>NW_020173710.1:900821-996061 GCF_003031525.2 Neophocaena asiaeorientalis asiaeorientalis | reverse complement strand
CATCGGCAGGCGGACTCTCAACCACTGCGCCACCAGGGAAGCCCTAAGGCATTTTTTAATACACGGGAATACTTAAGAATTAATTTAGGTTATGCATGTCAAAGATGTATGAAGACTTACTTGGGCATATGGATTTGGGAATCATGTGAATGAAGAACTCAAGGGTAGCCCCCCCCCCAAAAAAAAAGCCATAAAGAATATAGATACTGCAGAAAACAAAAAGAAGAAGGAAGGGCAAGGACTTCTGAATTTCCCATTCAGTGCAAATCCTTTTTTCAGCGTAGTGAGATTAAGGGTAGTCAGAATCTGTGGATCGTTGGGTCCCCAACAGCTGGATCTCTCTTGTTGCCTGCTCAGTCCTTTCTACACCAACTCCCATCTTAGCCTCATAAACTCATTCATCTGATCCCCAGTTATAAAAGGTGCTACATAAACGTCAGGAACCACTACCATTCTGGCTTTCCATTCTCCCTCCAGCCAGTCCATTACCTTCCTCACCCTTACTTTTTTTCTCCTTTGTTCCCCTTACCTTATCAGCTTACTAGCTCCTCTTATTGCTGTTCTATACCTGACTCCCCCAGAGCAAACAAAGAAACAAACAAACGTTTAGTACCCATATTTTCCTTTGGAAATGTTAAAGATCAGAAGAGTATTTCCCTTCACATTACTTATGCCATCATGGCCTGAGGAATTCTCTGTGCATACACACACACATGTGCGTATGTGCCTGCACAAGTGTGTTTTTCTACTTGTTTGTATTGTGAAGGAGATAGGTCCTACAGTAATCCAAGGCATAGTCATGGTTACAATAATCTGTGTAAATTCTTTGTGGGACCGTAAGAGTCCACACAGGTCCGTTAAGGAAATTGATTTGTGAGAAGGTGCTTATAAAAGATGAAATAATGACTTTCCAAAGCAGCTGTCTTTGAGAAATGTCTAGGATTTTCCATTTTAATCTTAGCAAGGCGACATATCAGAGTATCTAGTAAGAAATGTTTAATGTATTTGATATTCAATTTCCTAAAACAAATCAAAAGGAGACACACACACACCTAAGTATATATAGCCATTCGCGTGAACAGTTCTATTTCCTGTAATGAGGAGCCCTGAATGTATTAAGAATTGTGCTCTGTTGTCTAGAAGTTAACTTTTTGTAAGCTTTAAAGGGTTTAACAGTCTTACTTGGTTGCCATCCAAGTACTTTTACTGATTGGTAGGATATAAACAGAGCACACGATTTGGCATGATCTACAGTCTTGTCTGAGCAACAGGAATAACATGGATCTCCCAGATTAGTCTGAAGGGACATTGTCAGGACTCCAGAAGATTACACAGTGCCTGCTCATACAAACGATGGTTAACGCTATTATTCTTCAGTTGTACTTACCACGGGATTAAGCAAAACTTGCAAGAAAAAGGTAGGTTAGTTCTTAGGGAATATTGGGAATATATGGAGAAAGGTCAGATATGTGACATATTAGTCAATTCATTTCACGAGATGGTGGTACTGGAGACAAACTGTAGCAGTCAGTAAGCAAATTAAACTTTCATATAAAGTCATTTAGAAACATTTACATTGAGAAAAAAAATTAGGCTCTTGGCTATATATTTCACTTTTCTCTCATACTATGACTGGCTTGATTTTTACTCACCGTTTTCTCCCTGATCGTTCTTAAACACCTTCTGGAATTAAGATTTTGGAAATGGTCTTTCTGCACACGTTTGTATTTTTGGTGTTCCTTTCCCATGTCTGTCTTTGAGTGTACATATAATTGGAGGAATAAATAACTCTTTGTAGTTCTTTTGAATACATTGAGACATTTGTAGAATGTGGTTCACTTCATATGGAAACAAACATCTTCTGGAACTGTCTCATTGAGAAGAAAGGACAGTAGGGATTCTAGAGCAGGAGTCCTAGACTAGGAGATGGAATTTGGTTTCTAGTTCCAGTTCTGCTACTAGCTAGTAGTGTGACAAGTTAACTTCTCTGGGCTTCAGTTTTTTCATCTATACAATGAGGGTACTGAGCAAGATGATTTGTAAAAGTTCTACAAACCTTCTCTTTCTACTTTGGGAACCAGGGAATTCTGTGTTGTAAGATTTGGCCAAGAATGACTTCTTTCATGGCCTTGGCCAAGTCCCAACATTGTTCTTTATTACATCTCTGAAATACGCATTCACAGGTATTTTTGAGTGATTGATGTTCATACAATGTTTTGAAGAGCTTTTGTACATGTTGTCTTTCTATCCCATTTTATGCAGTTGTCCATAATAGAAACCGAGTGTTCTGTAAATGAAATCAGTGTTTCCTGTGATGTGAACGAGGGCTTTTGACATTTCCCAGTCTAAATATTTTTTTAAATTAATTAATTAATTGACTTGTTTATTTTTGGCTGTGTTGGGTCTTCATTGCTGCACGTGGGCTTTCTCTAGTTGCGGCGAGCAGGGGCTACTACTCTTGGTTGCAGTGCGCAGGCCTCTCATTGCGGCGGCTTCTCTTGTTGCGGAGCATGGGCTCTAGGCGTGCAGGCTTCAGTAGTTGCAGCACGCAGGCTCAGTAGTTGTGGCTCGTGGGCTCTAGAGCGCAGGCTCAGTAGTTGTGGCGCACGGGCTTAGTTGCTCTGTGACATGTGGGATCTTCCCGGACCAGGGCTCGAACCCGTGTCCCCTGCATTGGCAGGCGGATTCTTAACCACTGCGCCACCAGGGAGGTTCCCCCCAGTCTAAATATTAAAGTAGTGGGACCACTGAGCTTGCATAAAATTATATTTAAAATATATATTTAATCATTTCCTTCCTTTCACTCTGTAGGTGAAAACATTTTTAGTTCTGGAATGTAATAGTAATTACACTCCGTAGTTGCTACTAGAGTCGCCATCAGGGTAGTAAAATCTGATTAATTTGGACCCTGCTAATTTCATGGACTATATTTCTAGTTAAGGGAATTATTTTTAAAGCCTTTGGCATATTGGTTGTTTGCTCATGAGAGAGAATTACAAATGACTTCTAGCAATTTATTAAATCAAAAGAAATGAATATAAATAAATGCTCATCATCAGACATAATGCTTTTCGGGTTTGGGGGTCTTTAAGAGTGTTTAGGATGGGTGGAAGAAAGCAGTCTTTCTTTTCACTTTGAACAAATATTACAACCGTTGGAGTGCTACAAAAACAGGTTCTGAACATTAAGTCTAAGAGATGATTTGGTGGTATTGGTTGATTTCTTTGGAGCCAAATGAGATTAGACCAAGAATATGTTGGTTTTTTGAATCAGTTGATTGCTCGTAGTAGAATAATAACTTGAGAACCTTTGCAGTAAAGTGATCTTCGCCTGTTTGGGGAGGTTACCCTCTTGGAAATTTGGAAAACTCTACATTCACCCTATTTCCCCCTCATAAATATCGAGTAGTCTTCACAGATAAAGACTCAAAACACTTAACTACCTTGGTTTTACATAGGTTTGGGGGTCTTTGTTCTCAGAAGGAGAAGTTACATTTGCAATTACTACTTTGTAATATTTTCATAAGCTGGAAAGTGATTGAAGTTTCTCTCTAAAATTGCTCCATATAGCTAATTTGTAGCTGTTTTATATTTTTAAATGTTTGAGAATGCTTCAGGGCTTTGGAATGAGACATTCCAAACTTGCTTGATGAGTGTGTGTGTGTGTGTGTGTGTGTGTGTGTGCGCACGCGTGCGCGCGTGTGTGTATTGTGTGTGTTTCCCTTCTTGGGGTTTCCAACAAGTTACCACTGCCAATTGTACCTAGGACCTTTTTGCTCCTTAACTATTAAGATTATTATACAAATCCTTCTAATGTAAAATATTGACTGCAGTTTATTTGTATTAGTGGCACTTTTAAAAAACTTTTAAAATGTATTTTGGCCACTAAGATATTGATAAATATTCCTTTCTCTGATTCCTTTGAAGACTTCTGTGAGACAGTTTTTGACGGGGGGTACTGAAAAGAGTTGGAAATACCATTTAACCCTTTAAGTTGCTTGACTGAGTTTTTGTGCAGTGTTTTTGTGTCTGATAGATTGAATAAAAATTATTTGTGAGGTAGTGATGGCTGAGACCTATTTAGTATTTAATAAAGTTTATGCATTACTGGTCAATGTTTCAAAATAAGCTTTCTCTCCTTAGGTATGTATGCGTGAATGTATATACTACGTATACATATATGTTGGATTTCATAGGAAAATACATTGTTGAATGTTGATGTGTTCTTGAAGGTACTTGTGATTACCTTAGGTGATTTCACGCTGTATGCTGGTGTATGAAATTACGTATTTTGCAGTTTTTGAAAGCAGTGTCTTTCTTACAGAAATAATTACCTGTGCTTTTTGAATACAAATGAGAAAGGCTCTTAGGGACTAAATCTCAATCTTTCAAAAACTGGGAATCGTTTGGAAAGAGCATATGAAAGCCAGCTACTTAAGTTGGAAGGACAAGCTTATTGTTTGAATATAAACTTGAAAGTAAATATGAGCTTTTCATCACTGCGACGAGTTTTTAAAAAGGTAGCGGCTTTCATGTCAATGGCGGTCCTCCTTTATTAAGCTTGCATTTGATGAAGATGGGTAATTCGGTTTTTAGGTAGAAGGTGGAAGGATGCATTGAGGGTAGATATTTAGTGATGGCGACTTGCCTACATCAGAAATAAAATTCTTCAACCTGAAAATAAAGAATTCAGCATAATACCGGTTTATCCTATTTTCACTTCTTTGAATTGTGTAGAAAGTGTGTGAGTTTGGTGCTTTAAACAGAAACTTGAAACACCCAGTCGCGTTCTGGGCATTTACAACGCTATTTTCTGGCAGTATTTTAAAACAATACAGATGAAGCCTCTATTTGCCGTTACTTTCATGAAATACGTCAACCTCCCTTTGACGGCAGCTTGAATTTTTGATCCTCCTTGTCAGTTACTAACCCCTAGATGTTACCGGACCCGCCGCTGAGCTCTGGAATGGTCCCTGCTGGACACCTGCTTGGTGTCTCTCCTCTAGGCAATTTGTGAGCTGTTTGGGGGCGGGGGAGGCGTGAAGGAGGGTGAAGCGGAGGGAAAGGGGGAGAGAAGAAGGGGAGGGCAGCACTGAATTAGATTGTTGATAGCGTCCCTCCGAGGACTGCTATTAAGAGCACGCTATTCTGTACTTCTCTGCTGCAGAAGACAGAGTGATATTCGTGTTAGCACACGGCATGTTGTAAATGTATGAGATTTTTGCTCATCCTGGCTTGGAAATAAGAATAGGGAAAAGAGAGCAACTTGAATCAGAAGCTACTAGAAGAGCGTGCAGAGTTCTGCAGCAGTTTATATTTGTTCTTACATTTTGCCTTCTTCTAACTGGAAAACAGAGAGACTGGCATTTTTTTTAAACGGGCTCTTCCCATAATGGCATTCTTGTATTGTGTGGCCAGAGCTTGCACAGGAGGAAAGCAGGCTGCCGAATTTAGTCACTGATCTCTATTAGCTGTGGCCTAAGGCTATGCTGAGGTTTATATCCCATTTGTATTGTTGCAGCTCAAAAGAAGAATGTTCAGAGGATGACAAGTGTATTCTGAGTAGGTATGTTGTTTCATTTTCATATGAAACCCGTCTATTTTTTTTTTTCCTGCTACTATTGGTCAGAAATCAGGTTAATAGGTGCAGAATATACTGCAGTGCTGCAGTATCCCTGTTAAGGTAGAACAATGGTAATGCAAGCTTAAAATAATAAAAAAAAAAAAAAAAAAAAAACCACCCCAAACCCTAGCCGCTTTTATCAAATAAAGCTGCATTGTGTGGTAAGCACAGTGCAGTCTTTTCAAAAAAAATATACTGCAGTCAACGCTTTCCTAACGAGGTGGCACTATTGTTGAGTTCGAACGATAGAATCATCATTTGCTTTAGGGGACAGGAGGATTTAAAGGAGGTACCTTGCAGCCCTATTTTACAGATTGGAAGCATCGGTTTAAGGGCACTGGCAGAATCGTTTGCTTGTTCTCCGCGGCAGCCACTGCTGTGTCAGTACAGTGTGGAATGGAAGTCATAGTTGGTAGTCTGTTATGGAAACGCTGTTTACTGTTATTGTAGTACCGTGGTGACAACATGCCATTGAAATGGAAAACGAGCTCTCCTGCTATCTGGAAATTCCCAGTTCCTGTGCTTAAAACATCCAGGTCAACTCCACTTTCTCCAGCATACATGTAAGTGAGAGAAAATAGGATATTAAAGTGGGATTTCATTCATGAATCAACCTTGTGACAAAAGGGGGTAGAAAATCCCAAACAGCAACATCCAAAACCCCACAAGACTAAAAACCTCAAGCTTGCTTACATTTAAATATATTGGCATGCCCACATTTTACCATTGTTTTGTTCTTCTAGGAGTTTATGTTTCTTTTCATTTAAAGTGCCTAATGGTAATGTAATTACTAAGATGAAAGTCTAAAGGTATATCTAAGGAATTGCATAAGGATAAACTTTTACATTGGTTGGATGTTTTGAATTTTTGTGTATCTGAAATACTTAAGACGACTTCTTTTGTGTCATGGCACAAAAACGCTCATGATTGATGTGTTAAATATGGAAATGCTTTCTATAATTTTTTGATGAATTTGAAACATTCA
This sequence comes from Neophocaena asiaeorientalis asiaeorientalis, assembly GCF_003031525.2. NCBI lineage: Eukaryota > Metazoa > Chordata > Mammalia > Artiodactyla > Phocoenidae > Neophocaena > Neophocaena asiaeorientalis. Next base: position 989,454 of record NW_020173710.1, on the reverse strand, counting down.
GAGTTAACACATTGATCAGAAAATGAGTCTTTTAATGAGGACTTGATACTTGAGTTGTGTATGAACATTAATAAGTTTGATATTATATCTTTCTCAGTTTTATAATTCGAGTTCTGAAGTATAAGTTTGAATTTGTGCAAATTATAGTTCTATGAGTAGTTATTTATATACATGGAGTTGAAAAGTGTATTATACAAATATCTATTTTTGAAATTTATTTTAAGTAAATATGTACTGAAGTATATTGGGACGTCTTTCTAGAATTTTTGAAAATCTTATTTTTTAAATTTGCAAAGTGTTGCTTTAAAAACAAAATCTGGGAGATATAATAAAATATTCTTTTAAAGTATTGTCTGTGATCTTCTTTTAGTAGAGGAAGGAGTGAGGGAAAGCTGGACTTTTTTTTATTAAATAATTGTACAAGAAAAGCTTTTGAGTGAAAGTCTGTCTTAACTGTAAGTGTTCCCTTTAAAATATTTTTCAGTAGGACAGATGTGGAAAATTCTTCCCACTTTAGGTCCATTGTGTGTTTAGAAATCTGGTGAGTTGCCATTTTATTACTTAGTTTTTGTTTTATATGAGGTTCAGATGCACGGTGGTATCTCTCTGGTTCTTTGAAAGGCTTTCAGCTGCTGAGGAAGTGTGCTTGTGCTCTCAGTCCAAAAGAAGCAATTCCCGGGAAAGCGAGGAAAAATGAAGACATTTCAGAGTTGAATCCTGTCATCATTTCATTTTCAGATTATTTTTTCTATTCCTTCTTAGAGATGCTTCAGATTATTTTATCTGGGTGTTAAACTCTGTTTCCCATAAAGTTAAACATTTAAGTTATATTTGTAAAAGAAAAAAGAAAAAAATCAGCTCTGTTTGTTTCTCAAAAGCTGCATTTGTCAAAAGTGCAAATTAATGGAGGTGACAAGTTAATGGAGCTCCTTCAAATAATTCGAGAAAATGAGATGTGCCTGTTGTCTTTATATATCTTAGCTGGTGAGAAATGACCAAAGATTTACCAAAAGCAAATTCATCATCAAAACAAAACATACACACCCCAAACTAAAATCAATAGGTTACAATTAATAATGGTTACTAATGATTCTAGTATTCCTACTGCATTTTACTGTCCAAAAGATCCAATTTGTAGCCCCTGTTGCAGCTGATTTGCTACTTTTTAGAGATGATTGAAAAATACTTACATTTTTTTAATCTATACTAGCCACAAGCTCGGATACAGCTTAATACAACATCTTTAATGAACCACTTTCTTTCTTTTAAGTCCTCACCTCTTTGACCTGGTGATATGAGTGAATTGATTTAGATGAGAGAAGCCAGAAAATGTCATAGATCTTGCACGTTGGCATTGAGTGTTGGTAGTACACATATGTAGAAATGGAAAAGTATATTTGAGGAGCTGGTGTTAGTCTGGACTATTTTGACATTGTGACGGTCTGTATTGTTAAATTGGCCTTAACTTATTTTTTTAATAAATAAATTAATATGAGGTTTAAAATATTATGTAAATATACACAGAGAATATATGTTAAATATAGGAAAAGAAGACTAGCTTGGGGAGTTTAAATCAAGTTTTAAATAAATTATTTCATTTTTGACTGATTTAGAGTTCATTGCCTTGCTGGGCCAGAAATAAAAATACCACGTTTAACATGTTGTTCTCATCAGTGCTTCCTTATATTCCATAGCACTTCTACACACAGATGATATTTAAGTTGAGCACATTTTTCACTCAAAAATTGTAAAGAGTAAGTTAGAATCCTGGGTCAAGTAACATCATGTTTGCTCTCGTGGTCGGTTGGGTTGGCAAACATAGATTAGATGGCTACTTGTGTCTTTTGGGTCTAAAGTCTTTGCATTGAAATGGAGCAGTTAAATTCTGACTCTCTGATAGATTGTGATATTTTAGGATTTACCTGTACAATTACGTATAAACATTAAAAATACTATCTTGAGTATAGAATTCTTCCCAGTTAATATAAGCATCTTTTGGTATATTTGCTTGTATTGGTTTGTAATGTTTTATCGTTATTTACTGTGATTTGTCGAATACATATTACAGGATTTTCATTGATGACTTGGGTGCTTTTTCAAAGACTGAAATTTCAATATAAAATATTTTTGCTTGTAGTAAAAATGTATCGTAGTAATGGAGCAAATATGGAGAAATATAAAGGTTCCTTATGGTTTCTTTCTAAACTCAATGTAGGTGCTGCTGGCTAGAACTCTTCCATTGATGCTGGTGATATAGGGCAGTGCTGCTATCCACTAGTGAAAGCTAGAATAGAGAATGTTTTACTTACTGCAAACATTGAACAGAAAAGCTTTTTCTTCCTTGTGGATTTAAAGTCCACGTTGGCTTGCTTTCTGCTTGTTTAGAACCTGAACGTGAGTTAAAACCTTTCCATGTTTTCAAGACTTATTGATGATAAAGACAATGTTTATGATAATATTAAGGAAAATAGCTTCTTATAGAGCATAAAGTGCTTTTCAAATTGTGTTAAAATATGATTTGGGAAGAGTGGAGTATCATAAAGACAAAAGATTTGGGAAAATAATCCTTTGGCCTTTAGATAGCTTGATTACCAAATATTATTTAGTCTTTATTAGGTAGAGTCTCCCTTCAGCTTCAGTTTTGAACACTTGCAAGGGTGGTGTGCCATCCATGTGGAATTCTGAAGGGACTGTCTTGATCGAAATCTGAGTGATGTGTTTGTGTTACACTCTGTTCAGCAGAAGGTTGAAGTTCGACCTTAGCCTGAAGGAGTATCTCCTGGTCAGTGTAAGCTAAATTAGTAGACTCTGCTCCTGACAGGTGTGAACCATGTAAATTAACCTGTCAATTTGCCTAAATTAATAAAGCTGAAAGGGCAGTCACTTCTAAGTGGTTTTCTGGTGTTTTGGTATTCATTGTTTTCAGGCAGTAGATGATTCCTTCAGGCTGATGTTATAGGGTTAATGTACTGTTAGATTCCAAGGACACACTGAAATAGAACAGAATTAGCATTAGCTATCTTTTTATCTTTCTTCACAAGCGGTTAAGTCTTGCTAATAATGGTGTGGCCACAAGGAGGAAGACAATAGGTAAGAATTAACCAGCACGATGTAACAGTGAATCATAGCAAGCCAGACAATGGGTGTAGAATGAGTGTTAGTGAATTAGACTTGTCCTCTCTTAGCCAATACACTTGTATTCAGTTAGCATCCTGTTTACAACTATTTTGTTTACTATGTAAAATATATTTTAGAGTAAGTGCCAATAGCACTGACTTTTATAGAAATCATTTTCTATCATTTTATCATTGAGATTCAGTATCTAGATTTCCCTAGGAAAAAATGGTGCTTTATTTAATTGTCAATAATTTGTCTAGATTTAGTCATACTATATAAATGTTCCTTGTTTGTGGGTGATTCAAAGGACAGTGAAAATTAAAACATGCACGTTCTAAATTTGACATGTTTTCTATCCCCTAAGATTGTCTTTTTTCTAATTTAGTGAATAAAATACAACCTTGAAAATAAAATAAAACAAAACCTTAGGTATCCTTTTCATCTAGCAAAATACTTCCCAAATTGATATTCTCAAATTAGAAAAGAATATAATTAGTTAGACATTTTCACAATTAGTGTATACATAAACTTTTGTTTGTGTCTGCTTAATTTGTTTTTTTACAACATATGCTCAATCTAACAAAATTATGTGGAGAAATAACACAAATAACACAGAGCAATTTAGCGCTCATCTGTAACTCTTGTAGCATGTTTCTTGTGAATTTCCATTGTCTGAACTTGCAGAAGGGCTAGCTTAACACTTATTAATGGAAAATCATAGAGATAAAAGTGACCTTAGATGTCATTTAGAGAATCCAAATCCCCTTTAAAGCAGGAATCCTTCCTGTGACAACTCTGAAAGATGCCGATGCACCTTCTCCTTGATCACTGTCAGTGACAAAGAGCTCACTACCTCCCCAAGCCAGCACCTTTCATTCGTGGACAGCTCTTCCATGCACTGAGCAAAATCAATTCCTCTTATCTTTCATCTCCTGTTCCTAGTGTGGCCTTCTGGAGCTACGGAGAAAAATATTATTTCCTCCATAACGTACAAGCCCGGAAATCTTCTTTCTTTAACCGTTACTCATGTGACATGTTTTCCAGACTCTTCACTCTGCTGGTTGTGCCTCGCCCAGATAGTTTTTTTGTGTGAAACTTTATACAAGATACTACATCTGAATGAGATGCTCCCCACATGGTCCGACTAGAAGAGACCTCTCTCCTTTCGTACAGGCGTTTTGCTTATCTTAAAGAGCCTGCGATTATATTATTTTTTAATCATAGCATTCACCCTGAACCACAGTGACTCAGAGTTTACAAACTTCTTTTCGGAGGTTTACGACTAGATCGCTTGTTCCTCCTAGTCAGCGTTTATTCTCTTGGCTACTTCAGATCTTCGCGTCTGAGGAATTCTGGCATGTGCAAATGAAATTAAAATTTTGTTTTAAAGCCTATTGTATGTGTCTTTAAAAAGATCTCTTAAAACCATTGAACGTATCTGAGGAATATTGCACACAAGAAACTTACAAGACAGAAAGCTAGTATTTCGGATGCTTTCAGCAATTTCCAAGAATTTTACTTGTCGAAAATTTATCTAGATTCTTTTTTTTTTTTATGCCTAAATGAGTGTTACTTCCAAGAACCCCTCAAAACATTTCCCCAGAGGGAAGAGAGACGGAAATGCAAATCTTTCACCATCATGCGAAGTCTGGAGTTACTAAGAACTCTAAGGATTCCAGACATTCTGCTTGAAATTTAGAATATTTAGATGAGACCTAAATAGGGCCAAGTTAGGGGGAGGGAAAAGAAAGAAGGAAGAGATAGGCAAGTATTTGTATTAATGACCGTATTACTCGTAAAGAGTCAAGAATTATAAGCGCTGTGCATGCCGATATTTTAAATTGAAATAGCAGCCACAGTGTATTACTTTATCTCCTCAAGGCCAAGAAAGAGGTGGTATAAACGTGAGATCCTTAGGGAATCAGTACATAAAGAAGTTACTGAGCAATCCACTTTTGAAAGAGCTCAGTTCTTTTTCAGTCACCTTGTATATTGAGTTTATAATACTCAGAAGTTACTGCCTGTTATGCGCCAGGCATAACTCTGCTGGGTGTTATGGATATAGTCCTTGCAGCTATTCAAAATGACTAGACTTTATCTTCTATCCTATCTTTATTTATAAACAATTAAATTGCTTGATTTATTTTGCTCCTGTGAAAATTCTAAACCAAGACAACCAGTTTAAATAACATTCTTGTTTACTGTGCTTGCATTATTGATAATGGATTTAATGGCAATAAAAATACTACAGAGGAGAAATGTATCTGGGCTCACTGAGGAGATATGAATTGGATATAGATACTAGATTTTAAAGTGCATATGTTGTGGTGATCATTTCGCAATATATACAAATATCAAATCATTATGTTGTACACCTGAAACTAATACAATGTATGTCACTTATACTCCAATATTTAAACAAAGAAAAAAAGAGAAAGTACATATTCCATAAGATGGAAAATGATGCAATTTACATTTAAACTTGATAGTCACTTTTTTAAACAAGAAAAATGGAGTGCCGTTCTTTAAGTTGGACAGGGCTTAGGTGCTTTATAGCACACAAGTGTATATATTTTTACCTTACAAGCATCAACAATTTGATCCCAGACTATATGATGTAATCTTAGAGAAAAATAAAATTATATTATGTTTCCAATTATAGTAAAATATTTTCACTGGCATGACTTACTATGATGAGGGTATATGTTGTTTTTAACCCAATTTTGCGACACTTATGGTATGGTAAGACAGGAGCATGCCCAACTCGTTGGACAATTCTTCTTATGATATGGTTCAGTGGAGAAATGAAATAACGCGTTTCCATAAGAAAAATGTAATTAAAAACGACTTTCAGAATTCTTGAATCTAGCCTATACAACAGATATTGTAAATTTCATGTGAAACATATTTATTTGCAATTTTCAAAATATCCTGGTTTAACATAGTTAAATGTAATACAATTTATTGAGTGCTACTATAAAAGTGCAAAGCACGGTGTGAAAACTTCCCCAATTTTGCTGTATGGGGAGACACTGCTTTGGGAAAGATTCCCGGTGTTCTCCTTACTTGTTGCAAGTAGTAATAAATCCTTCCCTCACTGGAAAAAAAAAGGGCCAAGCACTTTGGAAGCTGCCCCCCAAACACTCTATGAGGGCAAGTCTTTTCCCTGTTTTACTCTAAGGGCACAGTGGTTCCGAGAAGTTAATTAACTTGCTCAATGTTACACTTCAAGTAAGAGGTGAAGTGAAAATTCAAATGCAGTTCTGCTTGATTTCAATGATCTTGACTCCTCTAATGCCTTTTTCTTTTTATAGACTCTTGCTACTTTCATGCCATCTACTAATTAGGAAATATCTCACTAGAATTCGAAGAACAAAGGAGTATGACAGATGAGATAAACTTTTTTGAATTGGGTGGTGGTACAGGGAGAAGTTAGCTTTACTTTGTGGTACTGTCAAGTGGTGAAGTTGCAGGAAAATACTGGGGCAATTATCTTTACTTACTGATATGATACTGGGATTAACCTCATTGTTTCCTATTTCTTTCGAAGCACTATTCTACCTTCGTTGGCCAGCCACCTTTTCTCCCCCCAGTAATTAGTTGCCATTGACTGGAGCAGATGTGCTCTGTTTATCACAGTCCTAGGGTACTAACCAGTCAGCATGTTTAGTACTTTCTTGTGGACATGATTGTGCCATTGCTTGATTGTGTGCAGGCACTGAGAAAAACCTCCATGTATGAGTTTTCTATTGCTGCCATAACAAATTGCTGCAAGCTAATGGCTTAAAACGTCACAAATTTATTGTGTTATAGTTTTTTAGGTCAGAAGTCTGGTATGGGTCTCACTGGGCTAAAATCACGGTGTTGGTGGAGCTGTGTTTGCTTCTGAGGCTCTAGGGGAGACTGCATTTCCTTCTCGTTTGGATCATTGACAGAATTCAGTTCTTTGCAGTTGTAGAACCACCAAGGTCCTTATCTTCTTGCTGGCTGTAAGGCAACAGTTGATCTCAGCTTCTAGAGGCCACCAGCATTGGCTTCTGGCTCCCTTTCTCCATCTTCAGCGCCAGCGATGGCAGGAGTCTTTTTCACATCTCTCTCTCTCTCTGACCCACTCTTCTGCCTTTCTCTTCCACCTTTAAGGACTTAACGTGATTAGATTGGAAGGTGCAGGGGCTCGATTGAGTTTTTGATTTAAAAGCCTTGAATACTGTATTTTGAAACAGTGAGGTTTTGAGAATGAAACATTGTGAGAATGATACATTAGAGAGGCAAGCTCATTTGAGTGTTTGTGGACAACTGGGTTAAACTAGTGCCTTTGCCATCGCTCTGTCCTTCCTCTCTCCCCCCCCCTCCACTTGAAAGTCTCTCACTGAAGTTATTTCTGCAAATTTTAAAAGACCTTTGCTCATTTACAGCTTGCCCTGTAACATCTTCTATTTTCACTCTTTGTTTCTCTGGTTTCAAAAATATAGTGCTTTTCACTGATCCGTGAGATCAGAACATGATATCTTAAAAAGAGCATAAGTATCTTATTCAGGATTCTTGGACTCTAAGAGCTGGGAGGAACCTTAGAAATCATTCTTTGTCATACCATTGTACCTTGAAAGAGAATGTGATATTTAAGTCTGGTCACTTTTCCTCCATCTGTGTACATTCACATTTGATGAGTTAACTCAGTCTTAATTTATATTTCCTTTTTATTATTTTATCCCATTTCATCAGTTGTATTACAAATTAATGTAAAAAACCAGTTTACAACAAAAACTTCGACTAGATTTCTCTTTATACATGTGATCACACCAGAGAGTTTTCTCTTGTCCTACACTGAACTGTGTTCCTAATTAACTCACAGTTCGACCTGGCTTTGGTTTGGGTGGATCTACAAAATACTTTGAAATAGAGTTTTGAAAAGTATATGGATGTTTTAGGTTGTAAGTAGATTATCCAATAGATAATCCCTTAGCATCACTAAACTGAAGTGATTTTCATTCATTATGAGCACTTTCCCTCAAAGGATGTGCATATGTAATCATTTCTGAATGATTCACAGCTAAACAAAAGTTCATGAAACTGGAACCAAAATTTTCGTCTAAAGTAGACCAGTGACCTGGCTCATTAGCATATTTTTCATAAGCATATTGCTGAAGTATATAGATAGATGCAATTAGAGACTTTTCTTTCAAATGATGTGATACATCATTGCTCACGGGCTTAGTTGCTCCGCGGCATATGGGATCTTCCCAGACCAGGGCTTGAGCCTGTGTCCCCTGCATTGGCAGGCGGATTCTTAACCACTGCGCCACCAGGGAAGCCCGCAGATTATATTTTTGAATAGTGGATATTATTTGATTGCTGGTGCAGCCTTGCAGATAGCCTGATCTGGGATGAATAATCCTTTAAAATAAAATAGCAGTAAGGAAAGTCGATGTTATTTATTTATCTATTTTGGCACTTATATGCTAAATATGAACTGATACACTTCTGTACCAGGGAGCAAAGTTTGCAATTAGTTTAGTTATTGTGGTTTATATGAATTATGCAACATGGTATTTGTTAGTAGATGATGTTGAGGATTTATTGATATTTTTTATCACTTAGTCCTTTGGAAAATAATTATTTCTTTCACTGTGATCTCTTTGCAAGCAAGTATCCCGCCTGCTCTTTTTACATATCTCCTAGTGCAGTGGCTGGCACATAGCAGGTGTTCAGATGTTGAGTTGATGAATTAATTTTTAAATTTTTATTTATTTATTTATGGCTACACCATGCAGCATGTGGGATCTTAGTTCCCCGACCAGGGGTCGAATGCAGGCCCCCTGCTTTGGAAGTATGGAGTCTTAACCATTGGACCGCTGGGGAAATCCCCAATGAATGAATCTAGAGAGAGTAGTTTTTAGGTCTGTAGCCTTGTGCAAATTATTTCACTCAAAGTGTGTTGCATTTCTTCATTTCATATATAGAGGAATCTAATAAATTACAGTCTTGTTAGAGAGTAAGTTACAGCTATCTTTCCTACGAAAAGAACTAATCCAAAATCCTGATTCTGTTCCTTGCTTGCCGATAAGTACCATGATGCTGGCACCGACTGAAAGTAATTTTAATAGAAGCAATTTACCAGTGACCAGAAAACTTTAGTCATGGTTCATCAAATTGTAATTTGATAAAGAAAGTAAGATTATAATCTCTTCCAAGAGAGCAACTACTCTTAAAGTTAAGAGTTATTTGACCTATTTTCACATGTCCTTTACCATGAGGGGCAAACTATTTTAGACAAATTTCTGTTTTAAAACTAGTATGTTTGTACTTAATTGATAATGTGTTTTCTGTGTATAGTTTGAAAACAAGAATGGCCGACTAGGATAAAAGGAAATCTGAGTAGGGTTTAGGAAAAATAAATTTTAAATTAGTACTCAAATAAATGATCCACATTTACTTATGTTCTGAATTGTTTTATACTTAAAAAGGCTAAACCCGGGGCCACGGCAGTGAAAGCGTTGAGTCCTAACCACTGGACCACCAGGGAACTCCCAGCAGATATTCAATTTAAATTAACTAAGTTTTCCTCCTATCAGAAATATTTTAAATAAATGCTTTTACACATTGCTTGGTTAACAATAGGACAAAAAGGCATAGCAGTTACTAATGTATGAAAACAACATATTCTGAAGCAAAACAATTGATAGTTTGTGAATAAATTTGGATTTTTATTTATTCTCAAATCATTAAATATATATTTACTTTGAATTATTTGCCAGAATGTGCAACTAGTTAAGGAGGGCTAGTCCAAGAAGCCTTGAATGCAAGAGCGTAGGATATGGCTTTTGTTCAGCAAGCAGAGAGGAGTGATTGAATACTGCTCTTGGAAAACTGTCTCCACTAGTGAAGGGGCTTCTAGTGTGTGGAAACCTTTCCTCCTTCACAGCTCCCTCCCAGAGGTGCAGGTCCCGTCCCTATCCTTTTGTCTCTGTTTATTCTTTTTTCTTTTGCCCTACCCAGGTAGGTGGGGGGTTTCTTGCCTTTTGGGAGGTCTGAGGTCTTCTGCCAGCGTTCAGTAGGTGTTCTGTAGGCGTTGTTCCACACGTAGGTGTATTTCTGATGTGGGCATAGGAGAGGGGGGAGAACTAGGCGTCTAAGATGACTGAAATATTTTGATGATAACAACTTTATTTTGGAATCCAGAATATCCTATCTATGTCTCTCTTGAATGCGTGACGTCTAGATACATTTGAGATTCCTGAACTTCCTTCTGACTGACCAAACTTCCAGGAATAATCATTAAGAACTATGTAGTCAAATTCATTTCCCTTGAGAGTACCTTTAAATAAGCCAGTTTTCTCCTTAAAGCATGATCTAGAAAAAGATTGGATTTGGGACATTTAAAATGACTTATTGCTCCAAGAAATAGCTTGTTGTAGATGGGATGAGTTGAGGGGAATAGCATTTAGGCTAGCATTTTCCAACTAGCTGGCCAGACTTTTGACACCCTGACACTCATCTTGGTGAGTCTTCTCTGCGTCCTTCTCACCTGCACTCTGAGAGTCAGAAATTATAAATTGGGGTATGAAACACTGGTTTAAAGGACGGTGTGGAAGGAAGGAAGGGAATGCTTCTCTCTTGCTTAATATCCTTCTGTCCTATTTGTCTCAAACAGACGGAGGCAGTACTTCATTACTACTTCACAATTCATAGATCGCTTCTGCAAAACACATACACAGTCTGAAAATGCTCCAATTAGCTTCTATTCAAAATTCTCACTTAGATGACTGGGAAATGTGAGTGCTGGATGCCTACTGTCATGTTGTTTAAATTATACGGTCTGCCTCTACCCTTTTTGCGTTCCACCCAAGAACACAAACTTTCTTTAAGCCAGAGGCCATAATGTTCCTAAAAAGAAACACCTTTCCCCCAAAGTGGCAAACTCCTCAATGAATTATAATTTGCATCTACTCCCTCAAAAAAAATAAATAACCAGCCTCCCTTTCAGGAAGTCATTACCAATTTTATCAAGAATACTTAATATTTGGGGTAAACATAGTCATGGTACATAAATACTTTACGCAAAGGACTCCTTCCTTAGCGTTGCTGTACGATGGACTCTCTCCCGTTTCGGAGCACAGGCTCCGGACGCGCAGGCTCAGCGGCCATGGCTCACGGGCCCAGCCGCTCCGCGGCATGTGGGATCTTCCCGGACCGGGGCACGAACCCGTGTCCCCTGCATCAGCAGGCGGACTCTCAACCACTGCGCCACCAGGGAAGCGCAAGAGGGATAAGTTAAAGTCTTAGAGCTAAGTTTTATTTAAAAAAAAAAAACCTTAATGGTGAGGCAAACATGTACAAAGTGGAAAATAATGTTAATATGAAAAATTGTACTAAAATTAGACTTTTTGCTTCACCAAGCTCCACGTCTGAAACAAACTTGAGAGAGCTATCCTTAGTGTTATTCTCAGACTCTTTGGGTTTAGAGTCTGTCTTCTGATTTCTCTTTTTGTATTACCTTCCCCTGTCTTAAAACTATTGGCTGTCATATTAAAACATTGGTGTGATTAAATCATATTAAACATTATATTTAAATGAATGATTTGATACATTCATTGAAATAATTAGAGATGCTGCTAGGTCATTGCAAAATCAAGGTTGAGATTTGTTACATTTATTACAGGCTTTGAAGACAGAATCAGTGGGACTCGTAGAGCTGCCAATTATAATTCTTAAAACATGGAGTACAATTGGCTATTACTTTTAAGTTGGAAAGTCTTGCTCTTTGTTGTTTTTTTTTTTCTTACCATGTTTCCTTTTAAAAGAAAAATAAACATTCCCTTAAGACCTGGTCATGAATTACTGACTTTGCGAAGCTGAATATAACTAGGAAATTAAGAAAAGACAGAAAAGGATTGGATTTTTATCACTTGATTAATGATTCCTCCTGTTCCCAAAGAGATTTGTCTCAGTGATTTCTAACTGGTTTTGAGTTTGTGGAGTCTGCCTTTATAATAAACTCTAAAATCGGATAACTTGGATGTTTGAATATTTAATAATCTGAAATTTTAGGCATGTGAAAGCTCAGTTCTTTAATAATACACTTTTGCATTGATACGCACTATAGCACCATAGTCAAATTTCAAAGTCAGTGAGCTACAGATAATAGGAATAAAGTGATACTTTGGTTAGTATAAATCCTCTGGGAGCAAAAAGCTCCTTTATAGACAAGTGGCATGCGTGTTGGAGCTCCGGTTCAGTTTCTTCATTTGGGGATAGAAGAAGGAGAAGGCATGCTCCTGACCTCAGGTATAGCTCAGACTTCTCACTGGCCAGGCTGGTGCTGGCTGTAGGAGGGCAGGGAGCATCCTTTCAGAGGATTATAACTATTTCCTCTGTGCACTGGGAACGGGACTACTGGTGGTGATGGGAGTCCGTGCTGTTTCCCCCAACCTACAACATCCATATTGCTCTCTCTCTCCCACCACTACCACTTGTGTACTTGCTCACCTTATATGGCTTCTTAAGGCAAGGGAGCTTCAACTTCGACTTAGCTTTTTTTATATAGTAGGTATGGAATCAACATTTAGAATTCATTTTTTTAAGTTGAAGTATAGTTGATTTACAATGTTGTATTAGTTTCAGGTGTACATACGACATGGTGATTCAATATTTTTATAGATTATACTCTTGTATTTCTGCTTCAGGTATCTATCATCTATCTATCTATATCTTTCATCCAAATATTATGAGAAATGTAAAGAATGAGAAATAGTATATAAACCAAGCTTCCAAACGGTAGAATTTTCTAGTCTAGATGCATGAGACTTGATGTAGTTTAATTGGTATATGAGTTTTAAAAGGTGAAGGAAGACTAAAGTTTTGAAATATGGTAGACGGAAGGAGCAAACATTAATCTGAAAGTGTTTCAGGGACAGGATTGAGGTATTCAATGCAAATGCTTTATGGTTTGGATAATTAACTTTCATCCTGTTAGAGTAGACTATCATTTGTCATTCCATTTGTTTAGCCCAATTCCCTCATCTGTGTCATAGTGCTATTTCTGTGATGGCGATGGGTGGCTTTGGAATTCAGAATCTGTTCTTTTAAGTGTTGGTATCCGTAATGTCAAGTTCTCCCTAAATCTGATCTGAGTTATATCCTAGGATATGCTCCCTCCTGACCCCAGATGTGTTGGGAGAATGGCATGAGAGATTTTTAGCATTGGTATTGTTGTTATGGAAGTAGTGGTAAAAGTGGGTAATTTTAGACTGAAGTAGTTCAACCAACGAATTGCTTCCCTATAACAGAATGTGTCTCTCTGAGATCTTCCTCATGTTATAAATTAAACACTGAAACGTTGATTGCTTTATGGCCTCTACTCTGCTATTTTTCATTTTTTAGGCTTGGTGTGATGGGAACAATTTGGTCTCTGGAATCAGACTCAGGTTCAAGTCATAGTTACCAGATTCATGGTGAGGCCTTAAACTCTCTGAGCTTCAGTTTCCTGTCTTTAAAATGGGATTGTTATGAGGATTAAGTAGCACAGAGAACGTGTCTGGCACACTGCCTAGTACACAGCAGGTGCTGGGTAGATTATCTTATTCCTATGTTAAAACTGACATAAGCTATTTATTAATGTGATTTTATTTTACATGTGACAGACATTTGCATATAAAGAAGCTTCTTTACTTTGGAAAACCATTTTACAGTCTGGCCCTATCACCTTGAAAGTTTTTTTCTCTTTTGTGGGCTCTGGTATATAGCTGCAGCAGAAAAGAAAGCCTCAGAAAGGTTAGCAACTATTTTATATCATCTATGCTAAAGATTTCCGTTAGCAGATTTATTGCAAGTTGACAATAATGTACTTATACTTATGTCATTAAAAAATACAAATAACTAACCAAAGCTTTATCTTTTCTTGACTTCTTTCAGGCAAACACCTTGTTGAGGAGACACGTTCTCCATAGTTTCTTAAATAGTGATTAATTTACGCCTTCTTAAGAGAAGTTGCTCCCACGGGGAGATCGGGGACATCAGCTCCGTGCTTTGTGACCACCTGGAGGGGTGGGATAGGGAGGGTGGGAGGGAGATGTAAGAGGGAGGGGATATGGGGATGTATGTATCTGTATAGCTGATTCACTTTGTTATACAGCAGAAACTAACACAACATTGTAAAGCAGTTATACTCCAATAAAGATGTTAAGAAAACAAAGAGAGGAGTTGCTATGATATTTATGATTTCCTTGTACAGTGATACTGTAAATGTCATTTTAGTTGGGACGTATCTTTATTTTTTAAAATCTTTTATTTATTTTTTAAAGCAGTTTATTTATTTATTTATTTTTGGCCCTGCCGTGTGGCTTGTGGGATCTTAGTTCCCCGACCAGGGATTGAACTCAGGACCCCTGCAGTGGAAGCGCAGAGTCCTAGCTACTAGATGCCAGGGAATTCCTGGGACATATCTTCAAATATTTTAGGTTTTAAGGTGTTTTTCTTTTAAAGAAAATACCAGGCTTATTTTATATATATTAACTTACTTCATGAATTGGAAATTTTCCTTCTTAATTTTAAAAACACTTCCTTTTTTTCTTAATGGAAATTGAGAGTGTGTGTGTATGTGTGTGTGTGTGTGTGTGTGTGTGTGTGTGTGTGTGTGTGTGTGTGTGTGTGTGTGTGTGTGTGTGTGTGTGTGTGTGTGTGTGTGTGTGTGTGTGTGTGTGTGTGTGTGTGTGTGTGTGTGTGTGTGTGTGTGTGTGTGTATCATTCAGTTTTTGATGGGAGGCGTGAAGGAGAGCAGATTCTAAATTTTGTGTGGTAGGAAGATTATTAATATCTTTAGAATTCAATGGAGAATGCATACTTTGAATCTATAGAAAAATCAATGGGAAATGACTAATATCATCTTAAGCTTTTAATTTATTTCTCGTGGGGGAAGGAAATACCTTGACAAATTTAGCACTCAAATTCAAATGAATGTAAGAACAGGTGGCCGAATTTTTCCCCCACCTGCCAATGCAACTTTATAGCAAGAAATGTTTCATTTAGCAAATGCTGCAGCTAGCAGACACTTGTCTGTTTCAGAGCAGAAAAACAAATGACGGGGGAGTCCTTCTTTGAAGAAAGCCTTTTTCTTGATTTTCTTTTTAAATTGTGAGTGTGAGAAATATGTCTTTTCTTTTTCTGGGGGGCGGGTGGTGAAGCATGAGTCAGTGCCTTGATTAACCAAGCTGACTTGTTGTGTTGTTATACCATTCATGACTTTTATTTTTGTTTTGTTTTGTTGTTGCACTTCTTGCACACCAACCCACTGGCGCTGACTTTCAGTTAGAATAATGTTATTACTCTGGGAAATTGCAGTATTTGAATAATACTTTTGACACTAACTCAGAAACCCCTGTTCTTTTGTTACAGTGGCATTATGTTATTAGAATTACACACATTGTTAGGTTTAACCGCTTTGTAATGTGGTGGTCACAAGCAAGAGGTGCTGTCAAACTGATCAGGAGCTGAAGAGAGAAAAGTTAAAGGCATCGATATACTTTCACCTTTCTGGTTTTTCTCTGATTCACTTATTTTTTTCCCTCAGAAATGAAATCAAGTAAAGTAAAGGGAACAACTTGACATGTATTCTGATAGTCTTGGGCAGTATGTTTCTTCTGCAAGTGCATGTATCCTATCAGCATGTTTTGAGACTGATGAGTGTCCTAAGACTATTTGAGGCTTTGGAGCCAAATGATGCAATTATGAGATACTCTCCCCTTCCCCATATGGCATACCAACAAACCCGATTGCTATAGTGAATTCTGAGTACACGGTTCTTCATGGAACATCTACCAAACTATTACCTCTACAGAACTATTCATTGTAGAAAACATATTTGAACCAGATTGACAGACCACTCTTGCTGCAGCCCACCCACCGGTAATACACAGTCTTTTACTGTCATGATGTTCAGTGTA
Source organism: Neophocaena asiaeorientalis asiaeorientalis (assembly GCF_003031525.2). Classification (NCBI taxonomy): domain Eukaryota; kingdom Metazoa; phylum Chordata; class Mammalia; order Artiodactyla; family Phocoenidae; genus Neophocaena; species Neophocaena asiaeorientalis. The sequence goes on along the minus strand of NW_020173710.1, from coordinate 973,399 downwards.
AAAAGGAAAAGAATGTGTACATTTGATGATTTAAAATTTTTCATTAAAAAATCCATGAGTGAACAATGCCATGCCGATGGCAGGGGCTTAATATTTGTTTGCACTAGCAATTTTGAGAGTATATGTTCTACTCTACTCTTCTATAAGTTTACAGATTTGCTTCAATTTGCATATTCTGGAGTACGAATGGAGTTGGACATTTTTCTATCTGTTAATCATTTGTACCTTTATATTTATGAATTGTGTCCCTATGTCATTTACACCTGTTTCCCTTGGGGTAATTTTTTAAATATGGAAGGCTTCGAGGCAACATTACAATGTTAGTATCACCCTGTTAACATGTGACAATTGCTTAGACTATTTCCTTTGTCTTCAAATACTAGTACAAAGAAATGCCACAGTCTATGTATGTTTGGTTTGACCACCTTCGCAGAGCTTTCAGTAAGACCATCAGGCAGTGCTTCCATCTCTACCTAATGCTCTTCGAAAAAGTAATTGTTCTCTTTGAGCAAGTGCACTTGAGTGACTCATGTACACTTTGTGAAAGATTGCTTTCACGCTCCGTGGTTGGTCACTGTTTACAAAATAAGGTGTGTCCAGCGGTAGTGGGGCGGGCGGGAATGGTGTGGTAGCAATATGTAGACGCTGGAAGAAAAAGATTCAATTTTTCAAAAGAAAATTGATGAACACAATCTCTCCCATGAATAATTTTATAGTTTTGATGAAATAAGACTATTTGGACAGGGTTTGCTTGATTCTAAATTGGCATGTAAAAGTGAATCCAAATAACAATTGTTTTTTTTTTTTTTTTTTGGTTCTTATTTTTTCTCTCCAAATAACAGTTGTTTAAAGCCGACTTAGGAATTATTCTTCCATGAGTTTACATGGGACAAAAGCCTTTCCACATAATTATCTTATAAACTTAAAAGCCATTATGTACTTATCTCCTGTAAACAGTTGATTTTTCAGATTGATGGACTGGAGGAGAGCAGAGGTATTCTATTATTAGGCAGTCTTGGAGGAGTTAGTGGTAATTAATAATCCTACTGTGTTTCTGACTGCCAGCGTTACCTCATGGAGTTAACCCTCAGACTGGGAAGTTATTTAGAACATGAAATTTCTTTAGAAAATCTGTCCTGAGGAGGTTAATCCCTCTGTACCGGGGTTTCTCAACCTTGGCATTCTTGAAAGTTTTGCCTGAGCACTGCTTTGCCGTGGAGACCTTTCCTGTGCCTTGTAGGATGTTTAACAGCATCCCACCAGATGAGAGTAGCAACGCCTCACTACCCTGCGACCACGTAAAGTGTTTCCAGACATCGATGCCCCTCCCCCCACTGAGAACCACTGCTCCTTTTATTGCTTTCAACCATATGACTTAGAAAGGATACGATTAAAAATGTTAATTACTCAGATAATCATTCCTTTAAGGATAGTTTGATGTCATTGTGGCTTGGAGTTTGCAGAGAGGTTTCACCTCCCTGCACTGTTGAAGAACAATGCTCTCCGCATACAGTCAATAGACTTAGTGAGTAGGAGATAGAAGAGAATGTTGAATCTGCTGGGGAGGTTGACATGACATGTGCTGTTACTGATGCAGAAATAATAGGGAATGTTCTGAATGTTTAAAAGTCAAAAGATGTTGATAAGAAGTCATGAAAAAGATGATTTTAGTGAAGACTTCTTTAGCTTTTGAAGTAATTAGTTAGAAAGCCAGACATATTATCTTGCCAAGAATAGGCTGCATTTTTATATTCTGCCTTTCGATTTTAAGAGCAAGAGACAAATGACATGGAAACAAGTTATGATCTGTAGTTTATTTTTTAAAAAAATACAATTTCCAGGATATGTCATGGGGCAGTGCGGTTTCAGCTTTACTCCTGTCCCGTTTACATCTGTGGTTCTGTGAAATAATAATTGACGGTCATTTAAGGCACCGCATGATAAAGAAATGTCTCTGGAATGATCCACAGAAATGAGATTCTGTATCCATTCAGATGACATATATTAAACCTCTCATGTGCCAGGTTCTGTGCAGGGAATACAGAAACTAATGAAACATTCTGCTTGAATGTCCCATTAAAATAATTCTGGATGAATGGAAAATTCCTGGTTAGGGATACCAGTCACCATCAATCTATTTCCCACTTTTCCATTTGATTCTGTAATTAAATGTCTGTCTGCGAAAGCTGGTTAAAAGTATCTGCAAATGTATGTATGCTATATATCATGTATATAATTTCTTTTAAAAAGCTATTTCTGAAGCTAGTAGAAAACTATTCATTTTCTTTTATGCTTGTTAAAATCTTATTTAAATTATTATCTTCTTTATTAAATATCCATGAGAATTGAATAAAACATGGTTATATATTATTAATTCATTTTTTGGTTATACTATGGCTCTAATATCGTTAAGAAGAATTGATGTCACCCTTAAGGCCAGGATTTTTGCTAATTATTGCAGGATTTAAAGCCATTTGGTTGGTGTCAAAATTCAAAAAGGAGGATCTTTGTTAAAAGTATGGTATTGTTGTAAAACTTTTTTTCCTCTTAAAACTGATCAACTTAGATTATAGGTATGGTAGGGAAAAGGTGAAATCTTTATGGTATCGGATAGACACGAGTTAGAGAAACCAATAATTCAACCTTCGGGAAGTTAGAAATAAATAGGAAAAAGGCATAGTTCTAGCACTTGGAAATCCATTCTTCCTTCCTCCCTTCTTAATGTCCATTTTAGCAGTCTGCCCGTCATGAATGCACAAACCCGTTCAGAAGCATGGGGCTCCCTGCTCTCAGGTGATTCAGAAACAGTTTTAGCAGTGTATACTTAAGGAAACACAAGTCTGCCTAGTCTAAGGAATAATGAAAGGTTGTACCACAATGGTCAATTTTTAGTGTAACCTGAGGCCTTTAACTATTATTTCACCATTTTCTCTGTGAAACTAACTACAGGTTGACTACAGGTTCTCTAATGCTCTTTATGGTCCCTGAAAAATTGCTGATGTGATATATACACGGGCATAGCTTACGTTTATTATTTTTATTATCTGTTTGTTTGGAAAGATGAAAAGGCCACTACACTGTAGCTGTTTGGCTAAATAATCCCAAGTGATTATTTAGTGAGAGATACTGCTAGAAAAAGGAATTATTTCATGTGTAAATTTTTTTGTTCAGTTGGGGTTGATTAGAACTATAGTAACACAAGAGGAAGTAATGTATTAGGATACCACGGTTAATCTTTGACTTTTACTTATGGGGTCTTTGGAGTTTGGAAACAGACTAAACTTAGATTCAAATCCTGGTGCAGTCCCTTTAATAACTTTGTGACCTTAGGTAAGTAATTTTTAACCCTTCTGTAGCTCATTTTCCCTACCCTTAATAAAAAGGAGATACTAGTAATACCTGTCGCAATGGATTGTTTTGAGGATTATATGAGATCATGTGTGTAAATTTCTTGGCAAGTACCTGATATATAGTGACTGTTCAATACATGATAAATATTACGTTTATCTTTCTAAAAGTAGGGATTCCAAAGTAATTTTAACTGTGAATAACAGAATTTGATGGTATTGCTACCTAAACAACCCAATACCAAAACAATTACTCTGCCACTAGAGAAACAAACCCTTTGTAATTATAGCTTTGAGCCAGCTTTTAGTTGATTTCTCAGTTCCCATTTATCTATTCTGACCTCGGAAAGCTTTTTACAAATATATGTCTATTTCTTCTATGATGTAGAATGGTATGAGCCTAAAATACAGTGAAACAACATTCAGTATATTCCATAGTCAGATGATTGGCACATAATCAGAGAGTGTCTGTTTCTCTAAATCATCCAGTTGTTGTGACTTATATGACAAGTTTTCATTTGTTTTTCTTTCTGATTTAAAAACCTTTTCAGATCTCTAGTGGAAGAGGAAGACCAACACATGAAATTGTCCCTTGGAAGCAGCGAAATGGGCCTCTCCTCCCATTTGCAGTCTTCCAAGGCGGGAACCACACGCATCTTTACCAGCAATACCCACAGTTCTGTGGTGTTACAGGTAATCTCACTGTTGCATTATTCATAGCTTTAAAAACCACCCAGGGTCTTTTGTGGTGTGGGATGTCACCAGTGGGAGAGGTTGTGCCTGTGTGTGGACAGGGGGTTTGTGGGAACTCTGTGTACTTTCTGCTCAGTTTTGCTGTGAACCTAAAACTGCTCTTTAAAATAAAGTTTATGAATAAAAAAAAACAAAGAGCAAACAAATAGAGGAGAAACCTTGAGGGGGGGAAAACTGCATACCTTCCTGATGTTAAAAAAAATTCTGAGTTCATTCTTTGTTTCATTTGTGTAAGGGAGGTCTTGCTGTCATGCCACATTCTTACAGAGTGTTGTGTCTGGCAACGTTGACTTTTCATTATGTCTCAGCCAAGGTAAATATCACAAAGTCCCCATATTAAAGTTTCTAGTTCCTCCCTCACAACCTATTTTCCCATCACCTTTATCATAGTTCTCAAGATCGTATTTATTTGGTGTCTCAACTCACATTGGCAATTGTAGGTATGGGAGTAGGGGTGAGGGCCGCTGGACGCAAACACACTGATACGTGCAAGAAGTAATAACTGACATCAAAGGAGAGGACAGAAAAACAATAGGAAGCCAAAAGAACACCAAAACCCTGCAATGTGGGGCTGTGTAACATAGGGATAAGCAGTCCAAGTACTTCTGACTATTGTGGACACTCCCTGACCTCGGTGGATGTTGCTGAGTTACAGAGCAATCGTGTAATGCTTGATGTCCATAAATTCCTTTTAGATATAGTCAAATTATATCAGTCTTCTCAGCTTAGTAAGTTAAGGAAAATAAATCCTTCTAAATATATTTTTTAAAGAAATTTCCCCAGATGAATTTGGTATGAATGCATATCCTTGGTCAAGAACCATGATCGTCCAGCAGTATATAGTATATAGTATAGTATATAGCATAACGGGAGACGGAAGCTTGCACTTTGCTGTGTGGCCTCGCTGTGTCATGTAATTTCTCTGGGATTCATTTTCCTTATCTCCAGACTATGACTCTCAAGTGGGAGATTTCTAAATTTTCTTCTAGTTCCCATCTGTGATTCATTGAAATCTCATTTTTCCAATGTTTCAATTCTAATGGGATCTGGTTCATCGTATCATCAACAGAAATGAGAGGGTCAGGAAGGAAAAGCTTCCCATCTCCTGGTATCTTAGTTTATGTAAATGGTTTAATTGTTGGTTTTACAAGATTATGGGAGGAAGAGAATAAGGGGTCAAACAGTTAGGAAAAGCATGAAAGGAAGAGGTTTTTTGTTATATTAAAGTACTTTCTCTAAAGAAACACAGAAACTCACTTACCCCTCCGCTATACTTCTGCCCTATCCATGACCATAGTCATGTGTTAAAGCCAATTTTTGTGGTCCTGCTAATTTTTAAAGTTTACCTTAAACCAACTAATGAAAGCCACTGCAGTGCAAAGAGGTTTACAGCAGTGGTCCTCAAATGTTATTGCATATCAGAATCACAAGGAGAAGGGCTTGTTAAACAGTGAGCAGTGGGCCCCATCTCAGAGTTTCTGATTCAAAAACTCTGAGGGCCGGGCCCAGAAATGTGCATTTCTAACAAGTTTCCAGGTGATGCTGTAGGCCCAGGGAGCATACTTTTTGGAAACACTGTTCTAGAGGCAGGGTCCTTTTTACACCAAGAGAGATGGCCTCTCCCTTTCTCCCTATGTATCATATGGAGATTACAAGTTATTGTTATAATGGGGACACACTGGAAGTAGCTTAAATATCCATCAGTAGGGAAATGGTTACTTAAATTATGTTGCATCAAAACTGTGTAATACTGTGCGGTCACTAAAAAGAGTGAGCTAGATCTGTGTGTACTGAATGGAAAGGAAATATTAAATGAAAAAATAATAGGACAGCTGTGGCATAGCTACACAATGGAATATTATTCAGCTATATAAGGGAATGAATTTCTGATACAAGCTACAACGTGGATTAACCTGGAAAACATTATGCTAAGTGAAAGAAACTAGTCACGAAGAGCACATTTTGTATGATTCCATTCATACGAAATTTGCAGAATAGGGAAATGTACAGAGACAGAACATAGACTAGTGATTGCTCAGAATTGGAGAAAATCAGAGGATATAAGGATGATAGCTAAAGGATGCGGGGTTTCTTTTTGAGGTGATGAAAATATCCTAAAATTGATTGTGGAGATGGTTGTACATATACTGAATTGTACAGTTTAAATGGGTGGATTGACATGTACTCACTGCTATATTTAAAATGGATAACCAACAAGGACCCAATGTATAGCACAGGGAACTCTGCTCAATATTCTGTAACAGCCTAATTGGGAAAAGAATTTTAAAAAGAATAGATACATGTATATGTATAACTGAATCGCTTTGCTGTACACCTGAAACTTACACAACACTGTGAATCAACTATACCCCAATATAAAATAATAAGTTAAAAAAAATAAATGGGTGTATTGTATGGTATGTTAGTTATATCTTAAAGCTGCTTAAAAAAAAGTAACAGGGCAATATATATTGTATAATCCCGTCTATTTGTAGAAATAATATACAATATGTATACATATACATGCATGTAAATGCATAGCATAAGGTCTGGAAACATTAGGGAGGCTGGTGAATGATGTCTTACACTTTGCTCTGGGTAATCCTGCACTGTTTCATTTTTTTTACTATGGAAATATTTTTGTGTCTAACTTAAAAAATATAATGGTGACCAAACAGTTGTAGCTGGGTCTTAGAACCCTTAGCTCTGTCACGTTTTAGCTTGGCTTTTGTTGGTCTAGGCTGGCGGTAGGAATGGAGATGTGAAAGTAACCCGAGAGTTCATTCTTTCTTCAACTGATTTTTTATGTTATAATATTTTCTGTGGCGGTGTAGAGGTACCACTCCATATTGCTGTTGAAAAACATTGTATGCTCTCTTTAAAAGTCTATTAAGGGCTTCCCTGGTGGCGCAGTGGTTGAGAGTCTGCCTGCCGATGCAGGGGACACGGGTTCGTGCCCCGGTCCGGGAAGATCCCACATGCCGCGGAGCGGTTGGGCCCGTGAGCCGTGGCCGCTGAGCCTGTGCGTCCGGAGCCTGTGCTCCGCAACGGGAGAGGCCACAACAGTGAGAGGCCCGCGGACCGCAAAAAAAAAAAAAAAAAAAGTCTATTAAAAATTATGTTCTCACTAACTGAGATTTTTTAAGTCCAAGCACTAACAGAGACTGGGGTTTTTTGGTATCTAATCTTAGGTGTATGGTTGTCAAGGGAACAAGCTAGAGAAGTGTTTAATGTGTAAATGTTATCATTGTTTTAAAATTAGCAATCACACAAGCTCCAGCTTCAAAAGGCATTGAAAGTAGCTGTCAGGGGAACAGATCCATGGGGAGAAACTATTTAAAGAAGTCTCACTCTGAAGGATACCCTAGTGCACAACTACAGTAGGAAGGACATGAGTTTAGGCTAAAAGTGGAATCCTAGTTTTACCACTTACCAGCTAGTTATGTGACTTTGGGAAAATCTTTATCCCCTACGGGCCAGTTTCCTTATCGGTAATGTGCGTAGTGGATGTGAGGATTAAATGTGACAATTTATGGGAAAGTAAGGTGCATAATAAATATGCACTTATTTTCCTTCCATTTGAGCCAAACAGGGAAGGTGTCAGAGGAAATGTTGGTCAGAAGTGATGGGTGTGCCAAAGAAGGTGTCCATCTGGTTGGCTTGATCTGCTCCAGCAGACTGTCTCCACTGAATAGGCTTCTGGAAACTAGGCTGTCAAAGCAAGTGCCTGGAAATAATTTTGATACCTGATAGGCTTGAATTCCTAGAATTCTGAACAAATTCCGGGAGAATTCATGATGGAGTTAGCAGTGCAAAATACTTTTACTCAAGTAAGGAAGATTAACCAGGGTTTGCTTAAGTAGTAATTGGTGAAATCAAGAATTATTTCACTTCCCTCACTCCTTTACTACTGCTACAACTGTGGTTACTTCTCATGGAAAACATCCATCCTTTGGCTTCACCCTGTTATCCCAGGTTGTTAACATATTTTAAACCCCATACTGTGGTGATTCATCAAATCATACCCTTCTTAGCGTCCTCATTTTTTTAAAGTAACAACTTTAATTTTCATCTGTATTTTCATCTCGTTTGTATCCATTTGTAGTCATTCCCCATCTACCCCCAACCCCTTTCCTAACCCTAGACGATCATTAGTCTATCTCTATAGTTTTACCTATTCTATATATTTCGTGTAAATGGAATTATACAATATATGGTCTTTTGTGACTGGTTTCTTTTACTTAGCACGGTGTTTTCAAGGTTCCTCCACACTATAGTATGCATCAGTACTTTTTCCTTTTTATGACTAAATAATATTCCGTTGTATGGATATACCACTTTTATAAAAATCCATTCATCCATTCATGGACATTTGGGTTGTTTCCACTTTTTGGCTATTGTGAATAAGCATGCTGTGAACATTCATGTGTGAGCGTCTGTATGGACATGTTTTCATCTATCTTTTGTATATACCTAGGAGTGGAATTGTCGGGTGATATATCATTGTGTTTAATCTTTTGAACAACTGCCAGGGTGTTTTCCCAAGTGACTGTGTTTTACATTCCCATCAGTAAAGTATGAGGATTCCAATTTTTCTATATTCTTGCCAACATGTGTTATCTATCTTTTTGATTATTGCCATACTAGAAGGTGTGAAGTGGTATCTTACGGTTTTGATTTGTATTTCCCTGAGTGCTAATGATATTGAGCATCTTTTCATGTTTGCTTATGGCCATTTGTATATCGTCTTTGGAGAACTGTCTCTTCAGGTCAGTTCTCCATTTTTTTAGTTGAGTTCTTTATCTTTTTATTATTCAGTGGTAAGAGTTCTTTATATATTCTAGACACAAATCCCCTAGCAGATACATGATTTGCAAGTATTTTCTCCCAGCACCTTCAGTTTTGTGGTCCCTTATTGGTCTTCCATAACTGCTCTGCCAATCTTCAGTCCTTTATCCATTCAACCATATGATCTTTGCTACTGCTTTACCTTAGTAGAGTTAATGGGACAGATAGTCAAGGCAAATTTCTGGAAGACTTCTGATTTTTCATTATTCTCTAAACATATGTTATTCTTTTATACTTAAGTATCTTTGCACTCATCCCTTCTCCCTGGAATGCCCTTACTTAAATTTCTTGGTCTGGTAAACCCCTGTTTATTCATAACGATCCATCTTAAATGGTAAACGGTAAAACTGGAATTCCAGTTTCGGCCTAAACTCACATTCTTCCCACTACAGTTATGCAGTGGGTAATTCTGCAAAGTGAGACGTCTGAAAACAGTTTCTCCCATGGATCTGTTCTTCTGACAGCTAATTTCAATGCCTTTTAAAGCTGGAATTTGTGTAACCTAGGCAGAGTTGGCAGCTTCTGCTTTACCCCCCTCTTAGCCTATCAGTATTACCTATCAGTGAGATCCACAAGATCTAGAGTCTAATTTGTTGTTTCTGTCTGCGTATGATCTAGTGCTGGGGTACATGGTGAATGATTAATAAATGTCAATAGATTATAATTATTGTTATTTATTATTAATATTATTATTATCATTGAAAGGGATAATACATATAAAGAGCCTAGCCCAGTACCTGGCACAGAGGAAGTACCCAGTGCTTTTTACTGCTCTTATTGATATTGTTTATGGAATAAATGAATTTGGATAGCACTTACAAGTCCCTTTCACATATGCTTGCCTCATTAATATGTGAAACAATTTTGTGATGTACAAAAGGCAACAATTATTATCCCCATTTTATAGATTGGGAAACTGAAGCTCAGGAAAGTTAGAAGGCTTGCCCAAATTCACTTGCCCACTAAGGGACAAAAACCAGGACTTGAACGCAGGTTTTCTAAATGTAAATTTGTATTTCTTCTAATCTTGCTCTAAAATCTATTCTCTTTTTAATGTCTTTAAATATTAAGTTTTCACTGAATATAAATATAAAAAGATATATTAAAGGCTAAAAGATAATTTGGCACGAATGATACAGTAAAGATTTTATTCTTAATAGAAATAACAGAATTACACAGAGTGTCTTCATGCCTGCCTGCCCTTCCTCCCTTCCCCTGTCAAAATGGGGGTGAATGGGGGAACCAAAGAGAAAAACATGTTAACTGCCATTTGGAAACATCCCTGTTAGGACAAGAAGGCCATAAGTAGAGTACCATGTTTCAGCCTATCAAGCTTGAAAACGCCTCCCAGCTCCAGATGTCTAGATGCCTAATGGATATTTTCTCATGTTAAGATTGGTGCCTATCAGATTGCTCTTCCATACTGCCCTCCATTTTACCTATTTATTTTCTCTGTTCAACTTTAGTTGTAAAGTCAATGACAGATTTGGTTGTATTGTCTCAAGTTATTATCTATGTAATAGACTGCTAAAGAAATGGCTTTTCTCAAGAGCCTATACAAATTAACTTGCATTGCTTTCCAGTGGGCTAGCTTCATGAAATACTTATCCTAAGGTAAATGTTGGGGTTGCTGATCGTGTCATGTTGATGAACTGTACCCTATTTAAAAGTTTTATGATCATAAGGTAAGCAACTTTTAAAATATATTATTAGCATAAGAAAGGCATAATGATTTTAGAATAAGTTATATTTTATAAAAGAGGAACTTGAATAATCCAGATTGTTGAAGTTTTTATTAAAATGATACTTTTTATTTCTTTATTTCAGTTTCCTGAATGTCACCTAGAATATAGGGAAATGAATATATAATTTTTCTTGGGGATAGTTCTTCAGGTACTCAGGTTAGGGTACAATAGGTTATTCTAATACTTCCAATTGAGTGTGTATCTTTAGTATATAAGTTGGAAGAGAGTCTACCACCTTTCCTTTTAGGCCACTTTAGTGTATCATTACCCTGCTCTTTCAAATGAGTTTTTTTGTTGTTTTGATATTTAGCATGTTTTAAGTGATAGAGAGGACCAGTACATACCAACCGAGAGTTAAATATGCTCAAATACATACTTTCAATTTCTGATTGTCTCTTGCTAGTATATAAAATACTGTTTGTTACTGATTATTCATCTTGTATCTTGCAACCTTGAAAGACTGACTTATTAGTTCTAGAAGTTTTTTTGTAGATTCTCTAGGATTTTCTACATAGACAACCATTTTACCTATAAATAAAGATAGTTTTATTTCTTCCTTTCCAGTCTGATGCCTCTTATCTCTTTTTCTTGCCTTATTGCACTGGGTAGAAACTCCAGAAAAATGTTGAATAGAAGTGATCAGAGTGTACATTCTTGCTTTGTCCTAATACTAGGGGGAATGCATTCATTCTTTCACCATTAAGTGTGATGTTAGGTTAGGTATAGATTTGAGGAAGTTTCTTTCTGTTCCTAGTTTGCTGAGAGTTTTGTGGGGTTTTTTTCAAATCAGAAATTGATGTTGGATTTTGTCAAACACGTTTTTGCACCTATTGAGATGATCTTATCATTTTTCTTTTTTAGTCTATTAATGTGAATTATATTCATTGATTTTTGAATGCTAAAGCAACCATTCATTATAGGAATAAACCCCACTTGCTCACGATGTATTATCCTTTTTATATATTATTAAATTTGATTTGATATAGTAGGAATTTTTGCATCTATGGTCATGAGGGTCTTTGGTCTTAGTTTTCTTTGATTATCTTTGTCTGGTTTCAGTAGGATAATAATGGCCTTGTAGAATGAATTGGGACATGTTTCCGACTCTTAAGTTTCTGGATCTGTTTTTGTAGAATTGGTGCTATTTCTTCCTTAAATGTAAGGTAGAATTAACCAGTGAAAATTCAGTTTTATAGTATATATATGGCTACTCGGTTTATCTATTTCTTCTAGGGTAATTATTAGCAACTTGTGTCTTTCAAAGAATTTGTCCATTTCAACTGAGTTGTCAAATTTATGGGCATACAGTTGTTCATATTTTCTTGTTATCCTTTTAATATTTGTAGAGTCTCTACTGATATCACCTATCTCAGTGCTGTTATTGATAATTTGTGTTTTCTCCATTCTTTTTCCCCCCTAATCAGCCTGGCTGGAGTTTTATCAGATGTATGAATCTTCTCAAAGAACCAGCTTTTTGGTTGCTTTTTAAACATTTCTCTATTTTCCTGTTTTATATTTCATTCATCTCCACTTTGATCTTTATTATTTCCATTCTCCTGTTTAATTTGGAATTAATTTGCTCTGCTCTTTCTAGTTTCTTGAGGAAGCTGAGATCTTTCATCAGACCGATAATAGTCTTTGCTCTGAAATCTATTTTGTCTGATATTATAGTCATGCCAGGTTTCTTTTAATTCGTGTTAGCTTGGCATATCTTTTGCCATCATTTTACTTTTATTTTTAACTAACATACAGTAAAACTGATTTTTATAATTGATCTATACATATGTGAGTTTTCACAGATATACTGTTTCATGTAATCATCACCACAATTAAGATGCAGGACTGTTCTATTATCCTAACGTACTCTCTCTTTTTTTTTAAATAAATTTATTTATTGTATTATTTATTTATTATTTTTGGCCGTGTTGGATCTTTGTTGCTGCGCGCGGGGGCTTTCTCTAGTTGCGGCGAACGGGGGCTACTCTTCGTTGTGGTGCACCAGCTTCTCATTGCGGTGGCTTCTCTCGTTGTGCAGCACATGCTCCAGGCGCGTGGGCTTCAGTAGTTGTGGCACGCGGGCTCAGTAGTTGTGGCTCATGGGCTCAGTAGTTGTGGCTCACGGGCTTAGTTGCTCCGCGGCATGTGGGATCCTCCCGGACCAGGGTTCGAACCCGTGTCCCCTGCATCGGCAGGCGGATTCTCAACCACTGCGCCACCAGGGAAGCCCCTAACATACTCTCTTGTTACACTTGGTAGTCACACTCATCCCTACCTCTAAGCCCTGGATACTACTGATCTGTTTTCTGTCACTGTGTTTTTGTCTTTTGAGAATATCATGTAGATGACATCATACAGTCTGTGAGCTCTTGAGACTGGCTTCTTTTACTTTGTGTAATATCTTCAAGATCCATTTACTTTGTTTTGTGTATCAGTAGTCTATTCCTTTTTATTGTTAAGGAGTATTCCACGGTGTGGAATTTTGTGGGGTCTCTTTTTCCTGATCCTCCATCTCCACCATCTCCCCAGTACTCCCAGTTCTGTAGGACTCTCCTTATGGTCCTCTGGCCTGAAAGCTGGGACTTCATCTGATCAAAAAAGGTTCCTCTCAGAATTTTAGGAATTTGCTGTCACCACTGTTACCACTGTCACTGTTGCCACCACCAGTGCCTTGGAATTGCCTGAGGATTGGGGCTCAGAGGAAAACAGAGGGGAAAAAAGTGAAATGGATCTTTCTCCACTCCCTGTGAGCTTTCAGAATCCCTTTCCTTGCTCTTCCAGCCAGAAGTAGAGCTTTCTCAGTCTGCTCCCAGATGACTGCCTCCAGGTTATATGATGCCTTAAGTCCAGGCTCGGGTACACTGGGGGGAAATGTAGGGAGTAGGGTGGGGACTCAGCATGAGTTTGGTGGCACTTTCCGTTCTGATTTCTTCCCCAATTCTTCTGTTTTCATTAATGTATTTTCTATTTATTTTTAAGCTTTGTGAGGTGGAACCTCACACTTATTCTAGAGCAAACTTTTTCCCAGTACTGAGACAAATCCTTCTGAGTTCTTTACCCAAAGCCCTAGCATTATGAGGTTACCAGTCTTGTGGTTTGAATAGGATCTGTTTCCAGCATTTGGTGAACCTTGAAGAGTGTTCCCTGTGCTCCTTTTAGGTGGTTCTTTCCCCCAGACAAATGCACTCGTCAGTACTCATCTATATACTTGAGGGGGGATTGTTTGTAGATCTCCATAGCCCTCTCTCTGTGCCGAGCTCCCCTCTTGTATTCTGCCCTACAAACCTAGCTGCCCTAAGACACTCAACCCTGGGAAAATGCTGGGCTTCGCCTGGGTTCCCACTCCCTGTACCTCTGGAAACTCCAGGCCATAAACAATCATGGGGCTCCGCTAACTTGTTTCTCCTCTTTCACAGATCTTCTCCTTCATCCAGCCTGAAACTATTATTTTTTAAATATTTTGCCTGATTTTGAGTTGTTTCAAGAAGTAAGGTAAATCCACTCCCTGTTACTTCATCTTTGCTGGAAACAGAAATCTATGGGCTATACATTGACCCTTGAACAATGCGGGGGTCAGGAGTGCCAGCCCTCCATGCAGTCGGCCCTACGTGTCCGCAGTTCCACATCTCCAGATTCAGCCAATCGCAGATCGTGTAGTACTGTAGTATCAATATTTACTATTGAAAGAAATTCACATGTAAGTGGATCTGTGCAGTTCAAACCCATGTTGTTCAAGGGTCAGCTGTAATTAAATGCTAAATTTAATTACAGACTCCAGATGCCTAAGTCTTTTAGAGATTTGGTTAGAGATAGCTTTACATAGGAGGTCAAATTTGAACTCGGCTTTGAAGGAGGGAGGATAGTCTATGTGAAAAATAGAATAAAATAGCATAATTTAGCACAATAAATTGGCATAAATAAAGGTACTGGAAAAGGAGTAAGCCTGGGTTTTTACCGATGAGGTAGTCTGGAGAACAACCTGATAAGATGGGTCAGCATACTTAGGGAAATAATGAAAAATAAGGTTGAACAGTTGAGTTGGGGCCAGATTAGAGAAGTCTTTAAAGCCTTATATAATGGTATAATGCAGTGATGGAAAGCCATTAGCAGTTTTTAAACTCCAAGCAGTGTTATATAATGCGAATAGAGTTTTAATTGATATCTGTTCCTTTTCTGTCCTCTGAATGAAATGAACAGTGTCTCATAAAAACATGACTGTAATGTTGCTTTGATCAAATACATTACATTTACTTAAAGATTAGAGTAAACCTATTCCTCTACCTTCTCTTCTTTTAGTTCCTTAATCTTTGTTCATAAAACAATTTTAAAGTTAATAATTTTTATTGCTCTTCTAAGGATGCATTTCCTTTTTACTCCACTTCCTTTTTGAAATTACGCTGATCAAAACTAGGTAGAAACTGCTAGTAAGTTATTGCCAATGCAGAATTTAGTGGAAAGATGTGCTTATCAGATTACTTTTTAATATGTGAGAGTGTCAATCTACCTTTTTTTCCACAGTAGCATTCTATTTATTCTGAAAGCTATTGACATCCAACCAACTTTTGGTATACATTATTTGTAGCTCATCAGGTTTCTATATTATAGTTGTGTGATGTCAGTACATACCCTCCTCTCTTTTATCGTGACCATTTAAAAATTTATCAAACTCATTTAAAATGTTTCAGTCCTTCAGAGTATGACATATGTACCTCCCTCTATTTAATAGTATTTGAAGTTTCGATATATTAGGTAAATTTACTACAGAGAAGAGAAGAACCTTTTTTTTAAGAACCTTTTTCTTAATGCTTATTTTTTCCCTAAAAGGATGTGAAGAAGAAATGAAAAAGAAGATATGGGGATGTTAATAGAAGAGGGAAAGGGAAATAATAGAGTAAAGAAATTGAGAACAGACAATAATCCCCTCATAAATAGAACCCAAGGCTCAGAAAAAAATAGAAAAATAGAGAACTAAGATAAGGATTGAGTTAGAAAGAAGTTGAGTTTAAAGCAGTAAAAACAGTTTAAAGACACTCCAAAAAGACTAATGGGAAACTTTGAGCAATTTTGCATAAAACACAGCTGTATCTGTATATCGTGGAATAGCATGCAGAAATAGACAAAAATGTTTATAGAATTCTGGCAAGAGGAATCAGTACAAATTTGGTGGAAGAAAATGATTTTATAATAAAAGGACACATTTTAAGTGTGCAAGGTATCTTCAAGAATATTCCTAGAGTTAAATAGGGGGAAAGATTTTAACAGTGAAAGCAAAAGGTAGACGTACAGAGGGTAGATGAGAATTGTGGAAGAGAACGACCCCCCCTTTTCTTATTTTTTAATTTTGTATTATTTTTATATTTTCTTGGACGTGCTGTGCAGCATGTGGGATCTTAGTTCCCCGACCAGGAATCAAACCCGCGCCCCTTGCCTTGGAGGTGCAGAGTCTTAACCACCAGGGAAGTCCCCCCTGCCCCACTTCTTTTCATGTGTACATTCTTCACAAGATTAGAGTATAAAAGTTGTTTAGAAAAATGACTGTACTTCTGTACGACAAAGTATGTTGTAGAGGAACTTTAGTTTTTTTTCTCTTTAGACACAGCTGGGATAGTACAGATAGCAACATGCAAACAAGATATTTAGGTCTGTATGAAAACAGTCTGAATTGACAGATCTTATTTGGATAAGGACAGCAATAATCAGGAATAAAATTAGCAAATATGGAATTGGATAGTGGGATTATTTGTGCATTTGAAAATAAAGGTTATGAAATGTATAGAAAGGGAAACTACTTTACATGCAGTGAAAACAAATGCAAAACCTCTCAAAAGTGGACAGTTTGCCAAAGGTAGATAAATTAAGCTTAGGATAGAAAATACTCAGAATGTGATAAAAGTGGTCTAGGAGCCTCAGCTTCCTTTCTGTGGGGATGCCAGATTATACTGAGAATGGTTAGAGGATTTTTTTTTTTAATAGTGCAAATGGAAGCAAAATGATCAAATCTGTGAAGAGGGTAAAAGCTCCTGGTGTCTTAGCTGAACTGTCGAGATTTTAAAGATTGAGTAGAAACCTCAACAAGCAGTTTTAATGGAATATGGACCAAATGAGAAATGACACAGGTGATGATACAGGAAACATAAGCCATGCCTTTTTTCAAAGGGGAAAAGAAGGAATAATAAATAGTAGGAAAGAAGCCTACTGACATTACTCAGTTCTCAGTATAAAATATTTGTAGGAATATTTTAAAGGCAGGAGGGCCAGCAAATGAGCTGAGAAGGTTTGGGGTTTTTTTTTTTAGTGGAAGAAAATAACTGATTAGATAAAATCATTGCTTTTGACTGAAGAAGCCATGATTGCCTTTCAAAGATATTATCCACATATACCTTAGAGAGGAAGATTCAAAAGTTATTTGCTGAATAAAAATAAAGTAAGATGGCATACTGTACCTAGTTTCATCTGACGGGTATCTTGACATCTCTCTTTTTTGCCAGTACCCAAGGTATGATAAATTTCCCAAGATAAACTATATGCTTTAACTTGCCAGTAGCTATTAAAACTTTAAAAGTATATGTTGTTTAAACCAACAATTCCACTTCTAGGAATATCTCCCACAGATCTACTCACAAAAGTAAGTATATGTACAAGGAAGGTCATTGCAGCATTGCTTGTAATAGCAAAAGTTGAGAGACCAAAAGTGAGGAATGGATGAATAATTATGGTAGACCCCACACCCCATGCAATTCTGTGCATCCACTAAAAAGAATGAAGTAGATTTGTGTGTACTGAGACAGAGGGCTGTCCGTGTTACACACTCAGGTGAATTTGTATGTGTGTGTGTGTGTGTGTGTGTGTTTGCGGTACGCGGGCCTCTCTCTGTTGTGGCCACTCCCGTTGCGGAGCACAGGCTCCGGACGCGCAGACTCAGCGGCCATGGCTCACGGGCCCAGCCGCTCCGCGGCATGTGGGATCCTCCTGGACCGGGGCACGAACCCGTATCCCCTGCATCGGCAGGCAGACTCTCAACCACCACGCCACCAGGGAAGTCCAGGCGAATTTAAAAAATACGTAACAGGGGACTTCCCTTGCGGTCCAGTGGTTGAGACTCCGCGCTTCCACTGCAGGGGCGCAGGTTCTATCCCTGGTTGGGGAACTAGGAACCCGCATGCTGTGCGGCCCGGAGGGCCCCCCGCCCCCCCCAAAAAAGATACGTAACAGTAAATGTAGTATCCGACTTTAAAAACTCCTATATGCATGTGTGTAGAAAGTGGCCTGGAAGTATATATACTAAACTGCTAACAGTAGTTACTCTTAGTAAGTAGAAGAGGTGGACTTTACTTTTCTATTTTTATCCTTCTGTATTTTTACAACAAACATATATCTAAATTTTTTAAACCTGAAATTTATCTGAAGGAGAAAAAAGCCAAGCCTTTGGGAGCCAACCTTTTCCCCCAAAACCCTGGTTCAATTCCTCTTCTCTCATCTTGGCCTGTACAGTTTACCACAAATAAGCAGTATAGGCACAATTTATTTTATTATTGAGAGTAGGTTCACAAATAAAGTTCCTGGTTTCTAGTTAGCTTGTTACAAAATTCAGGTTCTACATGTTGTTGTTGTTTCTGGTTTTTTTTTTTTTCGGTACGCGGGCCTCTCACTGTTGCGGCCTCTCCCGTTGCGGAGCACAGGCTCCGGACGTGCAGGCTCAGCGGCCATGGCTCACGGGCCCAGCTGCTCCGCAGCATGTGGGATCTTCCCAGACCGGGACACGAACCCACGTCCCCTGCATCGGCAGGCGGACTCTCAACCACTGCGCCACCAGGGAAGCCCGTTGTTGTTGTTTTTAATACCAAGTGGTGGCTTCTGGGTAAAGTCTGGTTTGTTTGGTCAAGCATTAACTGAACATTTATTAAGTGCCAACTATGTGCCAAGCACTGGGGAATTCAAACATCCTAGTCCCTCAGCTCTTCTACCTGATGGTTCCCTCCTCCTCAGTGGCTTGGCCATCCCATCCCCAGCCCCAGTGGTCGCATTCAGGACTTCCCAATTCTCGTATGCTCACCTACGTTTGAAAGGCAATCCCCTTAAACTTACTGCAATTTAGACTCCATATGTGAATTTTCAAAAAGCCACTGCCTACCTTCTCCATGAAAATAGTTCCCTGAAATGGACATCTCTTTTTACCTCTACTTCTCTAAATAACAGGAACAGGAGATGATTTAGCAATGGAGAAAGGAAAATATTGAGGGGGCGCGGGGGTGGGGAAATGTTTGTGTTTACAAAGGAAAAGGGGCGTTTGTGAAAGAGTTGATATTTGTGAACAAAAACATATGTCAATCACTGTTGGAGAGAGGAAAGTATGATACATAATCCTGTTCTAAAGTATATGTATAATGTATAAATATTTTTGGAGTAAAAATACTTATATCTCTCTCCAGAGAGAAAGTGGCTGGATCACATTATCTCTTTGAAGTTCTAGTTCTGTAGATTCAAGCATTTTCTTTAAAAAGCAATTTAAAAATTATGACGAGAAGATGTTTAGACTAAGATTTATATTATACATATGTGCAGGATCACTATTTCTGAAACTGCATTCTTCAGTATGTCGTGCCTTTTGCTTCTTAAATCCATGAAACACGACTTTAAATAAAAGTTTTATTTGGGGTCATTAAAATAAGAAGGGGATAGAATAATCCTTGCTATTAGTTCTTGTTGTATTACATTATTATATTACATTATATTATTAGAAAGTAATTTGTAGGACTTCCCTGGTGGTGCAGTGGTTAAGAATCCTCCTGCTAATGCAGAGGACACGGGATTGAGCCCTGGTCCGGGAAGATCCCACGTGCCGCAGAGCAACTAAGCCTGTGCGCCACAACTACTGAGACTGAGTCCACGAGCCACAACCACTGAGCCCGCATGCCACAACTACTGAAGACCATGCACCTAGAGCCGGTGCTCTGCAACAGAGAGAAGCCACCGCAATGAGAAGCCCGCGCACCGCATGGAGGAGTAGCCCCCGCTCGCCGCAGCTAGAGAAAGCCCGTGCGCAGCAACGAAGACTTAATGCAGCCATAAATAAATAAATAAACAAACTAACAAATAAATAAATGTAACTAATAAGAACCTGCTGTATATATTAAAATAAATAAATAAAAGTAATTTGTATGGGTATCTTCATGATTTTTTATAACAGTACATTTCCATTTTTGAAACTACAGACTCCATCTTGCAAAAATCTTTTTTTATTCTCCATTTTTTTATTGTGATAAAATATGCATACCATAAAATTTACCATCTTAACCATTTTTAAGTGTACTGTTCAGCAGTATTAAATACATTCATAATGTACATCCGTCACCACCATCCATCTCCAGAACTCTCTCCTTCTTCACAAACTGGAACTAATTCTGCACATGGGAAAATAAAGTGTACATGGTAATTTTTTTTTTCAAAATACTGTGAGAGCCAATGGTTATATAAATAAGTGAATGTATATACTCTTTCCTTATTTGTTCTTAATCCAAATTAATCTTAATTTTATCTTTTTTCTACAGTGAGTTAAATATATATTGCCACATATCAAGTAAGCTGTTCAGTTTTTTCTTCTTCTGAGTCATTATTCTACCGGCTTTATGTTCCAAATATATTCCCCACACATTAATACGTCAAGAGGATTCTAGCACACAGAGATCTGTATTCCCATTTTACCTTGCCGAGCGGCTCATCTCATGTTCTTGTTGTAGGGGTTTGACCAGCTCCGACTTGAAGGGTTGCTCTGTGACGTGACCCTGATGCCAGGGGACACAGATGACGCCTTCCCTGTGCACAGAGTCATGATGGCCTCTGCTAGTGATTACTTCAAGGCTATGTTCACAGGTAGCTTGCCTTTCTAAACTCTGCTTCCACGTTAAAACAGTATGAAAAATATGTGTTTAAATCCTTGTATTGGTAAAGGAAGATTCAGTTCTTTTGGTCAGTGTCTTTACAAGAAGAAAGAAGAGTTTCAAAAGGAATAGACACCCAGTATGTACAGTTGTGGGTGGCCCTTTTTTAACCTGGAAAACGGATGTACCTTTCTTATTCTTCTGTCCACCTTTATCTCATAGCTTTGCTTTCCCAGACACATATCTGAATGGGCCATCAGAGATTAATACAATCCCCACTAATACAATCTCTAATCCATCAAAAGATCTGAAGTGACAGGAGAACATTTTGGAAGCACTTGCATCGTATACCACCTCCATTAGTATAAAGATATTCCTTTTTAAGTACTCTCTTTTAACTGTAAAATATGCAGAAACCTGACTCTGATACAAATGCTGCACAGAATAAAATTTCCCTGATTTTATCATATCTAGTTAGCAGCAGAAGTGAGTTTGACCTTAATTAAATTATCCACGGTCATTTAATGGAATGTCTTTTTATTTAAGGTGGAATGAAAGAACAAGATTTAATGTGCATTAAGCTTCATGGCGTGAGCAAAGTCGGTTTAAGGAAAATTATTGATTTCATTTACACTGCAAAGCTTTCTCTTAATATGGACAACCTTCAAGACACACTGGAAGCTGCCAGTTTTCTACAGATTCTGCCGGTTTTGGACTTCTGCAAAGTATTTCTCATATCTGGGGTAAGACATTTTCAAATCAGATCTTTTCCTGCGGTGGACTCCGTCATAGCCTGTTTAGAGTAGACTCATGAATCTGTTGTATAGACGTGAAACCCTGGCCATTAGAGAGAGGTGTCATGTCGTATATGGTCTAGAAGCAGGTCGATGGGAAAATATTACAGGTGCGTTTTTACAAAATAGAATCATTTAAGAAAAGCCTTCTGTGTAATCAAATGACATTAGACAGTAATAGTGTTTGATAACGATGTATTCCTTAACCTGTTTGTTAACGTTCGTATTATAATTTGGTTTTATTCACCTTAATGATTTTATACAAACATGTTCCTTAAGTGGAATTCTGTGGGAAAGTAATCTGAGGTTCTAGAAGTCTTTTAAGATAGACTCAGTCATTTTTTCTTCCTTTAAATATGGGAGTTGGATCCTGAGAAGAAGTAACATCGATGTGTAAATCTGTAAGGATATGAGTCTTGATTCTATAGAGACACATCACCTGCTGAGTCATTTTCAGCCTTTTTTAATAGATAAAAGAGGGTACATACAACCACCAATCAGTGAACTACTTACAGTCACCCGGTTCCTGAGGACAGTGCCTCATTTTAGTTGAGACCCTTAAATTAATAACACTTGATGCTCACACTTATCAATTCTTAACATTGCTTTGCACTGATCTTAGCAATACGTGGTTGTCCTGAGCCAAACTAGGTACAGTGCCATAATTTCCTTGGAACTAATCACTAACCATAGACACTGTTGACCTATTGTACTTATCACTTAAGATATTCGTTGTGATCAGTTCCTTAGTTTGAAAGAAAAGAACCAAACTGGGTAAAGCATGATTTGTGAAGTTATAAAAATATACACGTCAAAATAACGGTATTAAAAAATAATTTGGGGGCTTCCCTGGTGGCGCAGTGGTTGAGAGTCCGCCTACCGATGCAGAGGACACGGGTTCGTGCCCCGGTCCGGGAAGATCCCACCTCCCGCTGAGCCTGCGCGTCCGGAGCCTGCGCGTCCGGAGCCTGTGCTCCGCAACGGGAGAGGCCACAACAGTGAGAGGCCCGCGTACCGCAAAACAAAAACAAACAAACAAACAAAAAAAAAATTTTGTTCTAGATAACTCTATTTAAAGCAAGTTTATCTCAAGATGATATCATAGTAATTTTGCAATATTGACAAATTTCCTGTAATTAGAATGTTGTTGGTTCCTTAACCTCCTTGAAGCATTTATTATAACTATGTTTTTGCCCTTTTGAAAATTTCTTCATTTTTATAAACACTCAATATTGTCTTAAAGGTTATGTTTTTCATTCCTAGTGTCTCTGCAGATATCCTAAAGCCCGTTTCTAAAGGAGAAGAGACATGTCCCTGACAAAGCTTACTTGTGCTATAGTTTACGCCAACACTCTTCATTTTAGAACTTTCTTGCCTATGAGCTTTGAGGAAACAGCTATTTTCTTAGTACCATACTATTTACTTGTCTTTCATCCTGTTTGCTTAGGATATGTCTATGTGATTTTACGTTGGAAATCTTCCCTCTCAGAATCCATGCTAATTTTTGAGAAAAGTTGGTGGATTATTAGTTTAAGGATTATATAAAATCCAACTTTTCCTTTATCCTTCTTTCATGCATTCCATATCTTAGTTAAATATTCAGGCTTACTCTATTACCCCTTTCCTTCTCAGCAGTCAAATGAATCAGGAAAAACAGTAGCCCTGGGTGCCTTTCCTCTGTATAAGAACTGAAAGTTTCAAGATAATATAAATATTTTTCAAAGGTAGATTTGTTTTTATTTCTCCCACAAGCTAAGTTATTTTAGATAATTTAAAAATATAACAGCCTCATGATTGTGTGCTTAACCCAAATGTTTTGAGGAAATAGGTTTATGTTTTTAATGATATAGTAGGATTATAGTTCATATAACCAAAACACTACTTGGGTTTGAGCGTCTAGAAAGAAAAATTAGCTTCGAACACAGTTCTTTTGTATCCGAACTTAACCATGTGTGTGGATGAAGAGGAGCAGTGGTACATAAAATGTGAGTCAGCAAATCATCCACTAAGCATTTATATGTTAATTTTGAATGATAACTTTCAATATGATAATAATTGACAGATACACACTACTATACATAAAATAGATCACTAATAAGGACCTACTGTATAGCACAGGGAGCTCTAAGAGTAGCCCCCGCTCGCCGCAACCAGAGAAAGCCTGCGCACAGCAACAAAGACCCAACACAGCCAAAAATAAAAATAAATTAAAAATAAAATTTTAAAATAAATAAAATTAAAATTAAAAAAATAAAACGAACAGCTCTATATTGCTTAAAAAAAAAAAACAACACAACAACCAATAATAAAGCCCCACTTGCCTTTGGTGCGATAGAGACACCAGTTTTCTATAAGGGAGCATCAGGCTCAATAGAACAAGAACCCCTCCCCTCCGACCTTTGCCTTCCTTTGCAGTAATACTTTTATCTTAGGGTTGTAATTAGTATTAGAGTTTATAGTATCTGGTACTTTTGTTCTTGCTGTGTGATTTTCTTGGTAGTTATAGAAAAGAGAGCATGAAAAGAAAACAGAAGGATGACAGTGAAGGATATAAAGCAGAGTAGGTAAAATTTTCTATAAAACTAAAAACATTTACTGTCATATATCATGGAGATAACGGAAATTTACCTTTGTTTAGTTACATACCTACAAAAGTTACATTAGTTTTTGTCTTATGACACTGCATAACTACAGCATGTTAAATCCCATGCAGCCACTCCCTGATTTACAAACAGGTTGTAGTCAAATTTTTTGTTTACCATTTGTTTGCCGTTTGGAATTTGTAACATCTAGCGCTTTCCCCACATTATTACTGTTATGGAGGATTACAGGCTAGCCCGTAGAGCCCAATTTAATGTAAGGTTGCTGAAATAGAACATTTGTAATTGAGGTGGAAATATTACAGTTTAAATTTAGTTATACAGAATAAACAGAGCAGAATGAAGGTAAGCAACAAACCCTTTTCTTTTTTACATAAAAGCATATTTAATCAGAGAATGAAGCTGCCCCTGTGCTTTAGACTCGGTGTAGTCTTTCTTTAAACTCATTTTTTTAAAGTGCTTATTTTTTTTTCTTGATACAGGTCTATGATTGGTTCCACCTGTACATTTATTGTCACTGATCAGGTTGGGGGGATCACAATGAAGTGCAGAGACATTTATTGAGGTGACTGGGATAAAGAGTGGGAGACCTTGGAAAACAAGGGAGGTGCATTTGTGGGAGAAAAGGCAACAATGAAGGGAATCAGAAGAAGTTATTAGAAAAGACGGCTTCTTTTGCTATAATGTGATGATAGCAGCAGGAAGCTTTGGGAATGTTCCTTTTGACGTAAGGGTTTCCTGTATAGTACATATATTTCACATTCCTTCTTTAATCTAAATTGGATTTATCCATTAAGATTAATTAACACGTCTTTCCAGGTAATGCTTTTGGGGAGGTTCAATGCAAATTAAAGAAAAAATTGTATAGATAATTTTACAACGAATCAAAACTGTTTCCCTCCCCACCAAACCAGTCTTGTTTTCCTTATTGCTAAGGCTGATATTCAGTAAGTAGTACCCAGATACCGGTTGTTTATGATCGAGCATCTATTCTGATTAGTTGGTACTCAAATATTCTAAATATCATCCCTGCATATAACTTTAACCAGCCCATTCTTGCCCATCTGCCGTCTGGGACTCTGGAGGGAAAGAAGAATCTCAGCCTGGGCCTAAACCAATTTACGCCCCCAAAGACCATTGTGATCACTAATACTGCAACCAGCAGAGGAAGTGCATTCAAAGTGAAAAGGAATAAGAAAATTGGCTTCCCCAAGCTGGACACACCATCAGTATTCACCTCGAATGGCACTCATCATCCGAAGAGAGACAAGACTGGGAGAGAAAGGCTTTAGTTTTCTTATCATCCCTTTGTCCTTCTAACCAAAAGGTCCCTTCCTTGTGTCCTGTGATGTTCTCACCTGTGGAAGGAGGCCCAGGCGAAGATGCCTGTTATATCCTCGACCCCCGAAAGTAGCTTGTTTGATCTCTTCCCAGTCGTTTTCTGTGGACGTGCTTTCTCTCTCTGCATTGGTTGTACTTGATGTCAGGCTGTCATTTTAATAAACTAGATAGCGCTAAGGAGAATTTGGTACACTGAATATTTGAGGAGTCCCCCCAAATTTGCCAGCTAATTTCTTAGTGTTTGCTCTCCCTTTGAGAGTACAAAAGCAGATACTCATTTGCTTTTTTTTTCCTAAATGGGAATTTATTTGTATAAGACACTGAATTTCAGCAACATAACATCACAGATTGCTGATGAAAGCTGTCATTAAAGTATCAAATTATGTTAATCACAGCTGAAAGCTGTCATTAAAGTATCAAATTATGTTAATATGGCAGCAGTGAATACCAGGATGTTAATGACAATTGAGGATTATGATGCTTAGAACTGCCTTTAGGATGACCATGAAGGCTGCTTGATTATAGTAGAATAATTTATAGTAATTTATATCAAGGAAACTTAAATGTACACTTGATTGTTTTTAAAATAATGTCATTGGTTCTCATAAGCAGTTGAGAAATTTTGTCTTTTTTGCTTCTCTATCCTTTAAAACTCTAATATAATTATTTGGCTTAACTTCTGTAATGACTCTTTGGAATTTTGGCCAGGGTATATATTCAGATGAAATTAGAGTTCTTTCTACTTATGAGTTTGGTTTTTTTTTTTTTTTTTTTGCGGTACGTGGGCCCCTCACTGATGTGGCCTCTCCCGTTGCGGAGCACAGGCTCCGGACGCGCAGGCTCAGCGGCCATGGCTCACGGGCCCAGCCGCTCCGCGGCATGTGGCATCTTCCCGGACCGGGGCATGAACCCGTGTCCCCTGCATCGGCAGGCGGACTCTCAACCACTGCGCCACCAGGGAAGCCCGAGTTTGGTTTTTTTAATAAGCTTTAAATTCATGTTTTATATTTTAAAATATAATGTATTCTATTATGTACATGAATTGCATTGTATGTTATATTAATGTACATATTCATTATTTAATATTGTCTAGGCTAAATGATCAGGACTATGCAAGCTGAAGCACTTTTAAGAATTACGACTGAGAATGCATTAAAATGAACTATAATTGAATAATCCTGTATCTTTCCAAAAATTGTTTACCGCTATTCCATCATTTTTGATCTGTTTATATTGTTAACTGTTATTCTAGACTGTGCTTCTACAATCCTTATAGCCTACAATTAATATTTTTAGCTTTGATTACATGCACTTCATAAAAATTAATTTCCTGTTACGTATTTTTCTTATCTGAGTCTCATTTAAAATTAATAAGGTTCTAGTAATTTGCTACGTTAATTCAGCAGATATTCTATTTTTAGTTGTATCTATCATCACGTCTTTAATTTATATATTGTTGATAATCATAGTATTTAACCTTTGCTATATACCTACAGTGTGGTAGCTATTGTACATGAGCTATAGAAAATACTTAGTCTTTCTATCAAGAAGATGACAATTCAGAAGTTTATGAAATACCATTCTCTGGTGATTTTTTTTTAAAGGAAAGAGTAGGCAGCTATCTATATTGACTAAGTAGTCTGTCAAGGATTTTCCAGTCCTGTGCATTTGTATATCTGATATATAAAAGGGATTTTCCAAATGCCCTTAAATACAAGGTAGTTTTTTTTATCCTATTGTTTTAGTAACTGTTTTCTTATTGAATGAAACTGAAGAAGGAACTAAATACCTTGATCCCAGTTCTAAATTACACAGTTTGGTTTCCGTTAATCTTGGTTTGTATTATATGCTATAAATTTAGATTTAAATTTGGTGACTAACAACCAATGCTATCATTTTGCCCATTTAAAGTATACATTCTTTGTTGTTTTTATTTGTAATCATATCAGTAATGATAAGAATCTGCATACTTAGGAAATATATTTGTGTTTTCATCAACTTTTGCTTATCCATATTAGCAAACATCTTCAAAAATGAAAATTGGGACTTCCCTGGCGGTCCAGTGGTTAAGACTCTGCGCTTCCACTGCAGGGGGCGTGGGTTCAATCTCTGGTTGGGGAACTAAGACCCTTCATGCTACGTGGCACGGCCAAAAAAAGAAAAAAAAAAAAACAGTGAAAATTACCCTTGCTCTGGGGAAGGACTATGTCTTACTTACCTTATAAGGTGGATCTACTACCCCAAACAGGAATCCCTTCCACCTGGGGTGATTTGGGCAATGAGGCTTTAACTGTAACTTCATTTACACAACTTAAAATTGTATGAGACACCAACCTGCCACTCCTAAAAGTGGATTGAAATGTATTTTTTATTATTATTGTTTTTTTTTTGCGATACGCGGGCCTCTCACTGCTGTGGCCTCTCCCATTGCGGAGCACAGGCTCCAGACGTGCAGGCTCGGTAGTTGTGGCTCACGGGTGCAGTTGCTCCGCGGCATGTGGGATCTTCCCGGACCAGGGCACGAAGCCGTGTCCCCTGCATAGGCAGGCGGACTCTCAACCACTGCACCACCAGGGAAGCCCTGTATTTTTTATTATTAACCAAGGTACTGAACAGTATTAAACTGTGGATTTCAAAAGGCCCATAATTTGTTAATTGATTTTTCCTGGTTCTTTTGTGTTACAATTTATTTTAGGTGTTTTTAAATACATAGCTATTAAGTATAATAACCATTTAAAATCGTTGATGGTTTTTGTGAAGCAAATAGGATGCTTAAAAGAGTTCAAATTCTTCTTGAGTAATAAATCTGTGAAAATAGCAGCATGTGTGTGTGTGTGTGTGTGTGTTGGCCTTAGAGCTTTCAGTGGTATTATATCATAACTGGGCTGTTACTTTATGCAGAGGAGTCATTTCAGCTTTTCAATAGAAAGATGATAGAAGGATCAGCCAGTTTTCTCTTAAGCATCTGCCGATCTGTTAATAATACAGTTGCATCAATGAGGTTTATGTAACATTCGTGAACACACACCCTGACAAAATTAAGAAAAAACATTTGAATTCTTTGCCTTTGACCTGTCTCTGTGTTTGTATACACACACACACACACACACAGACATTTGTATGGTAGGCTTGTTTTTGTGACTTATGCTTTACATAATATTTGCTGATACGATTTTCCTATTTTCATTTTGGACCCATCATTTATTAGAGCACTGAAAAGACTTCCTGCTGAAGATAGGCCTCTCCATAGCTTCTCTCCTTTTCATGGCTCCCGTTTTTGGTATATTTTACTCTGTGCTGGGGAAATCTCGGGGGGCTAACGTGGACTCCAGGCAGAGCTACAGTATGCTGAGAGTAAGAGGGTGGCTAAGGAGAACTATGGTGCCAGCCATCAGCATACATACCAAAAACTAAACAAAAGGAATGATTTGATGTGGAAACACCCATTCCAGCCCTCAAGAAGGTGATTTCATTGCTTCTGTTTAAACATAAATAATATGGAGAATAACTTCACCCTAGGAATAATGGCCCTATTAAATTATCTTCACTATATGCAGTAACTTTTAAAGGAATTAAAATGAATCATAGTGATGAATGAAGCCTGTTGACAGGAAAGAGACATTTAGGGATCGGGTACTAGAGTTTTTCTGTGTGTGGATCTGCTAGCTGAGTTACTTTTAAGAATCATGACTGAAAAGTGGATTGAGATGGTTCATAATAGAATAACTTTCTATTTTTCCAGAACTTCCATCTGGCCAGAATTTTCTTAGTATTTGGCTGGGGGTGGTGAGGACACATTTTGAGGAGAGAAAAGTAATTATTTTGGCCATAGTCAAGTTATACCATTGTTTCTTAGAGTAACTTTCAATCTACTGACTTGGAATGAGCATTTTCTTTTAGTCACCTTTCTATTGGATTAGGTAAGGGTAGTTTGTGAATTCCCTTTAAATCGTTAATATATGGAGAAAGGAAGCTTTATTTGCATCTATATGGGCAGTAAAAAGCATATTTACTCTCATTCTAGTACAGGTATTTATGTGTCCAGGCGTGAGTGCCATGAAAGTAGTTGGGTTTTAATTTTTTGTAATTGGCTTAATAGGTCACTTTAGACAATTGTGTCGAAGTTGGGCGGATTGCCAACACCTACAATCTGACAGAAGTGGATAAATACGTTAACAGTTTCGTCTTGAAGAATTTTCCTGCATTGCTGAGCACCGGGGAGTTCTTGAAACTCCCTTTTGAACGTCTTGCCTTCGTGCTTTCCAGTAATAGCCTTAAGCACTGCACTGAACTTGAGCTCTTTAAGGCTACCTGTCGCTGGCTACGCCTGGAAGAGCCTCGGATGGACTTTGCTGCAAAATTAATGAAGAACATACGATTTCCACTGATGACACCACAAGAGCTCATTAATTACGTGCAAACCGTGGATTTCATGAGAACTGACAACACGTGTGTGAATCTCCTGTTGGAAGCCAGCAATTACCAAATGATGCCATATATGCAGCCAGTGATGCAGTCAGACAGGACTGCCATTCGGTCTGACACCACTCATTTGGTTACACTAGGAGGAGTGCTGAGGCAGCAGCTGGTTGTCAGCAAGGAATTGCGCATGTATGATGAAAAGGCTCACGAGTGGAAGTCCTTAGCCCCCATGGATGCCCCAAGGTACCAGCATGGCATTGCCGTCATTGGAAATTTCCTGTACGTCGTTGGTGGACAGAGTAATTATGACACGAAAGGAAAAACAGCAGTTGATACAGTCTTCAGATTTGATCCTCGATACAATAAGTGGATGCAAGTTGCATCTTTAAACGAAAAGCGCACCTTCTTCCACCTAAGTGCCCTCAAAGGATACCTGTATGCAGTTGGTGGGCGAAATGCAGCTGGTGAACTGCGTAAGTGTGTGCACTTCTATTAAGCATAGAGGCTAATTTCTTTACCCCCAGATTCTTGTCAAATCATAAAATAAGCAGTTTTGTAACATCAAAGACCAAAAAATGTAGCCAGGATTTTATTTTAAACTGTTTTTCTTAGAAAATATCAGAGACCATCTGTACGCCTTATCTGGGCATACATTGTTGGCCACACTACAAATTATTATCTTACAAATATATCAATATGTTGCAGAATGTTTTACTTGTGCAGTGTCTGTGGTTTTCATCTTGAAGGTTCAACTAAAAAGTATGTTCTGCTAATTTAAATTCTAATAGTATCTTGGACAGAAGTTTGGCATGTTCCCTCATTTTCCATTTTAAAAGCCCACATAATAGTTTGCTGAACAGGTTAAAATTCTTCCTTACAGAGCACGGACTTTTATAGTTGCTTCTTTTACGTAATCTGTTACCTACCACAGGCCACAGAGTAAGATGATTTTCTTATCTACTAAGTGTTCAGAGTTCAATATTATCCAGAGTTTATTTACTGTGAGTATTATGATACGTAACTATTAGTCTGAAAAATCATTCTCTCTTGGTGAAATACGAAACAGTTTTCTTCACTGTAAACTGATCTGGTAAGCTTTATTATTTGATGGTCCCTTCTTCCTAATCTAAGATCAGCGACAAGTACAGTTAACATAGACCAACACTTTGGCTACATGAATTAACACCAATTTTGTTATTTTAGATAAAATTGGAACAAGGTGGCTGTCCAAGAAGTCAGAAAGACCACATTTTATGTCATGTGTTACATATCTGTCATTGCCATCATTGTTTGGTAACAATGGGTAACACCCATCTTCCTTTATTCTCTGTTCGAAATGGAGTCCCTGTAGTTGAACGGTATTCCAGGTTCCATAATGCTGGGGAAGTTTGAAATATTGGCATTGGCTCTGGATAAATTCAGAGTAATTATCAGAATCTTTTTCTTCAGTATTCTAAAAAATAAAAGGTAGTCTAATGGATTTGAGAATAAGCAGTTTATTGGAGACAAAAAGAGCTGCTCTCAGCTCTTAAACTTTTCAGCTTATCAAGCTCTTTCTTGTTTGTGACATATATCTTTATTGGAGTATAATCACTTTACATTGCTGTGTTAGTTTCTGCTGTACAACAAAGTGTATCAGCTATACGTATACATATATCCCCATATCTCTTTGTCACAGCTTACCCTTCCCCCTCCCCGTGTCCTCAAGTCCATTCTCTAGTAGGTCTGCGTCTTTATTCCCGTCTTGCCCCTAGGTTCTTCATGACCACTTTTTCTTTTTTTTTTTTAGATTCCATATATATATGGAATACCATCTTTGTTTTTCTCTTTCTGACTTACTTCACTCTATATGACAGACTCTAGGTCCAGCCACCTCACTACAAATAACTCAATTTCATTCCTTTTTATGGCTGAGTAATATTCCATTGCATATATGTGCCACATCTTCTTTATCCATTCATCCGATGATGGGCACTTAGGTTGTTTCCATCTCCTGGCTATTGTAAATAGTGCTGCAATGAACATTTTGGTGCATGACTCTTTTTGAATTATGGTTTTCTCAGGGTATATGCCCAGTAGTGGGATTGCTGGGTCATATGGTAGTTCTATTTGTAGTTTTTTAAGGAACCTCCATACTTTTCTCCATAGTGGCTGCATCAATTTACATTCCCACCAACAGTGCAAGAGGGTTCCCTTTTCTCCACACCCTCTCCAGCATTTATTGTTTCTAGATTTTTTGATGAGGGCCATTCTGACCAGTGTGAGGTGATACCTCATTGTGGTTTTGACTTGCATTTCTCTAATGATTAGTGATGTTGAGCATCTTTTCATGTGTTTGTTGGCAATCTGTATGAGTGACATGGTCTTAATGTTACTGATGTTTCCTACCCATTTTTTTTTCCCCCTTTGTTCTCACAGTGAAATTTTTTCTAAGGCCAGACTTTCCAGATTGTTGGACTAGCTGTCAGGATGATGAACCACACAAGTTTCCCAATATATTTTAATAATCAGACTTTTAAAAGCACTTGACACATTAATACCCTTAGTGTAGAACTGTCATTTCCTCAGTCAACCCACACACATTATTTTCATGTTATTATACTATTTTAAATTTATGGTGTCTGGAAAGAACCAGAAGATGCAAGTAGTGACTTGACACTTTCTTAGAAAAACCACTTATGTAAGTTCATCTTTACAAGTTTACAAATTATAGGTCATCAGCCCTGGCAGTCAGTGGTCATTTTGAAACTTCTTTTCTCTAAGGAAATAGCTCCATTTTTCAGTCACTGCTTGCTTGGTAATGTTATCACCTCTGTTAATATGCAGCTATTAAGTTTTCGATATATTGTTCCTAATATTTATATTCTGAGAATTTATCATCTTCAGGCCAAGGAGAGTTGTTATATAAGATTGAGGCGCTAGAGGCTTCCTTCTTCTGACTGAATCCTTACCCTGTTTGAGTTCTTCCCACGTTATGCTCAATTGGAAACAAGAAGTAGACTACCCCGTTGGGCAAGCGGCTGGCTTCCTTGCTCATGACCTTCAGAAATCACCCCTTTAATGTCTTATTAAAAACAGTCTTCTGTGTTTCACTTTGAAAGTGACAGGATACAAGAGAATCATGCTTTTCATGAGCTGTTCCTAAATTTGTAATAACTGTTTGATTATATTTAGACTTTAAAAACACAATCGCCCAGAGCTTAAACCTAAGGATAATGATTTAAATATTCTACAAAAATACTCCCCGTCTAGATGGTAAACAGAGGTCCATTTTTATCTTAATTCATAAACTGTGTTTTCACAAATAAATGTATGATTATAATATAGACACAAACCCTCAATACCGAAGGACAACTATAATTCCATTTAGAGGGCAACTATTTGATATTTCTTTCTGTTTGAAATTTTCTCCTAGAATCTATAAGCAACTAAGCTTTTGTAGAAGGTGACTGCTTCCCTTAAAATCAGCATACCCAGCAAATCCATTCTGTGCTACATATTTGAAGTTAAAATGTATTGGAAGTTTGTTTTAAAAAATCGTGTGATTGACTTATTAAGTACACTCCAATATAGAGTCTTGATTCCAGGAGAACCTTCAGGCCCAAAAGAGTCATTATGTAAAACCAAGTAGCAAGCAGCTTCGTTTTGTTTTGTTTTCTTTTCCGCCTGACCCACCCTACCCCTTTGAGTTCCTCCTATTTTACACCCATGTGGGGATATGAAGTAGGCGGGTCCGTCTCATCACATTCTGTATCGTTGAGGTAACCAATCGTGATGTAACCACCCTGATTACCTCCCAAAAGAAGAACATTAATGTGTTCTTCTGAATTCTGTTTATAATGTTTCTCCTTGTATAAATGAGAAGAGGATATGTGTCAGTTGCCCTTTGTAATTTTCTTAGACCCATTATTTTTGCAGAATAGTAGATTTTGGTTCTAAAGAAATGCTTGCTTATATTTCTGAATGTTCCAGCGAGGCAGGGTTTTTAAACATTTCTCATGTTCCATAAGCGTTTTTTAATGGCACCCCCTCCCTCCGCCCCACACTAACATCTGTTGTAATAACATTCCATCTTAACTGATTATGTTGACATAGTCATATGTCTATGTAAATAGAGAAGGGGAGTAGGAATGGGTGTCAGGAAAACGGGATTGATGGGAAAATCATTTCACGGTTTAACAGGTTCATTAGTACCAGTACATCATTTATTCTTCATACACACAATAACCATTGCCTGTATATAATGATGAAAAGAAAACAGTGGCAGCGTTTGCAAGACATTTTAGGTCATTTTAATGCATTTAGCCTTTTAAAATCTTGCCATGGAGTGTATGGACCCAAGCCCACAGTACATAAAAACGATACTGTTAGTGTGTGTGTGAGCCTGGCTTATTGCTGAAATATAATTCCTTAGAAATGCTACTTTCCTTTGACACTGGGTACAGTGGGAAACTGGGGAAAGCTTAGAGTAGCTGTCACTTAAGTGAAAAAGGGGTCAGTTATTTCTGGTATCTTTCAAAATTGTCATATAAGAAATTGATCTTCCATTGAAGATTTCGGTGTTGAGGAGAAATATGACGGCTCAGATATCTTTCACTTCAGTTAAATAAGTCAGGGTTTCAAGTAATGAAATAACTTATAGAAAACGTGGTAGATTTTTCCAAATAAATGTACGATAAAATTACTGAAATTTATCAAATGCATCCATATCCCTTAATGGATTTGCAGTTTATTAAGCGACATATTACTAACTGGCACTCTAGGATTCTAGAGACCATCCCCTCTTTGTGGGAGCCATTATTGTCCAAATGGTTTTCTTCAGGACTAATCTCTTTCCTAACCTCAAAGAACAAGTAAATTCCACGTCATCCCTTGTGCGCGATTCTGAACTCCAGTGGAATCACCTGAGAAAATAAGAGTCCCTGATGAGTTATGTGAAATAACCAACCGAAGTGCAATTCTTGAATTAGGGAGGGTCTCTAATTTAAATACTAGGCCACCAGACTACTGAAGGTGATTCTCTAGAATAGGGATCAGAAAACTGATCCCTATTGTCAGAAAGGAAATCTTTTTGGCTTTGCAGGCTGTAGGATCTGTCACAACTAATCAGCTCCGCTATTGTATTATGAAAGCAACTATAGACAATTTGTTTATAAACAAATGAGTGAAGTTGTGTTCCAATAAAGCGTTATATGTGAACACTGAAATTCGAATTCCATATAATTTTCATATTTCACGAACTATTCTTCTTTTGATATGTGTTTCCAACTCGTTAAAAATGTAAACGCCATTCATATTTTTATCCTGTTGGCCATACAAAAGCAGACGACGTACTGGATTTGGCTTACAGGCGGTAGTTTGCCTGACCTCCCCTGTTCTAGATTTTCCCAATTACCTCATTACCATTCCTACCTGTCACAGACTGTGATGGACTCACTGCTTTGTGGCTCCAACTCCTTGAGGCTCATCCCGTGTCCCCTCCCCCTATCAAGGTGGTTGGCCCTAACATCTCATTGCCTTGTAAATATGGAAAATAGAACTAAGGGCATGTATCAATATATAGACTTGTTAATTAGATATATTCTATTTTAAAACTAAATATATTGATTTTACTAATAACAATAACAATCCTGCATGGAGACAATAAAGATTAAATGATGGGAAAAGCTAAAGGAGATGGCTTATGTAGCTGGAAGAAGACAAGTTTAGGGATGATGAACTATTATATACTTGTTGTGTTACTGGTGATTAATAGCCATCTTACATTTCAGGGACCCCTGTATGAGAAAGTATAGATGGATTCTTATAACCCCCATTACCAAAAAAATGCAGTTAACTCAGTGATAGAAGAACAGCATTATCTTTCTACATAGGAAAATTTTAATAATCGTAAAGAGTGAATAACTATTCAGATTCTAGCTCCCTATAAAAAAATAAGAGGAAACTAATGCAAACTGCATAAGAACAGGTTGAATTAGATGTAAAGAAAGAGTGTAACAGTCTAGAAATTTCAAAGGTCAAGGCAGAGTTCTTCATTAAGAAAAGCACAGAACTGGAGTAAAAGCTACCTTTGACATCAAATAGACGGAAAGAAGTCTTTAAAACCCTTCTGATAGGATGTGTGATTAGACTACATTCTTTTGTCGGATAAAACCCTACCATTAATGATATACATTCAGGAGGATTTTGCTTGTCGATTAGGCAAAAGTCATGCTGAAGGCAAATGGAACTGAACATTCAAGAAGACATCCAGGACTTCCCTGGTGGCGCAGTGGTTAAGAACGCTCCTGCCGATGCAGGGGACACGGGTTTGAGCCCTGGTCCGGGAAGATCCCACATGCTGCAGAGCAACTAAGCCTGTGTGCCACAACTACTGAAGCCCGCACACCTAGAGCCTGTGCTCCGCAACAAGAGAAGCCACCACAATGAAAAGCCCGTGCACCACAACGAAGAGTAGCCCCTGCTCGCCGCAACTAGAGAAAGCCCGTGCGCAGCAACGAGGACCCACCGCAGCCAAAAATAAATAAATTAAAAAAAAAAAAAGAAGAAGACATCCAGTGACTGAAAATAGTCACAAACAGTATTGGAGCAAACAATTTTAGTTTGTCATTAATTGTGGAAATAGCCCTTATTTGGGGACAAGATTTTGCAGGATCTTGCTACCTGATGGGAAGGTTTAGAAGATATAGAGTTGGTGAGGGCCCAAGCCTGAAGCAATGAACAAAAATAACAAGAGATAAAAAAAGAGAACAGTTAAAAGCCTTTGAAATAAGACTGAAAATTCAAAACTAAAGTAGAAAAGGAAATCGGTAAAGGGATACGAGAAGTGGTATCATGCAGGTGTTGTTAGAGGAGAAATAAGTAGTTCATGTAGTGAATTTGTTGAAATGAAGTTATTGAAGAGAGTAGAAAATTAATCTCTC
Organism: Neophocaena asiaeorientalis asiaeorientalis; assembly: GCF_003031525.2. Classification (NCBI taxonomy): domain Eukaryota; kingdom Metazoa; phylum Chordata; class Mammalia; order Artiodactyla; family Phocoenidae; genus Neophocaena; species Neophocaena asiaeorientalis. The sequence continues at coordinate 936,751 of NW_020173710.1, read as the reverse complement.
TCTCTCTCTAGTTTTGCCTGTTCTCACATTACTGTTGTTTTCTTAAATAGGAAAACTTGTTCAAAGGATGATTCATCAATTAGGATTGCATTTGGCTGCAAGTAGCCAAATTTTATTCCGGTGGCTTGATCAAATAGCCCCACTCAGTATCCTCCTGCTTCCATTCCATTGCCTGCAACTGTATCATATCATCAATTCCAGCTTCAAGGGAACCTGCTAATTTGAATTTTATTTTGAGTTGGGCACAGTGCTTTCCTGAGCAGTGTTGTGGTTCTGTTAGTAAGAAAAAAGCAGGGTTAGTGGAGACAAGCATTTGGGTTAGCAAGTGGCAACGTCTGCGATAAATAGTATAAACTTCTCAAATCAGTCTAGATGTTGTACTTTTGACCAGAGTCCTCCTAACATCCCTATTGTTTTTCTGCCTTTTAAAAAAGATCACATTTTCTATCTGTCTGGACTGTCATTGTTCTAGTCTTAAGGTTATAACACATTGATATTTAAGTAAGATGAGGCCTCAGATACTTTATGTTAAAGATGATAAATTTGTTACTGAGAGGAAGTACCCCTGATAAAAATCTGAACTTCATATTATGCTGCTAATCATCTTCAAGTTAAGAGCGGTACTGGCTACAACGGTATCGGGTGGTTATATACAAGCTATTGGCTTTAATGTGTAAATACTGAAAAATTATCGTCAGTGTCCATTTTGTAGTCTGGATATAAAATAAAGCAGTAGGCATCAAAACATACACCAGGCAGTGTGCATACTTTCATTTTCACCTTAAAATTTTGCTTCATATCTGTTAACCTTTGTTTCCTATATGGTGTATCATATAGAATCAAAAGTGTTTTTCTTCCTTGTGATGTTTTTCATCTTTTCTTCCCACATATGTAGAGCAAAGAAATGTCAAATTATAAAGATGTAACAAGATCCTAGAAGAAAAGAAATCCTAGTGATTTCTTTTTTTTTTTTTTTTTGCGGTACGCGGGCCTCTCACTGTTGTGGCCTCTCCTGCTGCGGAGCACAGGCTCTGGACGCGCAGGCTCAGCGGCCATGGCTCACGGGCCCAGCCGCTCCGCGGCATGTGGGATCTTCCCGGACCGGGGCACGAACCCGTGTCCCCTGCATCGGCAGGCGGACTCTCAACCACCGCGCCACCAGGGAAGCCCAATACTAGTGATTTCTGCAGCAACAGAAATGTTACCTTATTATATTACGTAGCTCATCTGATGTAACATGTATCAATGTATTAATGGTTCATATTATTAACATAACGTCAATAATTAATATAAGTGGCCCCCAAAGAATATCTCCTAGCTATAATAGAAATGTTTCAGTTATTTGGATATTATTATTATTCCACCTAAAAGGAAAAATGATTAATTGCTAAATTTGAAATTATAAATCATTTTTAAAAATTCATTCATTCTTTCCTTTTATTTTTTAAACAACAGCTACAGTAGAATGTTACAATCCAAGAACAAATGAATGGACCTACGTTGCCAAAATGAGTGAGCCCCACTATGGCCATGCTGGAACTGTGTATGGAGGCGTAATGTATATTTCAGGTAAATAATTGCAAATGCAATTAATGTAATGCATAGACTTTTAGCTGTGTCGCCATCTTTCCATCTGGTGTTAATAATAATCCTGGAAATGGATAACCAAAATATAATTTGTATTGATTTTAGAATATATTTTGTGTGTGCATTTGCATATGAATCCTTTGGCATTTTAAAAGTTTATAAGACTAGCGGCAAGCCAGTCCTACTGTAAATACCTTACTTAGAAGAAATTGGGAAGCTTTCAGCTTCTCCAGCTTGCCTTTCAGTCCCCATACCCTGTACTCCAATAACTCGGTACTCTAATAACCACCATTCATATTCTCTATAACAACATTTAATTCATTTTTGTTCAGAATTTAGCTAAACTCTATGAGGCAATATATCATTATGTAACATATAAGCTCTACTGTGTATAAAACTTGCTACCAATATACATATAATGCATAATAATGTTCATTCTCTCATTTAGTGCAACCCATAATATATGTTTCTCTTGTCCTTAGCATTATAATGGGTTCTACTATGGTGTCATTGCATAAATAATTCTGTGTTGATTACCTGTATTTTGGCCATATGCACATATACTTTTCTGATAAAAAATTCGGAAACAGTTGCAGTTCGCTCAGTGTCCCAGTAACAGCTTTCATTCTCAAAACTGTTGGTGTTCAAATCATCCTTCCGTAGAATTTAGAAAGGAGTCTTATTTTAATGTAATGTTCACTTCAGGTATTGAAATTTTATTCCGTTATTCAGGTTCTTACCATTTGGCCCTGACACAGTCTACCTCTGACAGTTTTCCCCCTTTTGAAGGCCTGCCAGTGTCAGGCCAGCAGTTACGCTATTAGAGAACAAAGGCTGAGTCTTTGTGGTCTGAGTCTCTGAACGCTGCCTTATGAAATCTCTAATGAAGAAGGATCAGGGAAAGGCCTGTAGTGTATGACTGGCAGGTTTCTGGTGTTAAATATATGAGCAACTATGGGACATCTTATATTGAAAGAGCCATCCAGGAAATCATATGCTCCACTAATCAATGATTTACACCATCCACCTATTTTACGTTTGTAGCTGCTATGCCATTATAAGGAGGGCTCCAAGTCTTCTGGGGGGAAAAAAATGACATTCGAATGGTTCTAGTGGTGCTTTGGCATAACTAGGGTACGTTGCACGAATGACCTTCCCAGTCAAGAGTAGGCTAGGAACCACAGCTGAGTTTCAGACCAAAGAGCACTGTTTTGCTTGCTGACAATTCAGTGAAGTACAGAAAAAATATCTAAAAGCAGGAAAAAAATCGATTGCCATCTGGCCACCAGACATAGAGCTCTGAATGATATGGCTAAAGATTAGTTTAGTTTTCTCCCTAATCTGCAGAATATACGGTCTGATCCTTTCATTGTACAGGCTGATTTAGATGTGCTCTAAGAATATACTTTGTAGACGATAGAGACTCGATAGAGCAACAACGAATTGCTGTACATACAAAATTCCATATATATTCAACATTCTAATTCTTTAGCTTTTTAAGAGAGGACGTTACCCACCCTCACCCTACCCACCCAAAACTCGACAAAAATAATCAGTTCCGAACATTCGTCTAAGCTTGTACATTTGAACAATACTTTCGACTTTTCCGAAGCACTGTGATTTATTTCAGTTCATAGTCACAATCCTAATGAGAGAACTAGAGTGGACATTCTTATCTGACAAATGAGGAAACGGGCGCCTAGGCTTTAAAGTGCCCTAGCCCTGTGCTCAGCACCCAGAGGGTGCTCGCTGAAGGGCAGCAGAAGTGCATGATGCTTTGTAGTTGGGATTTCCTGTAAACCCAACTCTAAGAGTGGCCAAAATATGTTTTCATTCTGTAAAACCTCTTAAATCCCATGGGTCTCTGTCTGAGAAAGTCATTACAATAATATAAGCTGCATTTTTGTTCTTTAAGGAGATGAAAATGTTATTTTCTTTATTTTTAATCCAGAGAAAGTATAGCAGGGAGACATTTATAAGAACAAGGTTGATAAGCTCTAAAATGTCATAATACCTGGATAGACGTTAATGATCTGTGACCTGTGACAGAGAGTCTCCTATTTACTTTTGCATTTTTATAATAATCTGTTTACCCCATGCCTGTAATTTTCATTCTCTAGGAGGAATTACTCATGACACTTTCCAAAAGGAGCTCATGTGCTTTGACCCTGATACTGACAAATGGATCCAGAAGGCGCCAATGACCACTGTCAGAGGTCTGCATTGCATGTGTACAGTGGGAGAAAGGCTGTATGTCATTGGTGGCAATCACTTCAGAGGAACAAGCGATTATGATGATGTCCTAAGCTGTGAATACTACTCACCGATCCTTGACCAGTGGACCCCAATTGCTGCCATGTTAAGAGGGCAGAGTGATGTTGGGGTCGCTGTCTTTGAAAATCAAATCTACGTGGTTGGTGGGTATTCATGGAATAATCGTTGTATGGTAGAGATAGTGCAGAAATATGATCCAGATAAAGATGAATGGCATAAGGTTTTTGATCTCCCAGAGTCCCTGGGTGGCATCCGAGCTTGCACACTCACAGTTTTTCCACCTGAAGAAACCACACCATCACCTTCTAGAGAGTCCCCTCTTTCTGCACCTTAAGATCGTCCCTACAACTAAGATGCTGTAGTCCTATCTTTGCAACGTGTCATGGATTCTCTTCTTTCGCCCTCCCCCTTAAGTAGTGTATGTTAGGATTAGCCTCCAGTAATTGATACAAATATTGGAAAAAAGACGACATTGATGTTCTTTGTGCTGTTTGTTTGGTGGTAACAAAACCATTCTGGAAATGTATCCCATAGAAGCTGATGTTTAACATACGAGGAGAAAGAAAAAAAAAAAAAAAAAGCAAGGCAAAGTATTGTCTATAAGATGTTTCTGCAGTACTTTTTTGATGCTGTGTACTGGGTGTAAGGTATTTGTCATCTTACATTAGAAAGCCCAATAAACCAAGTTGAAGGTGGATTATAGTAAATGTACAACTGTGCTAACTAGGCTTCAAAGTAAAAAGTTTTCCTTTCATCTTTGACTGTGAGATGTGAAAGGGAGGTAGCCCGCTCCAACAGGAAACAATAGACAAAAGGTTGCCAACTCGCATGAGCTACCTCCCTCTTTTCATAAAGTATTTTTGACATATCTGTCAGCCCACCTGTCTGTGGGGTACGTTGAGAACACATCAAGTTTCTTAGACACACAGGAGAAAGAATAATTGTAATTCACGAATATTAATTTAAAAAAACAGCATGACCCCTCAACTTGTAAGCAAGGCTTTGGGGTTCTTTAAGTGTGTATAAGTATAGACACACACATATATCAAATAGAAGAATTTAAAAAACTGAGTAGCACGTCAAACAAATGCCAAAAAGAAAACTTTGAAATTTCTTCCAAAAAGCAGCTTCCATTAAAATGGGAATTCAGTATGCACGTACTGAATGCACGTATGTAGAATCATACTGAATTTAGGTGAATAAGGGCTAGAAATTTTGAGCAACTCAATTTGTCATTTGGCCAAATTTTTCCTTCCAAAACTGTAATGTACACCTTCTCCTTTGCTGTTGAGGTAACTTACATATTATATGTATTCTGTATACTCGGTTCATAAGATTATTTAGCACAAAGTATAGCAGCTCCACCTGGTGAGCTACTTTCGCTCAGTGAATTCCACTTCCATGTTTTATTTTTTTTGTTCAATAAAAACATTTAATGTCGCTTTGGTGTGAGGTATCCTGTTCTTGTCTGAGTTGGCTTCCTTTGGCTTCCTTTGATTAAATACCTTTCTTTTTTTTTTTTAGTATGCCAAGATCCAAATGATCAGAATTTAAGAGTACTGAACAGCTTGGATTAATGAATACTAATGACTTTCATTCAAGGAAGAAAAGAATTTGACCAGGTCAAACTTCATTGGTGAAAACTCATTGTTGGTTGTCTTTGAGGAATTAGTTTGTAGAAGATGCTAACTGACCCCTCTCCATCCCCACAGGGTAATAATATGTCTAAACCACAAGAGCAGTGAAATTTCTGAGGTCGGTTTCCCGGGTCTTCCAGAAGATCCATCGTGCCTAACGAGAAGGGATTGTGTAAAATGACTTAAGAGATTTGTTCTTGACCGAAAAAATGTTTTTGTAAGAGATTGATAATTATGTTAGGGCCATATGTATGATCTTTCCTACTTTATCTGCAAATGACCCGATTAAATCTGAACCAAAAATTTCGAGCTATTCCAAACCAACTAGAGTGTTGCCAAAGTTCTTATCTGGTGGAGAATTGCCAGTGCCCATGTCACTGTCTCTGTCCTGAGTTAATCATAATGAAGAAAACAATTTTCCTATCAGTGGTACTTTTGAATGTTAGGAGAAGCCTGGTTTGAATTTGAAAGACCCTCTTTGGCAAGATTGTTCTTAAGTCAGAGAAACTGGTCACGTGATTTCAGTTGTCTGCTTATAGGCAGATCAGATTCAGCCATTTGCAGAGTTAACACCCTCCTGAACATGGGAACATGTACCGGACAGACTAATGGTCCCACCACAGTCCAGTATGGGTGTTCCTGTTCAGGCGGCTCTCCTCCAAGCAGCAAAGGTTTTTTCCATCTTGTGGCTTCTTCTGCCTCTTGGGTCCTCGGAATCTTCTCCGTTCAGTCAGCAGAAGAAAAATGGAACATTGCAGGTATGAGGGCCGTCGGGTTTGAAAGAGGCATGCATCACTTCTACCCACGTTCTGCTGGCCGGAAGTCAATCCTGTGTCCACACAGAAGCCCAAAGGGGACTGGAAAATAGCAGATAGCCGCGTGCCCAGAAAGAAGAGGAAACAGGGCTGGTGATCCGGTCGCAGTTTGCCGCAGGGAATAACAAAGCACAAGGTTCTGTTTGACAGCTTACCTTTTCTGCATCCAGGCCATATGTTATTTAGAATAACAATTCATGTCATGCAAGTGCTGTTATTAAACAATTCCAACAGCTGGTAAATTATTACACATTTTCCTTCACAGCGAATTAACAATTTTTCTTTATAAAAAATCTCTGACAGTCATTAGTTGGCTCTACAAGCATTTCTCCCATTTGCCTTTCTTAGGTTCTTGATCTACTTGAAAAAGGAGCTACTGAATACATTAAATCTCAAAAGGTTCATCATTTCCCTTCCTGGTCAAGGTTGGTAGAGTGAGGAAGATGAAAGAAAACAGCTACTTTGCCTGTTTCTAGAATTAAAAAAAAATTCAGCTCATAATCAGGTTTGCCCTGAAAAGTAAAATGATGACCTGAACCTGTTTCCTCTCTAATATTACTTTAGAGACTTAACAATATATAAGTATGTATTGTTTCCTTGCAAGTTGCTAAAATAATTCCCTCCCATTATACCCGGAGAGAGTGCCCCCATAGGGCGAGTAAGTGGTGTTGTATTTCATTAGTTCAACTGTGACCTTTTTTTTTTTTTTTTCCATTTCAAGGGCCTTTGTGTATTGCCCACCCCCCCAAGAATGGTAAGTAGACTTCCTCATGTGGAAAGTTGGCCCTGCCTCTAATTTTATTCTTGGCCATTGTGTCTTATTTTCAAGGCACTAGACCTCAGGTTTAGTCCTTTCCACATCAGAGATCTCTTGGAGTATGCGGGCAGGAAAGTAAACGTGAAACAAGTTCACAGGGATTAAAGGAATTTTATTTTAAATTGGTCAAATCACGTAGTATTTTACAACTCTTGGTAATTATAAAAAGGCAAAATACAGAAAAATTGGTAAATACAAGAAAGAAGAAAAGTCATTCATCTCCCCCCCCATATCAGTAACGATTGCTAAATGTGAGTATATTGGTTTTATACAATTATCAGAACGTTACAGGTTGGCCAACGTTTTCTGTAAAAATCAGTAAATATTTTAATCTCTGTGGGCCGTTGGTCTCTGTGGCAACTACTCATCTCTGATGTTGTAGTGCAAAAATGTCGATAATGTGTAAATGAATGAGTGAGGATGTGTTCTAATAAAAGTTTAGGACACTGAAATTTGAATATCATATAATTCTCACGTAGTATAAAATATGACTCCTCTTTCGAGTTTTCAGCCATTTAAAAATTTTTAGCTCCCGGGCCATAGAAAAACAGACCATGGACCAGACTTGGTCCATGGTCTGTAGTTTGCTGACTCCTGCATTACAAGAGTGCATTTCATTATCATTCACTTATTCTTTTTTAAAAAAATTAATCAATTCGTTTATTTTTAGCTGCGTTGGGTCTTCGTTGCTGCGTGAGGGCTTTCTCTAGTTGTGGCGAGCGGGGGCTACTCTTTGTTGCGGTGCGCGGGTCTGCGCTACGAGGTAAGCCCCCCATTTATTCTTTCAAGAAACACTTACTGTGAACGTATTTTGTATCAGTCAGTGAAGAGTCCTAGGGTCTACAAAGATGAATAAAACTGAATCCCTGCCCTCAAGGAGCTCAGTCTAATTGGGTAGATAGATGCTTACAACGTAGTGTGCTGGAGGCTAGGATGGGTGTCTAAAGAAGCCACATCTGAACAAGTCACAAAAATAGATGTTTATAAAATGAATGCCTGGGACTCGAGTGCCTGCATTAATAAAATACAACTTTTCTTGCCACAAAGCTATAAATAAAAGAATACGCATAAGGAAGGGGCAGCCAGTCCATGAAAGCCCAGCTCCTGCCCCCTGATCAACTTGATCTATTTACCCCAACTCCCAACTTGCTGGTTCTGTGCTAAGTAGGGTCACACACAACGTGTCCTTTAAAATACTCTGTAACCAGCAGAGTACAGGATGGGATATTTAACAAGACTTTCCTAAAATCTCTGTGCGTCAATATGTTTTTTTACTGCAAGTAACAGAAATCCCCAACTCTAACAATAAGGAAATGTGTTTTCTCACAGAGCTGCAAAGCCCACTGGAGATAAAGGAGGCCCCAGGCAAGATGTACTTAGCTCAGTGTCATCAAACTCCCAGGTTGGTTTTTTTTTTTTTTTCCTCATATCCCCACTCTGTTTGCAACAGCATTTGTAAACACTGTGTTTTGCCAGTAGCATCCCTTGTTCACATCCACAGAGAGAGAAAACCTCTCCCTCAATCATGGAATTTAAATTCTCTTTAGTCTGATGGAGGCAACCCAGGACATATGTTTCTCGTGGCCCTGTTGCCAGGGGAATGCGGTGCACGGATTGGCTTAGATTAACTATCTTACGTGAAATTGTTGTTGGGGAATTAACCATAATACCCTCCTCTCTCAGGAAGAACAAGAAGGAAACATGGAGAAGGAAATTTAGCTAATTGGACTGACTGGTTCACTTTGTCCCAAATCAGTCTAGGCTTTTTCTAGGTTCATGTTTTTCAAAGTCTGGGTCACAACCTATTAGTACAGAAATTCCCAAAGTGTGGTCCAGGCAACCTGGTGTCTCTGAGACTCTTTGAGGGAATTCATGAGGTCAAAACTATTCTCAAGTGTACAGTGGCATTTTCCAGAGGTTGAAGGACACGCGGTGATACCATCACTCTGTCAGGTAATAGGATATGAGTTTGTGTATTCTTGTATTTTAAAAACCCTCAGGGAGTTCTCTGGTGGTCCAGTGGTTAGGACTCGGTGCTTTCACTGCCGTGGCACCGGGTACAATCCCTGGTCGGGGCCAAAAAACAAAAGCAAAAAAAACCCTCTCATTGTTCGTTTCTAATACAGTAAACATCAATAGCTATAACTCACATAAACACAACCTCTTTGGTATCCTCAAATTTTAAGAATGTATGGGAGTCCTGAGACCCAAAAGTCTGAGAACTACTGAGTTGTAAGATCAGTTTTAGAAACATTTTGTACAGAAATGGAATAAAAAATAGAGTGTGCCGTACATATTGTTTTGTGAAGTTTTCTTTGGATTATGTATATGTGTTTATATGTACACATGTATTTAATCAAAAGAAAAAAATTCACAAAACAATACTTATATATGTGTGTGTGTATGTGTGTGTGTGTGTGGTTACAATATAAGTAAAATGTTCTAATGTGGGACCTGATCAAAAATGGTTGAAAGCACTGCTCATTGGTCCTGAGCATACTCCATGTAACAAAGGCCCTCTTCCCACCATTCCCTCCACCACCAAGGAACACACTCAAGTCTCCTGGGTTGTTTAAAGTCCTGACACCAAAGAGTGAGGCCCCAGCAGATACATCACCTAAGGTTTGATTTCTCAGTTCTCATGTCTTATCTGAAAATCTACCTGTTCCCTCAGTGATTAAACCCAGGCAGCCACAACCACCTGTAAGGTCTGCCCTAGCCTGGTAGGAATTTGCACCAAAACCACATTAGACGACAACACATACTCTGAATGTAGCGTTAAGTGGCACACAATCATGGCAGCAGGCCATGATTTTGATTCGTCACACAAATCTCTTCACGAAGGTGTTTCTCAAAAGGAACAGTAGCTGTAATAGACATTAATAAATATGGAAAGCAGGGACTTCCCTGGCGGTCCAGTGGTTACGACTCTGCGCTTCCATTGCAGGGGTCACGGGTGCGATCCCTGGTCGGGGAACTAAGACCTCGCAAGCTGCGTGGTGTGGACAAAAATAAAATAAAATGTACAGCTTTCAAAATAAGGAAATAAAGGAATGAATAAATACAGAAGGCAAAAAAGGCCTGACTGTAAGCCATAGAAACCAAACTCCAGCCAGCTGAGGCGAAAAGAAAAAAAATATATGAGACCAGTTATTGGGGCATCTTACACAACCATAAGAAGACCAGAGCTGCTGCTGGGACACAGGGAAAACCAGAGGAAGGACTCAAAGAGTGTCAGTACTCTGACTCTGCTTTTCTCTCAGGGTTGGACTCGTTGCTTCCCAGCCTCTTTGACACGGCAGTGGCTAGGAATGGGGGCTCGGAGAATGTCTGCCTTTCCCCACGATGACAAAATGCTCCCCGTTCCCCATCATCGGTTGAAAACTCCTTGGGAAGCACAGGGATAGGACGGGTTTACATTAGATGCTTACCTTTGGATGAATACGCAAGGGCCTCAGGGCCCTGATGTGAGGGGCAGGAACTCGATCCCTGGAAAGGGGTACATTCCCATTGAACGGGGGAATTATTTGGAGCCAAGATGTCTCCCAAATTGATGTCTAGGCAAATAATAAGTTCAAGCTACACAGAGTAACCCCACTGAGGTCCAAAGGAAAATGTGTGTGTGTGCCAATTAAGAGGTCAAATATTCCTCAAAAGCTAACAGAGTTTGTCTGGAGAACTGATTCCTACTCAGGACTCAGGAAGTACCTCTCCACCTGCTACCTTCCACCTCACTGTGGTCTACACATACCTACAGGCCTGCCTGCTTCGGAAGGACATCGTGGGACGTAGTCAGGAAGAACTCACACTGCTGCCTCTCATTGCCCGTCACCTTCACTGTACGGCATCTTGGTCCCGGTAGAGAGAGAAATGCAAAATGACAAAAACTGGCAGGATCTGAGTTAGGATCTCCAAGTGTTTGTTTTGTAGTCTTTAAAAAGGCAGCCCCCAAGCTGTTAGTTAAACACAACAAATGTGCAATGAAGTTGCTGTAGCAGATTTTCGGAACGAGGCTGGGAACGTGGTGGCAGGGCACCAAATGCAGTCACCATGGCCTAGCCAGGAACAGGTCCTTTGTCCTTGGGACAAGTTAGAGTGACTTGTGGCCAGAGCACTCAAGGGCAAGAGTAGGTGTCCTGGTGGCCACGAGAGCTGATAAAGGCTGGGACGTCTGTGACCTCATATCGGGTGCCTCCTCTCTGTCCCTGTACTAGAAGCTTTTTCCCACCAAGTCTTTGACACCCTCAGGTAAGAGAGATGATCACAGTCTCTCCTGCTAGAGGCATTGAGAAGGTTACAGGGAACGTGTGGATGTATTTGGGAGGCTTCTGGATGTGTGTACATAGGCTGTACGTCTCCACCAATTAGGAGTCCAGAATAAAATGTTTGGGACAACTGACTCAGGAGTGAGAGGTTTGCAAAGTCGTGGCAATGTCAGGCTGTGTGGTGCTGGGCAACCAGTCAGACTGATCCAGTGCAGAGGGCAGGGGCGGTCACAGCCAGGGCTACGTTCTTCCAGAGTCAGGTATCTGGAGTCAGGGAGTTGGCAGAGGGAGCTGAGTCAGGCACACAGGCTGCTGGACGGCCCATCCGCCACCGTCTTCCTCATGCTGAAATTTTTAATACTAAAAATGAAATGTAAAGTAAAAAGCCTTGGGCTTCCCTGGTGGCGGAGTGGTTGAGAGTCCGCCTGCCGATGCAGGGGACGCGGGTTCGTGCCCCGGTCCGGGAAGATCCCACATGCCGCGGAGCGGCTGGGCCCGTGAGCCATGGCCGCTGAGCCTGTGCGTCCGGAGCCTGTGCTCCGCAACGGGAGGGGCCACAACAGTGAGAGGCCGGCGTACCGCAAAACAAAAAAAAGTGAAAAGCCTTCATTTCTGGTAAAGAGCCTTCAAGTTGAAAACTTCCTGGCACAACTGAGGACACAGCAATCTGAAGTCTCCTTTTCCTACTCAATCCTCTGTAATACCCTACATGGGAAAAGAATCCCAAAATGAATAGCTATATGAATATGTATAACTAAATCACTTTGCTGTACACCTGAAACTAACACAACATTGTAAATCAGCTATAGTCTAATATAAAATTAAAAATTAAAAAAAAAATCAGTCTCCTTTTCCTGCCCCCCTCTGATGACTCTGAATGAGCCTTCCCACTTGGGAAGGGCTTGAATCTTTTTTGGATTCAATTCAATTAGTCCATTGCCTTAGACTAATGGCCCGAAAGGGCTAATCATCATCATCAGTGAAAATATTTCCAACAATAGAATTTTCCATCACGGGTTCGGAAGGGTGACATTTTTTCAGAGCTCTCAGCGGGGCCAGAAGCCTGAGAAGCATGCCTGGGGCATCCATGGGTACAGAGCTGAGCAAAAGTGAGTTTTTACAAGTATTTCTTAAGGTAGGCTAAACTGCTGTAACACACAGACCCCCAAATGATAAAGTCAACATTTTTGCTTCGTACGCACGTACCAGGCAAGCTGTGTTCTGGGTCTGAGGGTGGCTCTCCTCCACGCAGTCACTCAGGAGCCAGCTCTCCCATCTACAGCTTCCCAAATAGCCACGAACGTCTCCATTCCGGTGAGCACCAATCAGAGAGGAGGGAATAGCTGAGGAGCCAGTGAGAGGATTTGCGGGCCAGATCTGGCTGTGGTACACAACTTCCCACACAACTTTCAAGGAGGCTAGGAAATAAAATCTAAGGTTGGATTCAGAAGAAGAAAGAGACAATCGTGGTGAGGCGCTAGCAGATGCTGCCCCAGCAAAAGAGTCTCATCTCTTTGATTTAAGAGGCAATGCGTTGCCAAGGATCTGGCAGAACCTCATGCAGGGTCTGTCAGTCAAAAAGATCTCATGGGGCTTGAGATCGTGAAGTCAGAGAGGGGACGAGAGTAGATTGCTTTTGTAGATATCAATGAGGGAACCCCATCTGCTACAACCCTGGAACTGAAGATTAACCGTACTTAAAACAATCAAGATGACGCTGGTCAGACCACCACGTGATCAACTTCAAGATGACTGTCAGAGCTGACTGTGCTGTTTCTACATGTAGCCCCCTCCCTCCATCTATAAAAGCCCTTGCCCACTGCTCAATCCTGGGGAAGCTCCTGAAGCCCAGTGCCGGAGTCAGAACCTCAGGGGACTGTGGGCTCTGTCCATTCGGTGTAAACTGTGAACCTCTCTTGTCAAGTAGACAGTCAAGAGCAAAATACAGGGGGAAACCGAGTCACGACCTCTGAGGCGTGGTTTGCTTCTTTTTCGTAAGAGGAAAAACTCCAAACCCAAAGTTATGCACTAAGGTTGGTAGCAAGAAATTGATTACAGATGATCAAAGCAGGGTCTGGACCCTCTGGACCAGGGTTTCCAGCAGGAAGCTTTGGTTGGCTATCACAGAGGAAACCCCAGTCTCCAGGATGGGCCAGGGGAACACAGGGACGTGCTCAAAAGCTGGCCCCGGTGAATTACTTCTGTGAGACTCCTAGGGTTCTGTGACAGAATCGTATTTTCTGACTGCTTTTTGAGGTTCCTCATAGCTACACTTGCTGTGAGGGCCTGAGAAGGCAAGGTCCCAGGAAGTCTAGGGAATTAGACACACTGCCCTTCAGTGTACAGATGTCGAGGGGCGGAGATAGCCGTCATGGCCTGGTCAGGTCAGGTAGGGAAGTTGCACAGGGCTCGACAGGTATGTATGTATGTATGTATTTTTGAATGAAAGCTTTTTTAAATTCTATAGTGGGGGCCCAGTTGTTTTGAGTCCTGAGCCTGGAGCCTGAGGGAGACTCTGGGGCCAGTGAGGCCAATGCCTCAAAGGACGCCCATTACTATCATCTAAGAAGAGATCTCATGAACGGAGCTCCATCCAGAGAGGCCACAGGAGGAATATTTTGTCAGGGGCGCCTGGGACACGGCTGGAATCCATGGCGTTGCCCATTTGTCACATCTGGTGGCTGCTCTTTCCTTTTTCTCCCCTTTGATAGATTTCCTCTTTGAATCCCCCTCAGTCACTTACCTCTTCACGGAAGTGGGCAGATCTGGTTTTTTCTTTCTTTGCGGTACGCGGGCCTCTCACTGTTGCGGCCTCTCCCGTTGCGGAGCACAGGCTCCGGACGCGCAGGCTCAGCGGCCATGGCTCACGGGCCCAGCTACTCCACGGCACGTGGGATCTTCCCGGACCGGGCCACGAACCCATGTCCCCTGCATCGGCAGGCAGACTCTCAACCACTGCGCCACCAGGGAAGCCCCAGACGTGGTTCTTTTCCAGGAGCATATCTGAAAGAGAGAGAGAGATCTGAGAGTAAGTACACGGAAAGGGTGGGAGTCTTTGGAAGGTGAAAGAATACCCACTCATCCATCAGGGAGGCACTGCCAAGTTTGCATCCAAGGGAAACACTGTGTGTGGTCACAGGTTAAGGAGACAGAGTTTTGAATGAGCTGGAGAGCTGACCCCTTTGTAGAGGTTGGGCTTAGGAGTCTGAAGGTGGTGAGGGAGGAGGGAGAACTGCGTCATGAACACATTGGGCAGGGCTCCCCCATATCTGCCACTTTCCTCTTCGTGGAATGAAGCAGACAGCACCCTCATAGAACGAGTCCTGCATGTCCCATTTTCTTGGATATCTGTGAGGGTGGCCCCGATAAGATTGGGGCACCCCTTCGTCAGGGGTGTCCTAGCCACACCACTCATGCTGCTGCATGGATAGCCAGGGGCTGTCTTGCAGTCGCCAAAAATCCAGGAAGGCACCATGGAAAATTGAAATGTTCCAACAGATTATATAGGAGGGGGCATGGGGACTTCCCTGGCGGTCCAGTGGTTAAGATTCCTGCTTCCATTGCAGGGGGCGCGAGTTTGATCCCTGGTGGGGTACTAAGAACCCACATGCCACGGCGGGGGGGGGGGAAGGAGGGGGCAATGGGTGTCTTTTAGTGAACCCACACACTGAGCATTTCACTCACTCCGCGCTAAGTTTTCGATCTGTTCTTTTCTTCTATGTAGCAAGCTGACAGGCTCACAAAGGTCCAAGAGCCCGGAGAGCCACCCACCTAATGCGCTCAGACTCTAAATGTATGTAGGAAAGCAACAGTTGCTTGGCCTGGGGAGCTGGGGGTTGGAGTGGACTGACTAAGGGTTAGATAGAAGAGCACAGTCGGTTGTAGGACAATGAACCCATTACACCACCCGGATGTCTCTGGAAAATGGCTCTTTGGTTACGTGAGGGAGAGTGGACCCTTATTCCACATTCTTGAGAGCGGGAGGGGCTCTTGAGAGTTGGCAGATGTTTTGGCCACAGGCCCACAGCCATTGGCAAGGGTTGAGAAGAGCCCAAGCCAGAGTTCTTTCGAGGGGGTAGCAGCAACACAAGGGGAGAAACCATCTCTTGAGGAATTTTTCACCAAACACTTGCCCTCTGAGTGATAATGACCATGATCGGAACTAGGGAGGCCCCTGTGAGAGTGGCCATGGCTTGGAGGGGTCCAGCACGGTAATAAGAGCCTGAGGAAAGGCCAGCCACTGGAGGGACAGGAAGAGCGGCGGCGACACTATAGTCACGGGCAGAAGACCTCTCAATTGCTCACATAGCACAGAGGATGGAGGCTCTGTTGGGAATGGTGACTCAGTGAAAACTGGGATCCCCTCCAGTTTCTTTTTTTTTTTCAATTTCATCTATTTTTTAATTTATTGGCAAAAAGGTGTTCATAGATGTCTCATCACTTTCATTTTATAGATCACTTGTTCTCATTTCCGATATTATTTATATGTGTGATATTTTTGTCTTAGTCTCTTTTGCTTGATTTCCTCAATTTTAATCTTTATTTCATTTTTTAATCAATATTTTTAAATTGAAGTATAGTTGACTTACGGTGTTGTGTTCATTTCTGCCGTGCAGCAAAGTGATTCAGTTATACGTATATATACACATTTTTAAAAATATTCTTTTGCTTTATGGTTTATCACAGGATATTGGATATAGTTCCCTATGCTATACAGTAAGACCTTGTTGTTGATCCATCCTCCACTTTCAAAGAGAGGCAAAGAGACAGTGAAATATATTCTGTTGTTATTATTGTTTTCAGGCTTGTCCAAGGTAGAATATATGTGGTCCCATCAGTCTGTATAGAGGCAGGAAAACAGTGAAGTCCATTTGTGTCTACTACTGCTTTCTGTGATCTAAGAGGAAAGATGTATAGTCTCTGATCAAAGGAAAAAGAGTTGAGTGAGTTGCCTGAAGCCTGCCAAGGTGCCAGCATATAACAGGGGGATCTGTCTGACCCTCAGTGTTTCAGAAAGATCAAGGCTGCAGTGGGTGTGGGCCATGGCAGAAATGAGGTGGAAGATGTAGCCAGAGGGAGATGGACAGCCTCGAGCTGGACTGACTTGAGTGCAGGAGGCTAGGAACTCGCAGAAAGGCTTAGCAGGGATGCCTGAAAGCAGAGAGAAGGATCTTGGTCTTGGTACTTCTGGAATGTAGGGAGCATATACCCATCAATAGGAGTTCATGTCCAGTCCACCCCCGCTGTTTCTTGGCCTGAGAAACAGATCCCAGGGAGGCCGGGGCCTGTGACTCACATGCCCCGGCACAAGAATGACGGAACGTTGAGTTTTGTGGCTGAGGAGGCCTCAGGATGCCTGTGTCGTTCGGGATTCTCGCCCAGATTTTCCACCTCATTTAATATGTTAAAGTTATACACGAAGGCTTTCCTTCTAAACTGGGGTGTTCTAGGGACAGTGCTGGCTCTTTGATTCACTGGAAGCCAGCTGCTATGGTCTGAATGTTTGTGTCCCCATAAAATTCATATGCTGAAATCCTAATCTCCAAGGTGATGATGGTATTTGGAGGTGGGGTGTTTGGGAGGTGATTTGGCCATAAGAGCCCTCACGAATGGGATTAGTGCCCTTATAAAAGAGGCCTCGGAGACCTAGCTTGTCCCTTCTGCCATGTGAGGACCTTGAGAAAAGACAGCCGTCTAGAAACCAGGAAGCAGGCTCTCCCCAGAATATACCAGCACCTTGGACTTAGACCGCCGAGCCCCCAGAACTGTGAGTAATAAATTTCTGTTGTTTGTTTGGTTTATTTTATTTTATTGAAGTATAGTTGCTTTACAATGTTGTGTTAGTTTCTGGTGTACAGCAAAGTGATTTTGCTTTCTACATATATACTCCTTTTCAGATTCTTTTCCATTATCGTTTATTACAAGATACTGAATGTAGTTCCCTGTGCTATACCTTGTTGTTGATTTTATATATAGTGGTTTGTATCTGTTAATCCCAAACTCCTAATTTATCCCCCGCCCCGCCCCAAATTTCTGTTGTTTATAAGCCACCCAGCCTGTGGTATTTTTTACTAAGACACCAGCCATCTCCACTGACCCCTTCTTCACACCACCACCACTGGGATCCATAGCTCTGACTGGCTTCCTCAACCACTTAAGCCAGAAAACTCTGTTCAATATCCTGACGCCACAAAACAGAACGGTGGGCTTCCTGCGGTCTCACTCCTCCAAAAGAATACTAGCAGATAATGTAATGAGAACGTAAAAGAAGATACCTGTGGTTTTCCAGTGCTTTTTTTTTTTTTCCAGCGCTTTTATAGAACTTTGAGAAGTACATTTTCAAATGTTTTCCTTTCTCTTTCTAAACTATTTTTGTTATTTGAGTTTTTCTTTACGAGGGAAACCGGCCCTGTTTGTAGATCATCTGATTGTTTATGTGGAAAATTTCAGGGACTCTGCAGTACTGTAACCAGAAGTGCTTGCCGCTCAAACGCCGATAAAGAGGCCAAGTTGGTGGAAAGGAAAGTTTGCTTTATTTTGGAGGCTGGCAACCGGGGTTGGGGGGGAGGGTGGACGCCCGTCCAAAGGCCGACTCCCCCCACCGGCCCCCGGCCGACAGTCAGGGGGCAAGAGCTTTTCTAGACGGTGGGGGGGGGGGGGGGCTACATGCAGAATCAGCAGAGTCAGCGCTGACCGTCATCTTGAAATCGGTCATCGGTGGTCTGACCGGCGTCATCTTGATTGTTTTAAGTACAGTTAGTTAATCTTCAGTTCCAGGGTCGGTTTGTTCCCATTTCATTGAGGCCAGTTCTCGGAATTGTGGCAGCCTATGTCACGGCTATAGCCTGGTCATCGTGTAGTTAACTTCTTCCACCTGGTGTGTGTTTCAGTATCTACAAGGCAGCTCACAGGATGTGGCTCAGAATATTATCTCTAGTCCTTGAGAAGGAACTAAAGGTCCTTGACTACGCTTAATGATTAAACTATTATTATTTGGTCTCCTTTGACTGTTTTCCTTTGTTTCTGCCTGTTCTCACTTCTCTGGTTAAACTTATTCTTTGGCTAAAGTTTTTCCACAGACAGAAGTCAGGGGGAGGACATAAGGGGAAGAATCATAGGGTCCTGCTCCGTTTCAAGCCCCTTTTCTTTGGTACTCCTCAGTCTTGAGGAGGGATGGGTGCGGAGCAAGAGGGGAAGAAGGTTTGGGTAGAGGGTTAGTCAGAAACTTGGCAGAGGGGCTCGGGTTTAGTTCCATTTCTGTTTCGATTTTCCCCAACTGTTTGAGGGAATGGGGTGACGACTGCTCTTGGCTACTTCTTGCTGAAGTGGGGCGTAGCCCTGCCTAATTTGGGGAATGGACACAGAAAAGGGAATAATCTCGAGCTCCATGCTTAGCATCAATATTTTGTATTATGAGAACATTACCTCTCTCCTTGATTACTTTGTCATAGTACCTGGAGAAACATTTGAAAATTAGTAGACATTTTACAATGAAGATAATAATCAAAATGCATCTTCGTATTATTCTCTGAATGTATTTTTTCTTAATGGTTAAAGCAGATGTATAGTGTATGTTTAATAGGCCATAAACAGGCTGTTTTGGTTAGCCTAAAGTTCCAAGTAAATCATGTATAAGCCAGAATGACTTCCTCACACCTCAATATGTGAAAATTTCCTCCATCGTTTTTCCCTTTTAATTGTAACTCTTTCCATAGAAAGTATTGATACTCAATATATTTTTCCACCGTTGCCAGAGTGGCTCAGTTGCCTGCTCTGGGTCCACTCATGTCCCTCAGTGCTAGGCCTCTTTTTGTTTATGTATTTGCCTAGTTGTCCACGTTGGGGGAAAACTAATCAGATATCATGGACAGGCTCAGAGGTATGTTAATCGGGAAACACTTTATAGACCATGCATTTTATCATTTATATCCAATTCTCACACAAACATTGTACATGTGCTCTAAGCAGTAAACTTAGAGCCAGCAGTGATACACATCATGAGTAGTTATACTCTGTGACAACCTCACTAGACAGTTTTTTCCATTCTGAACATCGGGGTCAAAAGTATGGTTAGAAACAAAACAATAGCTTTCCATCAGAATTTTGATTTGTGAATTTCTTACCCAGTTCAACAGTATGATCTGAAAGTTATCAAATGTTTTCCATATAATTTAACATACCAAATAATCCTACCTAATTAGTTTAGAGAAAATTCTTTTCTCTTAACAGAGAGAGAAAACCAAATTTAGTCATGTGTCAGTTTACTGTTACAACAAAATTCATCTACCTAATTAAATTCAGTCTAACCTGAATCCTGACAACATACAAAATTCTTTTCTCAGAGTTCCTTTTTCACAAGCCTTTTATCACTTTCTGGATCCATACAAATCTGTCCTTTTTTTCCCCATCCAACCCATAGTAGGACAAAATTATTGTCATCATTTTTCCTCAACAAAAATATCTCCGTTCTTTATACTTTGTCTTCGCCTACAACACATATCCTACTTGCTTTACACACTGAAATGCTTCTCTTATCATATTTACATATTACAATTTTTAACTCTTGAAAACCTTAACAAAACCAAGAAACAAGTAATTGAACTATTTATTATATCAGTATTTTATGATTGGCAAACTTAAGAACATATTCCATAACCTCTAAAAACGTACTTTTTCATAGCACAATTTCTCTTTAATGTGGTACAAGATGTGTGTTTGAGAAACCCAAACATCTTTACTTTCCTTCTTGGTCTTGCAAGAAGACAAAAAGTAGGTAAATTTAGATTTCTTTGATTTGTAAGGGCTTACTTTTTTTTTAAAGCCAATTTGTAATAGAGCTCTTTACAAATTAACCAAAGACAAAGACACATATTGAGACATACATACATACATCCAGACAAACAGAGATCTCATTGTTTCGTCTTTTTACATTTCATGAATTAGGCATTGCAATTAAACTTATCAGTTTATGAATAACAATCCAAATAGTCAAATTTACACACTCAATTTTAAAAGGCTTCTTTTTTTCCCTGTTTTTCTTTTTCTTGGCTTGAAGTTTTACTAATTAACCCAAGGCTGAAGTCTTAGGCAAAGTGGGCCGTTTTTGTACTTCAAGGACATGATAAGAGTTACCTTCAAGTGTTCTCCTAGGCATATTTTTGTTTTCTCAGGGTCAGAATTCTGCAAACAGTATTTTATCAAGCTAACTTTCTCTAACTGCATATGCAAAAAGAACCATTTTGGGAATTTCAAAAGAGTTTCATCTTAACCAATTTTCTCAGGAGTCTAAAGAATACTCTTGCCATACATTGGTAAAAAAAAATCATCTTTCTTTTTCTTTAGTCATAATTTTATAGCTAAAAGTTTCCGAATGGATTGAACCTGAATTTCCCATTTTACACAGGACAACGAAGATATCAATCACACAGATGGAATACGCACTCACGCACCAAAAGGCAGATCTGTCACAAATCCTCTTCAGAGCATGACCGGTAAGGAGTCCCAAACAAACACTTCCTCAACACAAATGGTCCTCAATGGTAGACAGACGTCAGAACCAATTGGCAAAATACCCTCAGTGCTCACAAACAGTCCTCAACGGTAGACAGATGTCAGAACCAATTGGCAAAAATGCCCAAATAGCAGGCAGTGCTCACAAACGGTCCTCAACATGAGACAGATGTCAGAACCAATTGGCAAGAATGCCCAAATAGCACTTAGCGCTCACGAATGGGAAGGTGGCCCGGGTGCACACTGGTGACTTACCTGGTCTTGGAGCTCGTCGGCTTGTCCAGATGCATCTTGCCGTTCCACCAAGGAAAAGCGTAAGTTGGCAGCCAGTGCCGAGGAAGGGAGAAACAGGGAGGATCCTCGAAACAAATGGTTTTGGCAGCTGCTAGAAACATCCCCCAAGTCCCCTTCTCGGGACTAGCTAACCACGAGCAACAGGCTCATCGCAACCATCCTGGTGCGTTGTCATGGCCATGACTCTACTCTGGAAAACCCAGGGGAGCCAGATGTCATAAGAGCACGGAAGCCATCATGCCTGCAGTAGCCGCAGTAGCCCCACTAGCCCCACGCTTGGCGCCAAAAACTGGAACCGACCGTGGGGTCTGGCTGCTCGCCCCCTAAAAGCCGATAAAGAGGGCAGGTTGGTGGAAAGGAAAGTTTGCTTTATTTTGGAGGCTGGCAACCAGGGTGGGGGGGAGGGTGGATGCCTGTCCAAAGGCTGACTCTCCCCCCCACCCCACCCCGACAATCAGGGGGCTAGAGCTTTTCTAGACAGAGGGAGGGGGCTACATGCAGAATCAGCAGAGTCAGCTCTGACAGTCATCTTGAAATCGGTCACGTGGTTGTCTGACCAGCGTCATCTTGATTGTTTTAGGTACAGTTAATCTTCAGTTCCAGGGTCGGTTTGTTCCCATTTCTTTGAGGCCAGTTCTCGGAAGTGTGACACCTTATGTCACGGCTATAGCCTGGTCATCGTGTAGTTAACTTCTTCCACCTGGTGTGGGTTTCAGTATCTATAAGACAGCTCACAGGATGTGGCTCAGAATATTATCTCTAGCCCTCAAGGAGGAGCTAAAGGTTCTTGACTATGCTTAATGATTAAACTATTATTATTTGGTCTCCTTTGACTGTTTTCCTTTGTTTCTGCCTGTTCTCACTTCTCTGATTAAACTTATTCTTTGGCTAAAGTTTTTCCACAGACAGAAGTCAGGGGGAGGACATAGGGGGCAAGGATCATAGGGTCCTGCTCTGTTTCAGTACAGCTACTAGAACTAATAAATGAATTTAGTTTAGCAATGTCATAGGATCCAAGGTTAATATAGGGAACGCTAATGTATGCTTATAGACTAGCGGGAAAAAATTGGAAAATGAAATTAAAAAAAAACCCATTTATAGCAATGCCAAGAAACATAAAATAACTAGTAATATGTTTGTTTAACAAAAGACAATCAACAGCACTCTGTATTGCTGAGAGAAATTAAATTAGATGAGACTGAAATAATTGGAAAGATATGCCATATTCAGATTGTTAAAGTCTCTAAATTGTTACGATAGCCATTTTCTCCAAACTGAATTCAAGATTCAAAGCCATCCTGGTCAACATCCCTGCAGGTCCAAGTGAGCCATGCGAGGGGTCCCAAGGAGCCAGGGCCACGGCCCCTCAGGGGAGCAGCAGAGGCGAGGCGTGCCTGCAGCCTGGGCTGCGCCCGGATCGTGGTAGAGGTGGCATAGCCTCTGCTGGCCTTCAAATGCAGTGCTGCCCGATAGAAATACAATGTGAGCCATAAATGCCAGCCCAGCCATATGTGTCGTTTTTAATTTCCCAGCAATCACATCGAAAAGGTGAAATTATTTTTAATAATATACTTATTTAAACCAACATTTTCAAAATAGTATCATTTCCACATGTGATCAACACTTAACGTTACTAATGAGATAGTTGTACATTATTTGAGATCCGGTATGCATTCTACACTTACAGGTGCTCTATAGCCACGTGTCACCAGTGGCTGCCGTCTGGCCAGCCCACTTTTAAGTGATATCTTCTGTTATTCTCTAGTTTTTAACAGTTATTTTTAAAATCTACTTTGTTGAGGTCTGATCGACGTACAAGAGCTGTGCATATTGAATGGATACAACCTGATGAATTCGGAGGTAAGGTTGTACCAGTGAAACCATCACCGCAGTCTATGCCATAAACATATCTGTCAATGCTACAAGTTTCCTCCCACCCTCCTTATTTATTTTTATCGTCATTGTTATCATTTTTATTTTATTGGTTTGTTTCTTCCGTTTGGACAATAGCACAGGTCATCAGATCAGCCAAGTTCATCCCCCATGGGTCCTGAAAGTCAGAGACTTTTTTTTCTGTCACCCTCTGGGTCTGACTCACTCACCCTCCTCGAGGCAGACTGTGCATTCTTAGGGTAGGTAAGTAAGAAGATCACAGAGGCTTCCTTGAGCCCCTTAACATGTGAGGTCTTCCTATGTTATCATCCCTCAAAGGGCTTTTTATTTATTTATTTATTTATTATTTTTGGCTGCATTGGGTCTTCGTTGCTGCATGTGGGCTTTCTCTAGTTGCGGCGAGCAGGGGCTACTCTTCGTTGCGGTACGCGGGCTTCTCATTGCAGTGGCTTCTCTTTGTTGTGGAGCACAGGCTCTAGGCGCACAGGCTTCGGTAGTTGTGGCTTGAGGGCTCTAGAGTGCAGGCTCAGTAGTTGTGACACACGGGCTTAGTTGCTCCGCGGCATGTGGGATCTTCCCGGACCAGGGCTCAAACCCGTGTCCCCTGCATTGGCAGGCGGATTCTTAACCACTGCGCCACCAGGGAAGTCCCCTCAAAGGGATTTTAAATATAATCTTCCCTTTTTGTAGACAGTTTTGAGGAGGATGTTTTGTCAATGTCTTCCATTTCAACAGCAGTTAAGGTGTTGCCCCTGTGGGTCCCTCGAGCAGACAGACTCCCTCAGCAATATCTAGCTGTTTGATAATCTTTTTTTTTTTTTGGCTGTGCCGAGTCTTAGTTGAAGCACGTGGAATCTTTAGTTGCGGCATGCATGCAGGACCTAGTTCCCCGACCAGGGATCGAACCCGGACCCCCTGCATTGGGAGTACGGAGTCTTACCCACTGGACCACCAGAGAAGTCCCTGACAATCTTTAAATAACTGGCCACGACTAGCCCCTAGGTCGGGCCAGCTGACCTGCCTTTGGGCAACCTTCACACTCGTGGGCTACCTACTTACGGGGATCTGACCATACGATAGAAATGATTCCTCTGTGAAGTTAATGCAAATTCCTTGGCATGAGAGAATAAAGGCTTGTATGATAGCCTGCCCCCTGCCTCCATATTACCTTTTTTTGGTGAGAGAAAAGAATTTGGAGTTTATAATGCTGAATAATTCTTTGTTGTTAGCACCTGGCCTGCATTACACAATTTTAGATCTTTCCCCTGACGGCTGCCCGTTCAGTAGCCTTAATTTTTGTAATAAGGGCCTGCTCCCCTGACCTTAGCTGTAACCCTCAGCCCTCTGAACAGGGGGCTGCCTTCCCCAGAGGCCTCCTGCCTCTTGGCTTCTCCTTTATTAGAAATCGGTATCTTGACTGGCTCCTTTCCTCAAACCCTGTCCAACCCGTCCTTCTACTTAAATGTGTGCCTAAATTTCCTGTCCACCTATGGGTCCTCCAGATCCGCACCGACCTCCTTCTGCGAATGTGCTTCTCCTTCCTAGCATCTGCCTTTAGGACCAAATGACGACCATAAAGGTCCAGGAAACGACTTATCACGATTATAAACGACTGGAGGCTTCGTGTGCCCTGCCTCAAAGCACTTAAAAATTCACTCACTGGATTTATTTTTATCGTCAGACCTTCCTTTTCTCTAGCTCCACCTGGAGTCATATGATCACCCAGGGTGGAGACTCTCTGACCAATGTCTCCCTGTGCTGACATCTTTTCATAACGGTGCCCACCCCTGCCCCCAGCCCTGGGGCCTAGCTAACTCCCTCTGGATAGCTTCTCCAGCTTTTATTTTAAAAAGTTATTTTTATTTTTTGGCCGTGCGGCATGCGGGATCTTGGTTCCCTGACCAGGGATCAAACCCGTGCCCCCTGCAGTGGAAGCGCAGAGCCTTAACCGCTGGACCGCCACGGAATTCCCACTTCCTCAGCTTTTAAAGCAAGGTCCGCAGAAAATCCCAGGGGCTCAAGGGAGACTTCTGGGCACCATTCGACTAGGTGCCGCACGTGTGCTAAGTGTCGAGGCCAAGGCTTCAGAAGCCTCTGTGAACTGAGACAGAACTGGAGCCTCTCTGAACCTGTTGTGTTTCATGCCTGTTTCTCCTCCCATTGCCCAAATCTGTAGTAATTCATTAAGGATGAGCACATCAGACCCTTCCTAGGACAAGATCTGAGATGAATGCCCACCCCCGAGGTGGGAAGGAGTTATCATTCAGAAGGCGACAGGACTTCCATACCATCTTTAAAAAAAACCCCGTCTTATTTGGAGAGCACCATAGAAGGTGAGTAGCCCCTGACCACTAGCCCACACAGTCCCGAGGGTACGGCAGAGTCTGGTACAGGCGTGCATCTGTCAATAGAACCGATTCCCACAGCCAAGGGCAGCCAGCACTACTGGGGATGTGTCCCTCAGGCACCTGGCAGCCCCACCTCTTTGACCAAGGAGGCCTACCTGTCCCATGGACCCAGCAGAGTCTGGTGGAGGAATAGGAAAGAAACTGATCCCCAACAGGTATAGAAAAGGATGGTCCTCAGGAAGAAAACACATCTGAGCCACGAGATGGGACAAAATAATCACACACCAGGCTAGGAGACCCCACCTACTCCATGCCTGGAGAGGCTGGGGGGACAGTGATGCTGGAGGTGAAGGAAAACCACAGACACACTGAGGACAGGCTGTCTGTGACCAGGCTCCGCTCTTACCCTGGCCAACGACCTACATTTCTCCTTTTTTTTTTTTTTTTGCGGTACGTGGGCCTCTCACTGTTGTGGCCTCTCCCGCTGCGGAGCACAGGCTCCGGACGCGCAGGCTCAGTGGCCATGGCTCACGGGCCCAGCCGCTCCACAGCATGTGGGATCTTCCCGGACCGGGGCACGAACCCGTGTCCCCTGCATCGGCAGGTGGACTCTCAACCACTGCGCCACCAGGGAAGCCCCATTTCTCCTTTTAAAGGCCTGTCTGTCTTGCTAGAATTCTCAGCCCTGGTGCTGGATCTGAATGAACTCAGTCTCACTGTTTGGTTTCTTTCAATGACAGAACAATCCATACGCTGTACCCTATCCACTGGAGTCAGACCGTGTTTGTCCAGCTTCCCAGGTGGAGTGTCCACCAACTCTACTATATAGAGGGAAGGAATTCACAAAACCCTGTCTGCCCCCACTAGTGTCTCCTGGTGGAGGCCGAAGTAGAAGGTGGAGCTTTGGGCTTCCTAATGACAAGTCCTCTGCTTCAAGAGAAAAAAAATAATCATTGTCTCAGAGGACTAAATAAAAATCAGTCACGTGAAGGTATACGTGAAAGGAAAGCCTCAACTGTGGTAGCCCACTTTTTCCCTTCCTTCCTTTTATGGTGGGGGGATGAGGAGAATCCACACTTAACGGAGAAGAGTGCTGTGTAGTTAGTTAGCTAAAGCACACACTCGGCATGAATCAAAGGCTTTTCAGTTTCCTCACTGATGGTTGCATATTCCGCAACCTTCAATTTTAAAATCTGAGGTTACTTGACCTTCATTCTTGCCACTGGAGCTTCTAAACCTTCCCCCTGACCCCCAGGCCCTGACAACCACTAATCTGTTTTCTGTTTCTATCCATTTGCCTATTTTAGATCTTTTGTGTAAATTAAATCAAACAGTACGTGGCCTTTTGTGTCTGCCTTCCATCACTTAGATAATGTTTTCATGGTTTATCCATGCTGTACCACATATTGGTATTTCATTCCTTTTCGTTACAGAAGAGTATTTCGTCTTGTGGACATAAACCAGATTTTGTTAGCCAGTCATTAATTGATGAACATTTGGGTTATTTCTACCTCTTGGCTACTGTGAATAATGCTGCTACGTGCTATTCGGGCGTGAGTTTTTGTGTGGTTCTTTGTTTTCATTTCTCTTGGCTATATTCCTAGGGGTGGAATGGCTGGGTCATATGGTAACTCTATGTTTACCTTTCTGAGATACTGTCAAACTCTTTACTGGAATTAATTTTGATGGTAGCAGTTTTTGTGCTTCAGATAAGCATTTACTTACATAGATTAGACAATACAGTAACTATTTGAGAAACAAACCTCACTGGATATAACTGGGGGATGAATTTCCCCTCCTCCTTGAGATCAACATTTATTTATATTGATCAGACCCCATCAATACTTCTTCCAGGACCAAATATCATTGGCGTTCATTTTGACGGTGACCGAGAGCCTATGATTTCCCCTAGGCTCTCTTCTTGTCAGTTTCTTTGCCGAATCTCAACCTCCAGCCTTGCCCTTTTTCTAGTGCCTGTTCCTTCTTCCCCTTTACGGCTCCATTTCCCCCACACCCTCCCCACAAGACTAGGTTCTTTGATTTGGTGTCCATAAATCACATAATTATCTGGTTTAAAGAGTATCTGAGCCTTGAAAACTATTCTCTGGGGGCTGGACATACAGAGTCCATATTTAAAAATATAGAAAGGGAGAAAGGAGAGGCAGAAGGGAAGCAAGATAACACAATGAAGTTGGTCTCAAAATGTGGCTTCAAAATTAGAATGAGCTGAAAGAGTCTCAGCTTTGAAAGACGAGAGAAAGAAGATCCACATATAAAATCACTTGGTCCACCACATATTTAGAACCTTGAAGCTCATGATCATATATGATAATCAGTCTCTTTCCATCCAGCAACAGCCTCTGCTAGGCTCTGCCTTCTGTGGAATAGCTCTTTTCCAGAAAGTTCTGTCCTCATTCTTCTGTCTTCAGAGAAGCACCTAGGGGAGGGGGTGCTTAGTTGAGTTCTCCTTTAACCAATGACATTCTGACCCTGTCTTCTCCTCCCTACTCCATTTTGCATCTTCCAGAATGTTCTGCCCCTGCCATTGCAGAAATTTCCAGAGAGGGGAGTTCTGCTCAGTTCTCCTTCAGTCATGTTCTGAGCCAGCCCCTAGTATTTTCCTCAGACCACCCCACACAACGACTCCTGCTCAGACTTCTCCTCATTCCACAGATCAAGTGGTCTGGGCACTCCTTTAAAACCCTGAGTCCACACAAGGCCCTGAAGGAAGCCCACTCAGGGGCTACAGCAACACACTGAGCTCTCACATCAGACCTTCCACCATCCCTGTACTCAAGAGAGTGACAGAGGGACTTCCCTGGGGGTCCAGTGGTTAGGGCTCCATGTTTCCACTGCAGGGGTCCCGGGTTCCATCCCTGGTCAGGGATCTAGGATCCCACAAGACGTGTGGCAAGGCCAAAAAGAGAAAAAAGAGAGAGAGAGTGATCATTCCAGCTCCAAAATGTTATAAGAGGCACAGAGTTTTCCTTAAACGCAAGCACATCCAACAGCTGGACACGCACATGAACACCAAATAAACATGCTCAGAGTGATTGTTTATAAGATGTGAGTTTGTTCAAGCACCACTATCTGATGATGGGTACCTATTGCCAGAATTCCCAGACAATGCCTTGCGCAGGCACAGTGATGAGGGAAAAAAGCCATGAACTAGGCATTGGGAGATCTGGGCTACGGTCCCAGCCCTGCCATTAACTGACTGTGTGACCTTGGCCAAGTCTCTTTCCCGTTGTTTCCTGATACATGGAGTGAAGGGTTTGGATTGGAGAAGTAAATTTCCAAAGTGAGTTTTTAAAAAATTTATTTCAATTAATTTTTTTTCTGTGTCTACAAGTTTCACAAAATAATAACATGCTCACCAATACTCATGAGTGAAGGACCCAGATATTTTCTGTCCTATCATTTTCTGTTATTATTTTAATTGCCTGCTGTGACCCCAGAAACCCATTTTCTGACTCAGTAAGGAGAGACGACTGGTGGTTTGCAGAACACTGGACTGGAGAGTCTTTAAGATATTTTTCTGCTTAATGTTCTAAAAATCAAAGGGGCTAAGTTGGAAACGTGGCCAAACCAAATATATAACATTCATCCACAGCCTCAGTCTTGCTGAATCTCTCTCTTTGACCTTCCTCAGATTGTCAGCAGCCATAAAAGAAAAGTCAGGTATTCTGTAGCTCCAGGTGACAAGGGCCCCTAGAAAATGTCCCAGGCTTGACGGCCCTTCCGACACTCACAGTAGGGGATAACCCAGGCACTTAGCATCTCTACATCCCAGCATCCTCAGCTGTAAAACAGGGATGATAATGCAGACCTTACAGGTTGTGATGAGGGTCAAATGAGAGATTCTGGGTGAAAAGGTGCCCACAGGGCTCATGATCTGCAGGTGCCTCAGGCTGAACGTGACCTGCAGGTGTGATTTGTTTGTCAAACACTGGGCACACCCTCCACTTTGCCACTGTCCCTACCGCTTGTATGGCCTGACATCCTCTGTGCACATTAAATGACTTGCCAGACCTCTAAATCCATTGGAGTTTGCTCTCTTGGCTTAGCATAGGGCATAGGTCAAATCTGGCATTGAATTCAGGTCCTTTGCTTTATTTTCTCTGGTCCTAGCACTGTGGAAATCACTTAACTCCTGCAACCTCAGGCAGGTGGTTTAAACTCGTAAGTCTCACTTTCCTCATTAAGATGGAAATAATACCTGCCCTGTTTGCTTTTCGGGGTTATTGAGAGGATCAAATGAGATACAGTTCTCCATTGCTTCATCATTCATTAATTCATTCATCCAACTTTTATTGATCACCCTATGTCCCAACAGCAGCCTTGCCCATTGCTTCCAAGAAGACTCCAGTGTCAAGAGGAAGACAGACCTGGAAAATGGTGCTGCAGTAAAGATGGTCCCAAGGGCTGGACACCCAGCGAAGGAAAGGCAAGTAGCCTGGGGACAGGGGCAACAAGTCACTGTCAGCAAGATTGTCAAGTCTTAGGCTTGTGTTGGAGGGGGGCTGTATCAGACGAGCACCATTTTGATGCCTGAGATAATGCTACCGAATCATGCTTTATGTAACTCTGCAACTGCAGCTCTTTGTGGTATCCAACACCTTTTCCTTTACGTTCTCTCATTTTTTCCTCCCCCCTCTGCCCCAACTGCTGATATTTCAGAGACACTAGAGATTTGTCCAAGATCACTTTCTAGGCAGGCCTCTTCCCAGCTGCCTTCCACAGGCACGCATCCTCTGTTTTATGATGGGCACCGTATTTTATGATGGGAACATGGTGTACCAAAGGACTGGGTGGGGTATGGAGTGTTTATTGCCATTCATCATGTCCAACATCCCACAGAACTTGAAGGTTCTGGTGCTTTCGGATCTAATTGGCTGGAGTTAACGTTGCCTGGCCCTCTTACAGTTTGTACTTCCAGAGCTTTTCACGTAACACACATATCTCTTCGTGGCTTTTGACTGTACCGCTGTGCCCATTTGTTCAGCTTCACCACAGTATTCCGTCGTAATTAAACCAGGCAAGATAACAACACAGACTCATGATTAACAAATTAATCAGGCTCATGTCGTATATCCTGACGGTGTTTCTTATTACTCATGACACATCGCAAGGCGATTCTCCAAAGACACCTGAAGAATAGTGAGTCTAATTTTGGCCAATGAGTGATGACAAATCTGTCTTCATTCGTCTATGGCATGGTCATAAGTGAAAAGAACCCAGGTACTACTGAAGTGTAACTGGGTGGTAAACATATGAGCCTGACCGAGATGCAAAATGGGGGCTCACTTCATGGAACCATGAGATTTGGACTTCTCTAAAATGATCTGAAATAACTGAGAGACATTCAGTAGGACAACTGGTACTCACCCAGAGTGACAAGATGTTGAAAAACAATGAAAGACTAAAGGACTGTCACAGACTGGAAGAGACCAAAGAGACACAACAGCAATTATAATCCAGGACCTGGATTGTATCCTAGAACAGGAAAGGGACACTAGTGCAAGAAGCCTGGCGAAATTCACGTAAGTTCTGTAGTTTAGTTAATAGCATTGTACTGATGTGATTTTTTTTTGGTTTTGATCATTTTACTAAGATTATACAAGGTGTTAACATTAGGGGGAGCTGGGTAAAGGGTATATCTGAACTCTGAGGACTACTTTTGCAACGTTTATGTAAATCTAAAATTATTTTAAAGTAAGTTAAAAAGTAATCTGAAATATATAGGCATAATCTTACTAGACAACATGAAATGGATGAACTGGCCATCCAGGAGCTGAACTCACTATTTGCTATGGGGCGTTAGCCTGCTCCATGTTTCTTCTTTGGCCTTATGAATCAGTCGGCTTTGTGTAGCCTTTTACACATATGGGTAGTGAGAAGCTTAGACCAGGCTGAAGGATGATTCTGAATAGATGGGTGTCATCATGGGGCCGAATTCTATGACCCAGACATCTTTGCACCTCAGTTTCCTCATTTAGAAAATGTGGGATTGGACTCAATTTTTAAGAACCCTTTAAAGTTTTGAGATTCTATGGCATTACTTCTAACACAACTGTCAATACTGAAGAAAATGGAGCTCGGGAAAATCTGAAACAGGGATGTCAAAGAAGGGACGGCTCCCTTGGAGGTAGTAGGACTTGGCAGACATTGTGGAGATACTGGTATCTTGTGAAAGCTAGTCCTAAAGGATTACCTCTAAACAGGAATGGCATCTTGTTGGATGTTGGGGATAAGGGATGCTGGGAGCAGATTTTGGGGTCAGTTTACACTATTGGAAATAGTAATTGAGGACCCCTCCTTTGTCTGGGTGTCATCCATTCATAGGGTGCTTATGAACTTTTTTTCACTCAAAACAACATTGTTGTCCAGGAGAGTAGAAAAGTATGTTAATTATAGGTCATAGTTTATTCTAAAATTGTTTATCCATATATTGTCTCCAGTTTCAAGATGAGGAAACTGCAGAGCAAAATGTCCCTGTGGCTTTGCCTGAAGTTGGAGGAATTCAGTGAAGTAGCTTCCTACTCTGTTCCATGCACCGATAATAGTAGTCAAAGTTTCAGATACACAAGGTGAATAAGTTCTGGGGATCTACTGTACAGCAGTGTGATACCAGTTAACAATACTGCATTGTATGCTTGAAATTTTCTAAGAGCATAGATCTTGTGTTCTCACCACCAAGAAAGAAAAGAAAAGAAAATGGCCATTATGTGAGATGATGGGCGTGTTAATTAGTTTGATTTTGGTGATCATTTCACAATGTATACATAGATCAAAACATCAAATTGTACATATATACGATGGAATATTAGCCATGAAAAGGAACGAAATAGTGCCATTTGCAGAGATATGGGTAGACCTAGAGACTGTCATACAGAATGAAGTAAGTCAGAAAGAGAAAAACAAATATCGTATGATATTGCTTATATGTGGAATCTAGAAAAATGGTACAGATGAACTTATTTGCAAAGCAGAAATAGAGACACAGATGTGGAGAACAAACTTATGGATACCAAGGGGGAAAGGGGGAGAGGGATGAATTGGGAGATTGGAATTGACATATATACACTACTATGTATAAAATAGATAACTAATGAGAACCTGCTGTATAGCACAGGGAACTCTACTCAGTGCTCTGTGGTGACCTAAATGGGAAGGAAATCTAAAAAGGTGGGATATACGTATACGTATAACTGATTCACTTTGCTGTACAGCAGAAACTAACACAACATTGTAAAGCAGCTATACTCCAATAAAAATTAATTTAAAAAACCATCAAATTGTACACTTTAAACATATGTAATTTTTATTTGTCAATTATACCTCAATAAGCCTGGAGGGGAGAAAAGCACATTCAAGCCATTATTGTTTTGTTCCTTCTTATCTACCCTGTGCCCCTGAGGTGCGTAAGGTAGATGAGACCACTCTACTGCTTTTTACAAAGGAAGGAAATGTGCTAGAAAACATGACTCCAGGGACCATACATGGACCTATGTGCATAGGAGCTCTATGAATTCTCCAAGGGAGGATGGTTGGTGGCAGTGAGATACATTTTGTATTTTTCCTCCAGTTGTTACTTCTGGCTGGGAGAATGTTGTCACTGGCTCACCATTTGAACATTTTCTTGCTTAGGAGGATTCAAACTTTTAAAACTATTACTCCACTGCTTCTAAGGTGTCCCAAGGCCTAGTATCTGTCTTTTCCCTGAAGCCACAAAGGAGGGAAATATTTTTGTGAAACTTGACATTTTGAAAGAATTAGCAAGGGTAATCAGGTAAGAGTAATGGGAAATATCATTATTTTATATTACCATTAAATGTAATGTTTTGCTAACCTTTTTCTAAAGCTACTGCGGGTACTAATTTTGCTTGGTTTTGTGTTAAATTTTTAATTATTAAAATCTGCTGTATTTCCTCTTAATAAGCTTTATGTTTTAGGCATGCAAAGTCAATCCCATTAAACTCTCTTAATTCAGGTTTTTCAATTGAACAAGAGTTCAGCACATATTAACATCATTAAATTAATAACTGTGATCTCCTAGTTCCTTTGAATAGTGAGTTGGTGGGAAAAGATCTTTACTTTTGAGTTTTGATTGCATTCCTCTGACTACTCATCTCCAGGAGGCCTCAACCTGCACACATGCAACTTAAAGTTTGGTTGGAATTGAACTTCAGAAATGTTTCCTGATGAGGTAGCACCTCCTTTTTTTGTAAAACACACAGGAAGAAATGACCTGGGCCCAACAGCTTTATTTAAAATTTTTTTTTACTGGGATATAATTGACGTAGAACATTTTATAAGTTTAAGGTGTACAATGTACTGATTCGATACATTTATATATTGCAGTATGATTACCACCATAGTGTTAGCTAACACCTCTGTCATGTCACATAATCATTTCTTTTTTTCGGTGAGAATAATTAAGATCTAGTTTCTTTTTCTTTTTTTTTAAAATTTATTCATTATAATTTATTTATTTTTGGCTGCATTGGGTCTTTGTTGCTGCGCACGGGCTTTCTCTAGTTGTGGCGAGCGGGGGCTACTCTTTTTTGCAGCGTGTGGGCTTCTCGTTGCAGTGGCCTCTCTTGTTGTGGAGCATGGGCTCTAGGCACACGGGCTTCAGTAGGTGTGGTGCGTGGGCTCAGTAGTTGTGGCTTGTGGGCTCTAGAGTGCAGGCTCAGCAGTTGTGGCGCACGGGCTTAGTTGCTCCGCAGCATGTGGGATCTTCCCGGACCAGGGCTCGAACCCGTGTCCCCTGCATTGGCAGGCAGATTCTTAACCACTGCGCCACCAGGGAAGCCCCCTAAGATCTCATTTCTTAACAACTTTGAAGTCTGTAACTTCAAATAATAGTATTATTGACTATAATCACTATTGACTATACAATAGTATTATTGACTATAATCACTATACCAACAGCTCTTTAGAAAGTACAGGTATCATAACCATGATTAGATAGTTACAGGAAATCATTGTGGTAAGCTGAATTCTAAGACAGCTCCCCAAGATTTCCCACTCTAATCCCCAGACTGTGACTATCACGATATATCTGCAAATGACATTTTGCAGGTTCCTAATAAGATGACCTTATGATAAGGAAATCATCCAGGTGGGACCATTCTAATCACACGAGCCCTTTAAAAACAGAGTTTTCTCCACCTGGTAGCATAATAGGAAGTTCACAGGGATTTGGAGCAACAGAAGGATTTCATGCACCTTTGCTGGCTTTGATGGTGGAGGGGAAAGAGGGGCCCACATGCAAGGAGCCTATAGAAACTGAGAGCAGACCTGGCTGACAACCAGAAAGGAAGTGGGGAACTCACTCCCAGAGTGGCACGGAACTGGATTCTGCCAACAACCTGAATGGGCCTAGAAGAAGATTCTCTCCCAGAGCTTCCATGTAGGATCCCGGTCTTGTCGACAATTGGATTTTGCCTTGTGAGGAGCGCCAGAGCTCAGAACCCAGGTGAGCCTGTTGACTTCCGACCTCCAGAACCATGAGATAATAAATGAATGCTGTTTAAGCTACCATGTTTGGGGTAATTGTTAGGCAGCCATAGAAAACCAATGCGCCATTCCCAGAAGTTGAAGGAACTAGGGCAATTTATTCTCGATAAGAAATGATGACCTATACACACTACTATATATAAAATAGATAACTAATAAGAACCTACTGTATAGCACGGGGAGCTCTACTCAATACTCTGTAATGACCTATGTGGGAATAGAATCTAAAAAAGAGTGGATATATGTATACGTGTAACAGATTTGCTTTGCTATACAGCAGAAACTAACAACAACATTTATTCTCTTTTCCTATAGAGCAGTGCTGTCCAATAAAACTTTTTGATGTGACGGAAGTCTTATGTAGCTTCACTGTTCAATACAGCAGCCACTAGCCACGTATGGCTATTGGGCACCTGGTACATGGCTATTGCATCTGAGGCACCGACATTTACATTTTTTAATTTTTAATTTTATTTAATAGGAATGACTTTTGATTCAAATAGTCATACACGATTACTGACTGCTGAATTGGACAGAACAGCTTAAAAGGTTAAAGCAGAAATATGCACTGAAGCACCAGGGCAGCAGATTTAATTCAACATAAGCATGACCTTTCTACTAATCTGATCTATTTACAGATAGAACAGCCAGGTTTTCAGTAGTGGGTTCCTAGTCACTGGAAATATTAAACACAAGCTGGATGATTATATATCAAGGAATATGATCAAGGATGATTATGTGTAGGAAGGATTCCTGCTTTGGGAAGGAGGTTGCCTAGATGACCTCTCTGATCTTTTCTAATTCTGAGATTCTAGGTTCTTTTTTTTTCTTTTTTTTTTCAACATCTTTATTGGAGTATAATTGCTTTACAATGTTGTGTTAGTTTCTGCTGTATAACAAAGTGAATCAGCTATACATATACATATATCCCCATATCTCTTTCCTCTTGCGTCTCCCTCCCTCCC
>NW_020173710.1:898808-900359 GCF_003031525.2 Neophocaena asiaeorientalis asiaeorientalis | reverse complement strand
CTCTTTCTGACTTACTTCACTTCAAAGTGGAAATAGCTTTACTGAGCTTCTCCATATGTTATCAGGAAATTAACTTCAAGTAGAAGCTCTTCCTGCCTCCCTCCCCCATATATTTATTTTTTCAAAATGCATGGAAAAATTTTCATCGTTTTTTGAGGGAAGAAGTTTCCCATAAATAAGAATAACATATGAATTTTCTCTTTCAGTTATGCAAGATGAGTAAGTTCTAGAGAACCAGCGTGCAACAATGTGACCATAGTTGGCAATTTTGTATTGTGTATTTGAAATTTGCTAAGAGGGTAGATCTTGGGTGTTCTCTCCATAAAAAGTAAAATGGTAACTGTGTGAGGTGATTTGTGGTGAATATTTCACAACGTATACATATATTGGGTCATCAGGTTACATACCTTAAGTTCAGTGGACCCTTGAACAACTCGGGGATTAGGGGCACTGGCCCTTTGCAAAATCCCAGTATAACTTTAGACTCGGCCTTCCCTATCTGTGGTTCCGCATCCATGGGTTCAACCAACCGTGGATCGTGTAGTACTATATACATATTTATCTAAAGAAATCCATGTATAAGTGGACATGCGGAGTTCAAACATGTTGTTCAAGGGTCAATTGTATGATAGCTTTTGTTTTTTTGGCCGTGCCGCATGTGGGATCCTAGTTTCCCGGCCAGAGATCGAACCCTCGCCACCTGCTGTGGAAGCGCAGAGTCCAAACTACTGCACCACCAGGGAAGTCCCGGTATATATAGCTTTTGATCGTCAATTATACCTCCATAAAGCTGGAGAAAATACTACAAAAAATCTTTCTCAAATACAGGTGTTAGTTTTACTGAGGTGAAATCCACATCGCATAAAATTAACCATTTGGAAGTGTGTACAATTTCATGGCATTTAGTCCATTCACAGTGTTGTGCGACTCTCTATATACATTTATTTCTATACATTTGGATGTGATAATCTGTTGAGAGAAGTGCATTATTTGCAAGAACCACCAGAGGGGAGGTTTTCTGGAGACAGTGTACAGAATCTTCTTAGCAATCTTTGTCTTTTGTCCTTGCTCCTAAGCTTGAGTTACTACTTTGCTTTAGGTCATAGAGGCTTTTGACCTCTAACACCAGGAATAAATAGTTAAAAATGGAGGTCCTGCAGACATATTAGGTAGGAATAATTCCTACTCATCACTCACTAGTCCTGTAACCTCAGGCAAGTTGCTTCATCTCTTTGGGCCTCAGTTTCTTTATTTGTAAAAGTAAGCTATCCTAGTATCTACCTCAGAGAATGCTGTGAGCATTAAGTGAGCTCGTAGGAGTTCCCTTGCAGAGTGAAGTGTTCAGTAAACACGACCTATCATCACTGTGATCAACAATAC
Organism: Neophocaena asiaeorientalis asiaeorientalis; assembly: GCF_003031525.2. Classification (NCBI taxonomy): domain Eukaryota; kingdom Metazoa; phylum Chordata; class Mammalia; order Artiodactyla; family Phocoenidae; genus Neophocaena; species Neophocaena asiaeorientalis. Next base: position 898,979 of record NW_020173710.1, on the reverse strand, counting down.
TATAAACTTAAGCATTGGCGTCCGAAACGACATGTGATCTTTTTTGCCCCCGGGGAGGAAAGCACTGTCAGTGGACCGCACACAAGGCCTATGGACCAGTGGGGTGGAGCGGAAGGAAGCACCGTGTGGGCTGTAGGGTCATTTTTTTCCCTTTGGTTTAAAACAAAGAGG
>NW_020173710.1:889616-898416 GCF_003031525.2 Neophocaena asiaeorientalis asiaeorientalis | reverse complement strand
CAGCAGGAAACGTTTCTAAAATTTAATTTAGTTAGGCAGTTGGAGAGTGTCAGTCTCTTGAACGACGGAGCTGGTCCTGAATCCCTAGGAAAGAAAATAAATTGTTTCTGTGAGATTTTCTATTAGTGTTGTGCTGTAGAACATTCTCACACTGCACTGACCTCTTCACCTTGACCAAGCCTTTCAGATGATGTCACCGGAACTTCCCCGGAGGTGGAATATGGGCTTTATAGGACCTTCTCCATTGAGCGTGTTATACTGCAGGCTCCTTGGAGACCATTCGAGAAGCCTTGGTTCATTATTCCCCCACAGCGTGGTGTCATTAGGGAAAACCAGATCTGCCACTTTAGTGCTTCCAGGGCTTTGGAAGAAAGTGTCAAGTGAGATGACAAGTCTTGTCTGTCTGTACGGTACTTCCTATTCTTCTCCACAGGAATCCTCCCATTTGGCCCGCCTTTGGCCAGATCTGTGCTTTGTTGTTTCTGGGCAATTGAACCCATTTGTGGGTTTTAATGGTTCTTGGTTGACAAAGCTGCTTGTTCCTTTCTTTTTTCTTTTATTCAAATAGGATTTTTTCTAAGGGTAAGAGGAATTTTATTGTAGTCTGTTTAAATGGCCTCAGAGAAACTGCTATATAATTGAATGCAGTCCAACTGTTGGTACCGTTTCAAGCACCAACGTGAACTGTTAGGACAGATTTGCAATACGAGATTTTCATGTGTGCATGTGGCTACGATCGGATGAGGAAGCATAGATCTCTTATTTAAGAAAAATACCCAGGGAGTGCTTTTGTAAGCAAAGGCCCCTTTCAAAATGCAATAAAATAGGTGGGACTGAGGCTTAGAAACAGTGGGTGGGGGGCAGAGGGGGGGTGTTGGGGAATCTGATTTTGCTTCTGGATCTCTCCCTGACTCCCTGTGTGGCTTTGCCTAGGCACTTTACCTTTCTGGGCCTCAATTTCCTTACTTGTACAAAGACAGGATTGGACTAGAAGGACTCTAAGATCCCTTCCGGTTGTAGACATCTGTGCTTCAATAATTCTACATAGAAAAAATAATTTTGTTCAATTCGGGTGACCAGAAAAGTTGAGGATTAGTGTTAAAGAGGACCTGAATCACCCGTCGTTGTGATTTTGTAAAAATTTTCCTAGAATGGCTGTTTGTGTTGCCAAGAATCACTAAATGTATGATCCTGAGTTTTGAGCCAATACAAGTTCTCAGATCATATCTTACCCTCGACCTTTGTATTCTCTCATCTAGTTGAAAAAAAAAAAAAAAAAGACCCCAAATGTTTAAACAATGTTCTACAATTTCCAATTGTTTTAAATGTAACAACCCTTGAGGTCGGGCATGAATTATTATCCCCATGTCTATGGATGAGGAATGTGAGGCTCAGAGAAGTTAAGCGACTTATTCATGGTCACATGCCTAGGAAGTGATGGAGCTGGAACTTCATCTCAGGTTGCCTGTCTCTAGGACTAGTTCCCATACAACCCCCATGTTTTCAATTACAATAATTATTTTATTGAGCAATTGCTTTACACCAGATATTGTAAAAGCTTTCATTTGTTTGCTTTTTACACTCCTTATTTTCCAGACAAGGAAACTAAGGTACAGCGACATGATGTATCTTGCTTAAGGTCAAACACCTATTATAGGATAGAGTTGAGGTCAGATCGCCTGTTTGACTGTAACTCTGTTCTCTTACTAGCATGCCTTTGATTATTACTGTTTGTTAACCTGCTTCTTTTGCTAAACAGACCTCTCTCAAAGGTTATTTCAATGAGTATGTGACAGCAAAGGCCTTGGAAGTCGGAGCTAAAAGGCCCAGCCCTCACCCATGAGGAGTTCCCTGAAGTTGTGCAGTGTGGTTCTAGAAAACTGTTCTATTCCAGCTGACCGCAGCATGCTTGCCTCAGATGATCTCGTCCTTTCCCTTCACTCAAGCCTCTGTTCAACCACAGCCTCTTGGGAGGGGCCTGCCCTGAACACCTTATCCAAAATGACACCCTTGGCTTTCTAGCTCTGTATTGTGCCTTCTTTTTCTCTTTAGCACTTGTCACCACCATTCCTCTACTGGAATATAAACTCTCTGCGGGCAGGACTTTTGTCTATTTCTTCAACGTTATATTCACAGCTCCTAGAACAGAGCCAGGCCCAGAATGTTTACTCTGTAAATATTTGTTGAAAGAATGAAAAGAACAATGACAGTGAGTGTAGTGGTGGCTACTTATGCCTGAAGAGTAAGGATTTAGGTGAGAACATGGGCAAGGGTCACTAGAAATTCTAGCCAGCGTCAGGAAACCAAAGGGTAGGATGAGTTGTCCAGCTGGGAAAATCAAAATATGTTGAAAGAGTTAGCTCCAATTATATGACCAGTAAAATTGGCTAGCTTTAGGGTTTTTTTTTTTTAAATAAGAAAGATGTATCTTTTTTAAAAAAGATATTTATTTGTTTTCCTTATTTTGGGGGGCTGCATTGGGTCTTAGTGCGGCACGTGGGATCTTCGCTGAGGCATGTGGGATCTTTTGTTAAGGCGCACAGTCTTCTCTCTAGTTGAGGCTCGTGGGCTTAGTTGCCCTGTGGCATGTGGGATGTCGGATCTTAGTTCCCCGACCAGGGATCAAACCTGCATCCCCTTTGGTCACATGCCTAGGAAGTGATGGAGCTGGAACTTCATCTCAGGTTGCCTGTCTCTAGGACTAGTTCCCATACAACCCCCATGTTTTCAATTACAATAATTATTTTATTGAGCAATTGCTTTACACCAGATATTGTAAAAGCTTTCATTTGTTTGCTTTTTACACTCCTTATTTTCCAGACAAGGAAACTAAGGTACAGCGACATGATGTATCTTGCTTAAGGTCAAACACCTATTATAGGATAGAGTTGAGGTCAGATCGCCTGTTTGACTGTAACTCTGTTCTCTTACTAGCATGCCTTTGATTATTACTGTTTGTTAACCTGCTTCTTTTGCTAAACAGACCTCTCTCAAAGGTTATTTCAATGAGTATGTGACAGCAAAGGCCTTGGAAGTCGGAGCTAAAAGGCCCAGCCCTCACCCATGAGGAGTTCCCTGAAGTTGTGCAGTGTGGTTCTAGAAAACTGTTCTATTCCAGCTGACCGCAGCATGCTTGCCTCAGATGATCTCGTCCTTTCCCTTCACTCAAGCCTCTGTTCAACCACAGCCTCTTGGGAGGGGCCTGCCCTGAACACCTTATCCAAAATGACACCCTTGGCTTTCTAGCTCTGTATTGTGCCTTCTTTTTCTCTTTAGCACTTGTCACCACCATTCCTCTACTGGAATATAAACTCTCTGCGGGCAGGACTTTTGTCTATTTCTTCAACGTTATATTCACAGCTCCTAGAACAGAGCCAGGCCCAGAATGTTTACTCTGTAAATATTTGTTGAAAGAATGAAAAGAACAATGACAGTGAGTGTAGTGGTGGCTACTTATGCCTGAAGAGTAAGGATTTAGGTGAGAACATGGGCAAGGGTCACTAGAAATTCTAGCCAGCGTCAGGAAACCAAAGGGTAGGATGAGTTGTCCAGCTGGGAAAATCAAAATATGTTGAAAGAGTTAGCTCCAATTATATGACCAGTAAAATTGGCTAGCTTTAGGGTTTTTTTTTTTTAAATAAGAAAGATGTATCTTTTTTAAAAAAGATATTTATTTGTTTTCCTTATTTTGGGGGGCTGCATTGGGTCTTAGTGCGGCACGTGGGATCTTCGCTGAGGCATGTGGGATCTTTTGTTAAGGCGCACAGTCTTCTCTCTAGTTGAGGCTCGTGGGCTTAGTTGCCCTGTGGCATGTGGGATGTCGGATCTTAGTTCCCCGACCAGGGATCAAACCTGCATCCCCTGCATTGGAAGGGGGATTCTTTACCACTGGACCACCGGGGAACGCCCAGCTTTAGGTTTTAAAGTAAATGGATCTTCCCAAATTTCAACTTAAACCGTGTATCCTGGGATCTTTAGAGCTCATCCAGTCCACCTCCATCACAAGGATAGTGACACAGGGGAAATGGGAATAACTTGCCTAAGATCAAACTTGGCCCCTTAGCTGACAAGATCAAATGGAAGCCTGGAAACCTGAGTGGCCTCGCCCTGGGAGACATTTTCATGTAATATAATGGACTGGATAGTTACTAATAACTGAGTGAATATCTTTTGACTGTTATGATCATTTTGCTCGTGATCTATGTTCGAAGACCAGGGGGTCCACTGAGATATTGTGATTTATAAGAAATATAAATTTGGTCATTTAGATGACTAAAAGATATTTTTTACATATGTTTGGTCTTCCTCCACAGTTCTAAGCTCGCAGCTCCTAAACCCCTTGGAATTTCCGAAGTGTCAAAAGCCTTAAAGGTGTCTTTTGCTATGTTAATGAGGTGACTTTTGGAAAGCAGTTAGGATGGGGGCTGGTTGCCAGGTGAATCAACCACATTATTAGAGGCTTGGAACTTTCAGTCCCACCCACTGACCTCTGGAAAGGGGAGAGGCCTCTGGAGGTTGAATTTTGACAATAGCCAATGATTTAACCAAGCATGCCTAAATAATGAGGCATCTCTAAAAGCCCTGAAGGACGGGGTTTGGAGAACTTCCAGGTCGGTGAACACGTGGAGATTTGGGCCTGGAGAGGGCACGGACGCACCATGCCTTCTCCTATGCATCTCTTCCATTGGATGTTCATCTGTATCCTTTATCACAACCTGTAATAAACTGCTAAACGTAAGTAAGTGTTTCCTTGAGTTCTATGGGTCAAGAGCCCAAGGAGGGGCGTCGTGGGGACTTCTGATCTATAGTCAGCCGGTCAGAAGCACAGGGAATAACCTGGACTTGGGACCGGCGTCTGAAGTGTGTGTGTCTGTTGGGGGATGTGCCATCTTATGGGACTGAGCCCTTAACCTGTGAAATCGGACACTATCTCCATGTAGGTAGTATCAGATTCGAGTTAAATTGTAGGACACCCAACTGGTGGCGCAGAGAATTGCTTGATGTGGGGAAAAGCCACACACTTGGTGACCGGAAGTGAAGTGTTTTGTGTGAGTATCCAAGAAGACTCACGTGTGGAAAACTGAATTTTTCGAATGCAGCAGCCTGTAAGTAACCAAAGTGTACCACAAATATATATATTTTTTTCCACAAATATTTTTGAGAATAAAATTTCAGGAATTGTTTAGCTATATGGAAACACCTGGGAGTCTTTAAAAAATTACTAATGCCTGGGTCCCACTTCTAGAGGTACAAATTTGATTGTGATTCTAATGTGCTGACTGGGTTAAGAATCATAAACTTGGAGGTCAGGAGTGTGCATCTGGGAAGGAGACAGAATAGGGTTTAAATCCCATCGCTCTTATTTACCAGCTGCTATGATTTTGAATAATTGTTTAATTGTTCTGAGTCACAGCTTCCCTATTTGTAAAATGAAGGCAATCGACCTCACGGGAATTTTGTAGGGATTTAATGAAATAAGGTCCATAAAGCATGTTGTCTGAACCACGCGAGCACTTGATTAATAATAGCTGCTATCATCATTGTTATTATTATCATGCCAAATAATAGTAATTATTATTATGCTGAATAATGAGCTTTTCCCCCCCCCTCTGTGTTTAAAAAATGGCTACTTTAACAGTGTATAACGATTAGTCAAATGGTACAATTCGAAACTATGGGACTGTCTTGATGCAGCTCTGGGCGGGGAGACCTGTATAAAATGAATGAAGACAGACTACAAAGTGGGACGGAGGTGGTTAAAACAGGCCGGCCGTGTAGTTCATCTATAGAAAGCACAGCTCTGAATTCTGTGGGAAGCAAAATTCATACATCGCTTCCCGGGCTACATTCCACACCGGTTGAAAGTGAGGCAGTGATTGATGTTCAGATCATCTCTGGGCAGAGTTGGGGCAGCTGCACAGCCAGATCCAGGCTCCAGAGAAGCAGCTGGGTACCGCTGGCCTGGGGCCCGCTCCAAGGCTGCTGGCAAGCAAAGAGCACTTTACCACTGAGAGGTAGGCAGGTTAAGGTCAGACAGAATGTGGGAGAGGAGCTTGACTAATCCCTTGTTTTCTCCCTTTTCTCTTGTCAATATTTTTGGACTAGGAAAAAGAGGACAGCAATAATAATAACAGAGAAACATTCTGCATGATAAAAAGCCATCTCTTGGCCGGCCACGACCCGAATATTCTACCCCCGGGAAGCCTGTTTTGCATTTGCAGCGAGAGGGCATTGAGGTAAATTGACCTCCTTTTTGATGTCGGTAGCTTCAGACTCAAACAAGAGCTGTGTGATTTTAGATGAGTCAGACTTTAAATTTGTGCATTTCAGCTGGAGGTAATAACCATTAATATGGAAAGATTGGCAACAAAGTCTTCTGAGTAGAAGCTGTACCATACTTATTTGTGTTTGGTAAGGGATGCATTCACCGAAATATGAGAAAGTTGGAGTTGGCTAATGGAGAGGGAAGCGACACAGGATGTCCGCAGATACCTTCATTTAGGGCATTCTTCAAAAATAGATCCTTTGTGTGCATCAAATATTCTAAAAATAAATTTCAATTAACTTCTGATTGTGTTTTTAAGAATACAATGGAGCAGAATCGAATTTTGGATGAGAGAGAATATATCATCCTAGTTTAGAGAATAATTTCCATTAAAATGACTTGAAATTCATTTTGTGAATCATGCTTATTATGATATTAGACCTCTGCCTACAGAAATATTGGAAGAATATTCCTTCTTAATCGAATGGAACCAATTTTCCTAACAGCATTTCTCATAACTTTCCATAATTATTCGTCAAAATGTACAAACGTCCACACATTGCTGGCAATAAGTCTCAAATAGGATGGAAATGAGCTTACACATCTTCCATGTGGGTGATCACATATTTTTCGAATGCCTTTGTGGAACTGACACAGAAAACTTTGCGGGCCTGTTTTACCAGAGATAAGGAGGAAAGCTAATTAAGACCTTAGTCGCTTCTTTGGGGAGTATTATAAGGTACAAGAAGCTTTTAATTGGGTTTTGCTTCCCTTTTTAAAGATAATCATTTCTACCTACATGTTCAGGTGATCATTTCTTCAGTTTCTTTCAAACGAATGCTTGTTTGATCTTACTTATAAATGACACATGGCAAATAGTCTTTATGTGCCAAATAAAATAATGAAGTTGGGAGAAAGTCACAGACTTTTTTTTTTTTTAGTAAACTCTTCTAATTTGACATTCTTGTTTTTTCTTTTTTTGTACATAATTTTTTAAAAATTTATTTTATTTATTTATCTTTGGCTGTGTTGGGTCTTCGTTGCTGCGTGTGGGCTTTCTCTAGTTGCGGCGAGCGGGGGCTACTCTTTGTTGCGGTGCGCAGGCTTCTCATTGCGGTGGCTTCTCCTGTTGCAGAGCACAGGCTCCAGGCGCACGGGCCTCAGTAGTTGCGTCACTCGGGCTCAGTAGTTGTGGCGCACAGGCTTAGGTGCTCCGCGGCATGGGGGATCTTCCCAGACCAGGTATTAGAACCCGTGTCCGCTGCATTGGCAGGCGGATTCTTAACCACTGCGCCACCAGGGAAGCCCCGTGTTCTTGGTTTATATTAAACACAACTACCAATGGCTGTATTGTCAATTGTTACCAACATCCTATGGGACCTTTAGCCTGTCTGCTGATCTGAACATTTTCAGTTGTAAATCACTTAATGCCCCCATCCCTCTGCCTCCCCCTCCCCCTGCCTCCCACTCCCCAACTTCAGCTGCAGGATAAATATCTTCCCTTATATGGTGCTGATGGAACTTTGCAAGTTTGAGTTAATTTCAGAACATTCAGTACTGTAGCTCACTCCTGTCATTTTCCAACACCCAGAAGCATGTCTTGCGTAGGCACGATCTCTCTGCAGCCCACTCAGGAACATGAGTAATGATCTTTAAGTGAACCATATCAAGAGTGTAAGGGTTTTGGATAATTTAGACAAGAAAATTGGAACAAGTGTGCATTTCTCTAAAGAATGTCACTCTGATTTTCTGCGTAGTGGGACTACCCAATCCGTTAATGCAAAAAACCTCTCAGAGGGCTAGAAACTGTTTTTTCACCCAGCCAGGGAGGGTGCCTGCCTGCGTGCTTATGTGGTATGTGTTTGCCTGTGTGTGTGTACATAAGCATGTCTCCAGAGATTAGAATGGTAGAGCCACAGTTTCCTTTCAGACTCATGAATAAAAAATATTGGACAGAGGAGCACAGATGATGTTTTTCTCCTGTTTGTTAGCACCACAACAGATTCCTGGGGTGACAGTTCTTAGCCCCGCCAGCTACTGACTCTCTGCCAGCTTGTAATTAAAACCCTTTAGAGTGAAGGATATGTGTCCACTGACATTGATTGACACCCTACTCGGTGCCTCTGTGACAAAGGGAGGAAAATCAGGTTTGGATTTTTTTCCCCCTTTTACAATGAGTCATTCTAGAAGAAGGAATCTCAAACCCCAAAGAGAAAACCTAGTAACAGGTAGAAGATCTGGATTAGAGGGGAGAGAGAGAACCTTAGTTAGATATTTTCTAATTGCACTTCTACCTCACAGATTTAAATTTTTTCTAGCCAGAGACTAGAAGGAGTACACCCTAGCATTGGGTGACATTCTGGGGAAGGAAGCCAGTGTAGGTTTTGTGGGGCCTGTTCTGGAGGCCCTATTATATAAATGAATGGGAGAAATGGCTAGAAACCATCCCTGTTTGGGGCTGAGAACTATTACCATTTCCTACATTTACTCTCCTGTTTGTTCTTCCTAAGAACTTTAGGAAATGAACAGTGCAAT
>NW_020173710.1:887743-889568 GCF_003031525.2 Neophocaena asiaeorientalis asiaeorientalis | reverse complement strand
GCGATGGGGAGATAGATGACAAGACTGAGGCTCGGGGAGTTTACTCAAAGTCCCACAGCTAGCCAGTAGCTGTATCAGGGCTGCTTTTCTTTTCAGCTCGTCTGCTGGTTACATCTCTAACACAAAATAACTTGTTTGTACCTTGTTTTTTTTTTTTTTTTATTTTTTGACCGGGAAGGATGAGGAATTTATTTCACCTCCATTACCTCATCCTCTCTCCCCTTACTTCTTACTTCTTTATATGTATGTAGTAGGTGATTACCGTGACCATGAGGAAGTCACTTCCTTGTGCTGAGCTCCAGTTTTCTCATCTGTAAAGTGAGAGTTGAGTCACGTGCTCTTGAAGTTTCATTTCGGCCCTGACCTTTTGTGACTGAGTCAATGAGCACACTCTTTGAATCGTTTATGCAGTTTCTTGTTCGGATTGCAAGCAGAAATGTTACCGCTGTCTGAATATGAATCAGTGAAGAGTTAATGCTTAAACTTGGACCTTATGGTAGCAACCATGACCTATGTGAGGAGGAATTTTAAGGTTTCTTTGTCCACTGACCTGTATCAACACAAGCGATCCAGAAAACTACTGCTCATGCAACATTCTGACCGGACTGCCCTGTCACCAGTGATGCTAAATGATCGTGATAATCCCCGAAGGAAAAATGAAAGTCCATTTGTCCCTTCAATCCAGAATTGGCCTGACACTGAGTCCCAGAGACCTTGCACATCAAGTCTCTCTCCACTGGTAATAAATGCTGCATGTCATCTTATCAGGCCATGATTAGGCTGATGTGTCTTTTTTGCCCAGGACTATTTTAGTCATCTTCATTTTCAACCTTCAGTTTTAGGGGTTGGTTCAGACAGCTTGCATTGTGCCAGGACTGAGTTCACAAAGATTTGTTATCCTTCTCAGAAGCTGGATAGGGCAAAATATACTTCTGTTTACCACTTGTATGCTTGATCGAAAATAAGCAGCCATTTGGCTAATAGCCACATCACACACGGGCAGTGTGATAGGGCGGAAAAAGCACGGGTTTAGAGTTAGACTCTCTTGGATTGAAATCCCAGCTCAGCCGGTTACAAGATGTGTGACCTTGGGCAAGATTCTCAACCTCACGTAGTTATAGTTATCTCATATGTAAAATGAATATGATAACGCCGATTTTTACCGGATGTCCTAATTTACGAAGGGTTCCTGGGCAGCTACTTTATTAAGGAAGCTCAAATGTCATCATGATGGTGTTTCTATTTATACATGTGTTTCAGAGGCTGCATTTGGAAAGAAGCCCAGGGCTTATTTTATTCCTCTTTCTCTGCCTCATTGCCTAGTACAGAATCTGGGATACAGTTAACATTCAAGAATTATTAGTTAAAAAAAAAAAAGAATTATTAGTTAAATGAATGACTGACTGAATGTATGAATGAGCCACAGTAATATGAACTAGATGGCAGCAAACTGGTCAATTCCAAGGGCTCAACTACTAAGTAAGTAGGCAAACCCGAGACTCACATCTACCTCTTCTGATTCCAAGACAAGTGCTTGTCTGCAGTATCTACCTTATAAATCTATAACTGTTTTGCTCCCCCCAGTGTAGGAGCTTTTGTGAGTTTCTAAAGCTTTGACAATCACTCTTTTGCTCTCTAAGTTTCTAAGGTGGGTAAGTAGGACAATCTCATTATTTGTTCATTCATTCATTCCACAGTTTTGAGTATGAGAGCAGAGATTTTGAAGAAAAGCATAGGTTGGAGGGGCTCTGTATCAGTATAGGAGTCTATAGATAATTCCAGAATAGTCCACTGTATTATCTATAACACTGAGGTTTCTGCCTTT
>NW_020173710.1:874750-887232 GCF_003031525.2 Neophocaena asiaeorientalis asiaeorientalis | reverse complement strand
ACGCGGGCCTCTCACTGTTGTGGCCTCTCCCGTTGCGGAGCCCAGGCTCCAGACGCGCAGGCTCAGCGGCCATGGCTCATGGGCCCAGCCGCTCCGCGGCATTTGGGATCTTCCCTGACCAGGGCATGAACCCGCGTCCCCTGCATCGGCAGGTGGACTCTCAACCACTGCGCCACTAGGGAAGCCCAAGGCATCTGCCTTTTATTCTTTGGTAAGTTCATTCTCACCAAAGAAAAATAACATAAATTCTCTCCCTCCAGCTTGCTTGCCAAGATCCATGTTGTTGATTAACTAAGCCCACATTTCCCGCTGGTAAGAGTAAGGAAAAGGGGTCCTCTCAGAGTACACAGGGAGAGGCCCTACTCTGGACTTCAGATTGTCTCATTTCTACTAATTATTCTCTGTCTGTTCCCCCTTAGCGTGGAAACAGGCGGGTTTCACCTACTGATCCCACTTGTATTCTGACCACTGCCAATACTGACAGACCCTGGAGCCAGGACCTCGCACTCCTTCCCATGGCCATTTGGTGAGTCAGCAATGAGGCCTAGATTAGAAGCCAGAATGCCCCAGGCCTGAGCATGGGCTTGCTTAGGTGCTAAGAGTTCTGACAGCTGGGAGGAAAAAGGTTTGTTTGAAGACATTTGGTACTGGGCTTCCAGACCCTGAAGATGAAAATAATCCATCAGATGAACCAGATTTATTACAATTGAAAACAATAGTTACTTCCTCTGTTGAGTTTAGAAATACTGTATTTGGTTTCAATAACTCCTAAAACACTTTTAAAGGCTTGACTTCCAGGCTCTCCAGCCACTCTGAACTATTCTTAGCCAGTTGGGTGAATTACTGTCTAAAGAGATATTTTTTCCAGTTTCTTTTCATATTTCAAATACTTGTAGTCCTCAAACATATAAAGACCCCCTCTCCACTCCCACCCCCCTGCCACATACACACCCTATGTCCACATCACTTGTACTTTGGAGCCCCTGATCTGTCTGTCCTGGGAAGCTGGTGAATTTTGTCTGTACAAGCTTGGGTCAGGTTTACTAGGTCAGAATTTATGAGTCCGTGAAAGGACAAATGATACTTCTTGATTGGAGGCTTAGAAAGTACCTTGATTCTCAGATCTGGAAAGAACCTTTCAAGATTTCTTGGGAATAAATTCAGTGTGTCCTGATGTCTGAATGGTGCTCCTGGTTAAAGCAAAGGAATGAGAAAAAAACTTTTCAGATGAAGACAAGATGCTACCATATTTTTGTGTGCAGTGGCTAGAAATTTCTAATGCAGGAACTACATTAAAACAGGAATAAAAAAATGTTATTTTTTTATTACCTCTCTGGGGGTGGAGGGTGTCGATGGGTAGCATAGGGATCAGCATGAGAATTATAGAGAATGTGTAGCTTGGAGTCAGAAATTTGGGTTTTTGGAGAATAGGAAACATAGCCGGGTGATTTGGGGAGCCCCATTATTATAAACTACAAAGAATCTTTTTCAATTTTAATTTATTTTTTTTTTAATTTTTTTGCCACGCTGCACGGCATGCAGGATCTTAGTTCCCGAGCCAGGGATTGAACCCGTGCCCCCTGTAGTGGAAGCATGGAGTCTTTACCACTGAACTGCCAGGGAAGTCCTTACAAACAATCTTACTAGTAATCACTTTACATTATTGATGTGAAACTTCAACATACCTGTATAAAACACCCCAGCACAGTATCTGTCACACAATAGGAGCTCAATAAGTGGTATCTGTTATTACACTCTGACTCCAGACACTAGGTTCATTGTACTACACTGCTTAGTAAATGTTCATTGAGTGGGGCAAGGTATAGGATTAGCCAAGCTTGGATCCAAGTTTGAAATGAAATGGAATTATTCTCTGAATATCAAGGAGTGCCTTCCTTGTTCTGCCAGTTGGTAGTAGCCAAGGAAGCCAAAATCTTGTGGCACCTCCGAATCTAGACTGGCATGGTGGCACAATGCTTCTTACCAAGGTTCCTAGATATAGGTCCAGGTAAACGGTAGGTTTATAAGGCTTTTGCGGTTGTTATTACCTGTTTTGAAGCATTTCGGGTTTGGATCAGTTCAGCTCCTTCATGTTTTATTCAGAGGACTGAAGAGAGCTACTAATTCTGTTTATCATTTACAAAAGAAAAATAGCTTGAATTAATGGACCTGAGCATTGTACATAGCCCTTGTGATTGTGAAACCTTTACTTTGTTACTTACTTTACTGTAACGAGACTGGTTTATTTTGGAATGTGCCTCAGTGGGTTGACCTCAGCTGGATAAAACCAAGTAAGAAAACCCTTCTGGGTTTTGTTTTCAAAGAAGGTTGAACTGTCAGGATTAAGGAAGACTGTGTTAGTTCCTAAAGGGACCCTGGCTTGGGAAGATGTTGAATACCTGACCTTCATGATGGTGTGGGTGTTGAAGAGAAGTACATTTATGAGTCTTTATGAGTGGCAGTGTCAAAGAGTTGCCTGGGTTATTGGGGGGCCTTAGTCTCCATACTACCGCAAGCTACATTAAATAAAAATTGACCAATGCCAAAAGAGCGTGTAATCTCAGCTTCAAATCGATATCCCTCCTCTGCCCCTTCCGACTAGAATGTTACCCCGAGCCTCTCTTTTGTAGAATTTCTAGAGTGGCCACTGGTTCTGACTCTGTGCCATGTGCATGGCATAGTGCCATGTGCTTTATATACGTTATATCTATGTTACTCATAAAACCCTACACTATGGCTTTTGTTATCTTCATTTTATGGATGAGAAAAATTGAGTCTCAGAAAAGTTCAGTGACTTGATCAGATCAAGATGGGTAAAAAGTGACAACTGGGATTTGAAACTGGATCCATCTGACTCTCAAGTACATGCTTATTCCACTGTTGCTACACTGGTGAGGGCTGTCTAAGATGCTGGGAGGGGGATGGGGGGATGGGTGTTATAGAGGTCCTTAGAAGGCTTGAGAAAGATCACTCACTTTGTTCTGTCCTTGAAATGACCATTATTAATTATGGGGCACTATATAGAATTCATCACCATGTACGGTCATTTTTAACTGATTTATGTTAACTGTGGGAAATAAATTAGTTTGTGTAATGGGCCCATCTTAGCATCCTGGACCACAAAGAGTAACAGATGCTCAAACCCTCTTGAATATATCATTAGTCTATGGGTGATAATTAACAAATAACTATAATGATATCACAGATGGAAGATTCTAGAACTTCAAGATCACCATGGCCATTGTTTGGTCTGTGGGGTGGAGTGTCCTTCCTAACTCAGGAATCAGTAGCCTTGGAGAGCCTCAGTTTTCAGTGACTTGAACTTTCTATCACCAAGCTGGAACATTTAATTGAAATGTGAGATGTGTATATACAATATTTTGGTTGTTTTGGACTTGAGTAATTTGTTCAAAATGGCCATCATTGGGAGTAACTTCAATGATCCTACAGAACCTAGAGACTGGTCTGGAGACTTCAGAGTTAGTAAACAAGTTCAACTGGAAAGAGAGAGGGTGTTTCAAAGCATGGCAGAAATTGCTGTCACCTCTTTCAGCCGTCTCATGGATCCTTCCGGAAAAACCTAAGGTATGTATGTCTTGAATATCACCAACTGAGAACACAGCATCATTCCTGTTTATGGGACACAGTGCCAGGAACAAGAATCTGGGCTAGATCCTGGGGGTAGGTTGCCAATATCTTCCTTGGTGAACTAAGAAAGGAAATGAAATTAAGAGCTGTAGGAAGGTATATAGATTTCAAAGTTAGAATAGAGGTTTTGACTATAGATCAGCAATCCCCTCTGAAATTTTAATTTCCATTTATTATTTAAGTTTACAGAATTTCCTTTTTGTCTATGACTCAATTTTTTCTTGCCTCATCTGGCTTCTATTGTATTTCCCCGCTTTTTCTCTCTCACTTCTGGTACTATTGATAAAACTGGTGTGGTTTTGCTTTCAGGCCATGGCCACCTTGCTACATATCTCACATATTGCCAGTTGTTTTAGGTCTGTGAAAGATTCCCTGACACGAAGTAGTGTTTCACCTTTTGATGAAAAAGCAGCCTGGTTTGTTCTACAGATGTTTTATATAAAGAAGCTCTGCTATGTATCAACATGGTACATTTCCAAACGATTTGTCTTACCCTTTGAATACTGAGGTTTTAATGACCCCAGTGCCAGGGCCACACTCAAACAGAATTAGGGGCTTGACAAAGGAGAAATACCTGTGGTTATAGAGGCTGAAGTAGACCCACCCGCAAACTTCCCTTCCTTCTGAGTAAGGTGGATGTCATTTTTTGTTGAGGGTCGAGTTTACACCGAGAAGCTAGAGTCTTAGCTGAGCGTGGTTTGCATATTTGCAGCCATGGGAAAAACCTCTGTCCCTTCTGAATTGTATCAGCTCCGCGGTGGCAAACTTGTGGTATGTTTTTATTCTGCTCTCATCTTTCTTTCGAGTAACAGCTGCCGAGCAGAGTTCAAACTCTCCTTCAATGTGGTGACCATATTTTCCAATTGCAAGTCAGGACACATGGTCTGACAAATTCCAGTGGACTTAAACGGAGACAATGGAATGGAATATTTGAAGTCCAACCCAGGACAGAATGTATAGATAACCATTCTTAGAAAAACAAGCACGTTCACATTTTGTCAATGTGGGAGCATTTGTTACAGCTCCTATTTATGACAGAAAATGCCGTGTTTCACAGAGCTATTAAGCTCTTTTGCTCCTTTCGAGATTCTGTAGTTAGTTGTCCTTTGCTGAGCTCTCAGGTAGGATTAGACTAGTCCTGCCGATTTCGGGATGTTCATTGTTTCCGGTACGGTAGCCACTTGGTGACAGGAACCGCACATGTGTTTGCGTGAAGATAATGCTACAAAGGTGCCATATTGAATTACTCTTCGTATCACCATAAAGGTTCTGACGTGTGGCCTATGTAATCAGTATCCTTACCTACTGCTGATTCTTCATACATGAAATTTTGAGGAGGCATGTGAGTTTTAAGGGTCTTACAAACTCCTAGACTGAGAGGGAATAAAGTGGCCAAAATTCATGGGAGTGTTGAAAGAGCTTTCTTATCTGCAAATGCAGGGACGGTGCTTCATTAGGAAGAAGCCATTACCATTATGGCAAAAGGACTCTTCCAGCCTCAGAACTGAGGCCACTCAGACTAGTAGGAGAGCCCAAAGCACATAAGAGGTTTAAATGCACAGTTGGAGTTTATATAAAATTTGTGAATGTGCCCTCAGAAAACTGTGATTATTTGAAAATCTTAGTATAGTCTGAACCCTGAACGTAAGAAACTTTCTTTTTGCTCTTTGACAAAGTAAACCCTCTCTTCTCCCTCCTAAGACCATTTCGTTCTTATTTAAAACCAGGAGTTGAAGGTCCTTGGCTCCTTCAAGGTCAGCTTGGCAGCTAAGACGACACTAGGCCTCTGTTTGTTCCCCTTTCCCAATTCTTGGGATTAGAAATTGCTCTTACACCCCTAGGTTTGTGGTTGTCACTGCACTGGCTCTGGGTGAAATTTTTCCGTTTTCTTGCACAAAGTAAGAGAGAAGGAAGAGAAAGGAAGTGTCTTTACATTTATGGATTAACTGATCAACCAGAGTGTGAGCTCATCTCCTAAGAGTGGCCACAAAAATCAGGTTGAGAGGGTCACTTTCATCGCAGAGCTCTAGCTAGAAATGGCTCTTGTAAACTCTAACTTTACCTCCTAAAATCAATCCTTTGGGACCAAGAAGGTTCTCCTATTGTCCCCAAATAGAAGTGCTACGGGATTCTACTGACAAATCCTGTAACACCTCTGATAACCCTCCAGTCTGTGACTTAGCAAGCTAAGTGTGCATGGTGTTTCTATCAGGGAAGATTTATGATTTGCCTTAGCCACTGTTCTTGGTTAAAGGCAGCACATGCTCTCAGAGCGTCGCCTGTAGGATCTGGATCCACGGTATTGTAGGTCCCTCTATCCTTTATTATCTCTGGAAGAATGTGGCTTGGAGCCCAGATTGTGAAGTACGTGAAATGAAATTCAGTGTCCTCTAATATTCCTGCTCTTTGTTCTTTGCTCTGAGTCAGTCTTTCCTTCATTCATTTAATACATATTTACTGAGGTTTCAGTATTTGTCAGGCATGGTACTAGGCATTGAGAATACAAGGGGTGAGCAACGCAGGATCACAGTTTTCACAAAGCAGCCGCATAGAGTAGCAGTTAAGAACACATTTTGCAGTCAGACTGCCTGGGTATGAACCCCGGCACTGCTACTTAACAGCTGTTTGATAGTAGACAAGTCACTTTAAACTCACTATGCCCTAGTTTCTGCACGTGTAAGATGGGACTAATAATAGTACATCCCTTACAGGGTTGTTATGTGCATTAGATGAGTTCCTGGTCCATATTAAGTATTATATGAATTTTTTTCTAAATAATATGAAGCTTACATTACTAGAATGGAGAAGATGGATAATTATAGATCATGGTAAGCAAAGGGAACAGGTTGATGAGTTCAGTATCCTGATGCTGTTCATATCTTGTCATAATATTTTTTCTGGGAGAGGATCTTATGAAGTCATTCATACTATGAATGGAAAGGTCTTAATATATTTCTATTTCTACAGAGGGCGAAGCTCACACTAGATATAAACCAATTGTTAAACTTATTGCCCTTTGAAATTATCTTGGAGGTCCCACCACTAGAGTCCAAGCTGGCTGCTACAGCTCCAGCAATCACATCTATTTTCCAGGCAGCAGAACGGAGGAGAACAGGGGAAAGGGTGTGCCCTCTCTCTCTTAAGGAGACTTCCCAGAGGTGCCAGGTAACATTTTGCTTACATCTCATTCTCTTGAACTTAGATGCATGGCTCCACCTAGCTGCAAGGGAGGCTAGGCAGGTAGTATTTTCTGTGTTGAATGTGCTCAGCTGAAAAGTTGAGGTTCTCTTTACTAAGAAGGGGAGAAGGGCTACTGGGAAGCAACTAACAGTCTTTGCCACAGTGGCAATCCAGTTCTGTAAGTTCATACCTGAATTTGTGGCTTTTCATTTTCTCACTTTGAGACTATCACTAAGACTCCTCTTTTTCTCATTAGGTGTAACTAGGTTGGATTTTTGGCTCAGATGAGATGAAAATTTGACATTTATTGAACACTTACTCTATGCCAAGCACTACATGATAATGCTATGAAGTAGGCTCTATCATTGTCCCCATTTTCTGGATGAGGACATTGAGGAACAGAGAGGCTCAATAATGTGCTGTGTAGTGGCAGAGCCAGGATTCAAATGCAAATTGTTAGACGCCAGAACCTGTTTATTATTAACACAGTGTCCCTTGATTTGCTTAGAGCTGGGGAGAGGGAATCAGAAAAAGTAGGAAGGAGAGAGAGAGAGGTACTGTAAAAGCAGCGTTTCTTTTGTGTGAAATGTTTAGAAGCTTCATATTCATAACTTATGGAACATGTGTATAGCCTAATGTTTTGAACCTTTTATCTGATTTGATACAAATACATTTTTGACTGAACCAGTTGGTTTGCCATTCAAGGACCTTCACAATCTGGACTGAACTTTTCACATCTACCTCAGCTCAGAGCACAGAGTGTGACGTAATGGAAAGAAGTTTTAGAAATTGGCAAATCTGGGTTTGTTCCCCACTTCTACCACTCTCAGCTGCGTGGCTTTGGGCAATTTACCTACCTCTTTGTATGTGAGTTTTATTTTTCTTTAAAACAGGAATGATAACAGCTACTTTCCAAAGGCAGTTGCAGAGAATACATGAGACAATGTGGGTGAGACTGCTAGCATTTAAATGAATGTTATTTTCTCCCATCTTCTTGTTTTTCTATCTCCCCCCACCCCGCTTTCTCCCCTTTCCAGTGTGCACTAGTCAGACTGGTTAGTTTCTTTTCTTTAAGTATAATCTACTCTTTCAAACCTCTGTGCCTTTGATTTCGCCATTGCCTCTTCCTGAAATGCCCCATTCTCTTCTCCCTTTGTTGCAGACTGGCATCTGTTGAAGTCTGCCAATGTCTGCCCACGTACCTTTTGTTGGGTCTGCACAGTGTTTGTTACCTGCTTTTATTTTTCATTTTATTTTATTTTTACCAAGTTGTTTTGGAAGTAGAGTTGACTTACAACATTGTGTTAGTTTCAGGTGTACATATATATATATATATATGTAAATTCTTTTTCAGATTCTTTTCCATTATATGTTATTACAAGATATTGAGTATAGTTGCCTGTGCTATACAGTAGGCCTTTTTTGGTTATCTATTTTATATGTAATAGTGTGTACATGTTAATCCCAAACTCCTAATTTATCCTCCCCACGTTCCCCTTAGGTAACCATAAGTTTGTTTTCTATGTCTGTGAGTCTGTTTCTGTTTTGTAAATAAGTTCATTTGTATCATTTTTTTAGATTCTGCATATAAGCCATATCATATACTTGTCTTTCTCTGCCTTACTTCACTTAGTGTGATGATCCCTAGGTCCATCCGTGTTGCTGCAAATGGCATTATTTCCTTCTTTTTTATGGCTGAGTAATATTCCATCGTATGTATGTACCACGTGTTTATCTGGGTTACCTGCTTTTTAATGGGGGCATATCCAATTCATTTAGCACAGATCCCATCACTTGCTATTACACCTAGCCCATTTATGCTAGGGTATGGTCCCTGCTGGGCTCCTGAAGGCACTTCAGTTTGAGACATCTCCTGCCACAGTTTAAACACTGCTCATCGTTTAAGGACCATCTCAAATGCCTTCTCTCATGAAGGTCTTCCTTGATCTGATTATAATCTGAAGCTCCCCACTCTTTTTTTTTTTCCTAAAGTAAATGAAATGTACTTCTTCCTCAGCTTTGTGTTAATGGTGTGTGCAAGTCTTACGCACATACTGAAATGTACTGAAATCTAAGCTCCCTGAGGACGGGGATCCTGTTTTTTGCATCCTGGCAACCTCCTCCATACCTAGCAGCCGTCTTCCTCATATTGGGCACTTAGGTGCTCATTGACCGGTCAGTGAAATCGTGCTCACTGCAAAGCTGAACTACAAGAAGTTCATCAAACCGAAAGTGTTTTGTAGCAATGCATTTTGGAAATAGATAATAACACATTTTGGTAAGAATTCAAGAACTGTCCAACCAGATCATTCTCTGGGAAAGACAGAAAGTAGATTGTTCACTCAATCCTCAGTGCTGGCACAGGAGCTGTATTTTTTTAGTTTTGTTTCCAAATGGGTATTGACGGCAGACGTCTTGGCTCCTGCTAACTTTCATATTCAACAGGATGGGCTTTGAAAGGGAAATGGAGTGAAAACTCATCAACTGGGAGGCTCTAAAGTGAATGTCCATGGTTAGTGTAATCAGTGACTAATTAAGGTGAGGTTTATGGCTGTTTTACTCTTTCACCCTGAAGAAATTTCCAGACCAGTTACGCACCACTTCCTACTGATAAGTGGGAGGCCAGAGGGTCAGAAAGTCAACGTCATTGAAAGGTCTAGTCCTGTCACGGGTAGGTTGATAAGTGGGCTTGAGGCCTGAGGAATAATTATTCTTAACAGGTCATTTGGTTTCCTCCGGTGAACCAGAAAGACTGGGATGGGATTTTTTTCCCAGCCCAACATCCTCTCTTGGTTCTAAACAAGTACCCCCGCATTCTTATACTGAGGCAGGAGTTCTTGGATGCTGTGATGGCTTAGACAGTCCTCAGTGGGGGGGTGGGGGAATTTCTGGGGTACCCTAAAATGGGGGTGACAAGTACAAACTTTTTAGTTTAGTGGGGAACCGTGGCTGGATTTCTAAGCAGTGTGCTAAAAAAAAAAAAACTGGCTAAGGCTTCCCTGTCGTTCATGGCTTTGGTGTTGATGGTTATTTTCGTTCTCCCACCCTCAATCAAGAGATAGATTGAGAAGGCCTGTGTCTCAGAAGTGTTTGCAAGAGCAAAAAAAGTAGAAACATCTAAGGAGCCATCAAAAAGAGATTAGAAAATTTAAAGTTGCAATCAGAAGCTAAGCAGATCTTTTTTTTTTTTAAATTAATTAATTTTTGGCCGTGTTGGGTCTTAATTGCTGTGTGCAGGCTTTCTCTAGTTGGGGTGAGTGACAGCTACTCTTCGATGCGGTGCGCAGGCTTCTCATTGCGGTGGCTTCTCTTTTTTGCGGAGCACGGGCTCTAGGTGCGCAGGCTCCAGTAGTTGTGGCACACGGGCTTAGTTGCTCCGCGTCATGCGGGCTCGAACCTGTGTCCCCTGCATTGGCAGGTGGGTTCTTAACCACTGCGCCACCAGGGAAGCCCTAAACAACTCTTTAAAGAGAAGACAGATCTCTCTATGTATGTTCATACACTTCTGTGGTATACAATTAGATGATGAGAGCGAATTGTAAAATACACCTTTGTGGGGAAAAAATGGATGTGTATATACATACTCATGTATGTATATGTACTCACAGATGTCTGGAAGGATGCTTAGCAAAGGCCATCAGTTATTTATCTGGTGGCAGGTGTGGGTGGGGTTTGTAGGGGAAAATTCCTACTTTATATTGATATTTGCTTTGTTGTTTATGTTTTTATAACAAGCATGAATTACTTTTGGGATCAATGAAAACAGTAAGTAGATATTCTTTTCTTAAAAAGGAAACAGAAGGAGTTCTTTCTGATGTCCTCTATTCACACTGAAATGTGAATTACTGACAAGAGGTCTGAAAATTACCCTTTTGAGAGAGGTGTGGGGTAGGATTTCTCCAGGTATCAAAGCCTTAACCTGATGAAATCTGGCTTTACTACCCGGATTTCAGCTGGGTATTGGTAAACTGAAACTAGAGATTCGATTTCCTGACTCTTGCCTCAGGGTTTCTGTCTGCTGGGGGTAAAAGTACTTTTCAAACCACTTTCCCCAGGGCCTGTGAAGGGCAGTGGAGACCCAGCAGCTGTGCTCCCAGGCCCTCCACGGCTGCTTCAAGGAGGGCGGCTCCACTTCTGCCTGCTTTTCTGGTATCAAGGTTTCAACTAGGATTTCGTTTGGGGAAAAAAAAAAAAAAAGACTCTGCAACTTAATGAAAGTTTAAACTGTTCTACGCCAGACTTAACTAGAAAATAGGTAGAAAAAAATCTCTCTCTTTTATGGCTGAGGCACTGAGGGTCAGAGTTAAGTGAGTTGCTTTAGGATAGACGTGGAATTAAGTGGTCTTACTTACAGTGAAGCCTTTAGTTTGGTGATCTTTTTACCTTGTCACATTGCTTCCCACAAGAGGAGTTCCTTTTGGTGAGCTCAGGGGGACACAACTGAATTAAGAACTGTAGTGAAGTGCACAGGTTTTTTTTTTTTTTTAACATTTTTATTGGAGTATAATTGCTTTACAATGGTGTGTTAGTTTCTGCTTTATAACAAAGTGAATCAGCTATACATATACATACATCCCCATATCCCCTCCCTCTTGCGTCTCCCTCCCACCCTCCCTATCCCACCCCTCTAGGTGGTCACAAAGCACTTAGCTGATCTCCCTGTGCCATGCGGCTGCTTCCCACTAGCTAGCTATTTTACATTTGGTAGTGTATATATGTCAATGCCACTCTTTCCATTGATCTATCTTTCTGTTTTTGTGCCAGTACCATACTGTCTTGATTACTGTAGCTTTGTAGTATAGTCTGAAGTCCAGCAGACTGATTCCTCCAGCTCCGTTTTTCTTTCTCAAGATGGCTTTGGCTCTTTGGGGTCTTTTGTGTTTCCATACAAATTGTGAACTTTTTCCTTCTAGTTCTGTTAAAAATGGCATTGGTAGTTTGATAGGAATTGCATTGAATCTGTGGTTTGCTTTGGGTAGTATAGTCATTTTCACAATGTTGATTCTTCCAATCCAAGAACATGGTATATCTCTCCATCTGTTTGTATCATCATTAATTACTTTCATCAGTGTCTTATAGTTTTCTGCATACCGGTCTTTTGTCTCTTTAGGTAGCTTTATTCCTAGGTATTTTATTCTTTTGTTGCAATGGTAAATGGGAGTGTTTCCTTAATTTCTCTTTTAGATTTTTCATCATTAGTGTATAGGAATGCAACAGATTTCTGTGCATTAATTTTGTATCCTGGTATTTTACCAAATTCATTGATTAGCTCTAGTAGTTTTCTGGTAGCATCTTTAGGATTCTCTATGTATAGTATCATGTCATCTGCAAACAGTGACAACTTTACTTCTTCTTTTCCAATTTGGATTCCTTTTATTTCTTTTTCTTCTCTGCTTGCCGTGGCTAAAACTTCCAAAACTATGTTGAATAACAATGGTGAGAGTGGACACCCTTGTCTTGTTCCTGATCTTAGAGGGAACAGTTTCACTTTTTCACCCTTGAGAATGATGTTTGCTGTGGGTTTGTCATATATGGGCTTTATTATGTTGAGGTAGGTTCCCTCTAGGCCCACTTTCTGGAGAGGTTTTATCATAAATGGGTTTTGAATTTTGTCAAGCTTTCTCTGCATCTATTGAGATGATCATATGGTTTTT
>NW_020173710.1:869720-872165 GCF_003031525.2 Neophocaena asiaeorientalis asiaeorientalis | reverse complement strand
TTATCATAAATGGGTTTTGAATTTTGTCAAGCTTTCTCTGCATCTATTGAGATGATCATATGGTTTTTGTCTTTCAATTTGTTAATATGGTGTATCACATTGATTGATTTGCGTGTATTGAAGAATCCTTGCATTTGTGGGATAAACCCCACTTGATCATGGTGTATGATCCTTTTAATGTACTGTTGGATTCTGTTTGCTAGTATTTTGTTGAGGATTTTTGCATCTATATTCATGAGTGATATTGGTCTGTAATTTTCTTTTTTTGTAGTATTTTTTCCTGGTTTTGGTATCAGGGTGATGGTGGCCTCATAGAATGAGTTTGGGAGTGTTCCTTCCTCTGCAATTGTTAGTTTGAGAAGGATGGGTGTTAGCGCTTCTCTAAATGTTTGATAGAATTCACTTGTGAAGCCATCTGGTCCTGGGCTTTTGTTTGTTGGAAGATTTTTTCTTTTTTGCCGTATGTGGGCCTCTCACTGTTGTGGCCTCTCCCATTGCAGAGCACAGGCTCCGGACGTGCAGGCTCAGCGGCCGTGGCCCATGGGCCCAGCCGCTCCGCGGCACGTGGGATCTTCCCAGACCGGGGCACGAACCCGTGTGCCCTGCATCGGCAGGCAGACTCTCAACCACTGTGCCACCAGGGAAGCCCTGTTGGAAGATTTTTAATCACACTTTCAATTTCATTACTTGTGATTGATCTGTTCATATTTTCTATTTCTTCCTGGTTCAGTCTTGGAAGGTTATACCTTCCAAGAATTTGTCCATTTCTAAGAATTTGTCCATTTCTTCCAGGTTGTTCATTTTACTGGCATAGAGTTGCTTGTAGTAGTCTCTTAAGATGCTTTGTATTTCTGATGTGTCTGTTGTAACTTCTTTTTTATTTCCAATTTTCTTGATTTGAGTCCTCTCCCTTTTTCTTGATGAGTCTGGCTAATGGTTTATCAATTTTGTTTATCTTCTCAAAGAACCAGCTTTTAGTTTTATTGATCTTTGCTATTATTTTCTTTGTTTCTACTTCATTTATTTCTGCTCTGATCTTTATGATTTCTTTCCTTCTACTAACTTTGCGTTTTGTTTGTTCTTCTTTCTCTAGTTCCTTTAGGTGTAACGCTAGGTTGTTATTTGAGATTTTTCTTGTTTCTTGAGGTAGGCTTGTATAGCTATAATCTTCCCTCTTAGAACTGCTTTTGCTGCATCCCATAGGTTTTGGATCATCGTGTTTTTATTGTCATTTCTCTCTAGGTATTTTTTGATTTCCTCTTTGATTTCTTCAGTGATCTCTTGGTTATTTAGTAATGTATTGTGTAGCCTCCATGTATTTGTGTTATTTACGGGTTTTTTTTCCCTGTAATTGATTACTAATCTCATAGCATTGTGGTCAGAAAAGATGCTTGATATGATTTCAGTTTTCTTAAATTTACTGAGGCTTGATTTGTGACCCAAGATGTGATCTATCCTGGAGAATGTTCCATGCGCACTTGAGAAGAAAGTGTAATCTGCTGTTTTGGGATGGAATGTCCTATAAATAAAAATTAAGTCCATCTTGTTTAATGTATCATTTAAAGCTTGTGTTTCTTTATTTATTCTCATTTTGGATGATCTGTCCATTGGTGAAAATGGAGTGTTAAAGTCCCCTACTATGATTGTGTTACTGTCGCTTTCCCCATTTATGGCTGTTAACATTTGCCTTATGTATTGAGGTGCTCATATGTTGGATGCGTAAATATTTACAATTATTATATCTTCTTCTTTGATTGAGCACTTGATCATTATGTAGTGTCCTTCTTTGTCTCTTCTAATAGTCTTTATTTTAAAATCTATTTTTTATGATATAAGAATTGCTGTTTCAGCTTTCTTTTGATTTCCATTTGCATGGAATATCTTTTTCCATCCCCTCACTTTCAGTCTGTATGTGTCCCTAGGTCTGAAATGGGTCTCTTGTAGACAGCATATATACAGGTCTTGTTTTTGTATCCATTCAGCCAGTCTATGTCTTTTGGTGGGAGCATTTAATCCTTTTACATTTAAGGTAATTATCAATATGTATATTCCTAGTACCATTTTCTTAATTGTTTTGGGTTTGTTATTGTAGGTCTTTTCTTTCTCTTGTGTTTTTTCTGCCTAGAGAAGTTCCTTTAGCATTTGTTGTAAAGCTGGTTTGGTGGTGCTGAATTCTCTTAGCTTTTGTTTGTCTTTAAAGTTTTTAATTTCTCCTGGTTTGTTATTGTAGGTCTTTTCCTTCTTGTGTTTTTTCTGCCTAGAGAAGTTCCTTTAGCATTTGTTGTAAAGCTGGTTTGGTGGTGCTGAATTCTCTTAGCTTTTGTTTGTCTTTAAAGTTTTTAATTTCTCCATCGAATCTGAATGAGATCCTTGCTGGGTAGCGTAATCTTGGTTGTAGGTTTTTCCGTTTCATCACTCTAAATATGTCCTGCCACTCCCTTCTGG
>NW_020173710.1:854142-868603 GCF_003031525.2 Neophocaena asiaeorientalis asiaeorientalis | reverse complement strand
TGGGTGCATAAATATTTACAATTGTTATATCTTCTTCTTGGATTGATCCCTTGATCATTATGTAGTGTCCTTCTTTGTCTAATAGTCTTTATTTTAAAGTCTATTTTGTCTGATATGAAAATTGCTACTCCAGCTTTCTTTTCATTTCTATTTGCATGGAGTATCTTTTTCCATGCCCTCAGTTTCCTCCTGTTTGTGTCCCTAGGTCTGAAGTGGGTCTCTTGTAGACAGCATATATACAGGTCTTGTTTTTGTATCCATTCAGCCAGTCTATGTCTTTTGGTGGGAGCATTTAATCCTTTTACATTTAAGGTAATTATCAATATGTATATTCCTAGTACCATTTTCTTAATTGTTTTGGGTTTGTTATTGTAGGTCTTTTCTTTCTCTTGTGTTTTTTCTGCCTAGAGAAGTTCCTTTAGCATTTGTTGTAAAGCTGGTTTGGTGGTGCTGAATTCTCTTAGCTTTTGTTTGTCTTTAAAGTTTTTAATTTCTCCATCGAATCTGAATGAGATCCTTGCTGGGTAGCGTAATCTTGGTTGTAGGTTTTTCCGTTTCATCACTCTAAATATGTCCTGCCACTCCCTTCTGGTTTGCAGAGTTTCTGCTGAAAGCTCAGCTGTTAACCTTATGGGGATTCCCTTGTATGTTATTTGTTGCTTTTCCCTTGCTGCTTTTAATATTTTTTCTTTGTATTTAATTTCTTATAGTTTGATTCATATGTGTCTGGGCATGTTTCTCCTTGGATTTATCCTGTATGGGACTCTCTGTGCTTTCTGGACTTGACTATTTCCTTTCCCATATTAGGGGAGTTTTCAACAATAATCTCTTCAAATACTTTCTCAGTCCCTTTATTTTTTCTCTTCTTCTTCTGGGACCCCTATAATTCGAATGTTTGTGCATTTAATGCTGCCTCAGACATCTCTGAGACTGTCCTAAATTCCTTCTTTTTTCTTTATTGTACTCTGTGGTAGTTATTTCCACTATTTTATCTTCCAGGTCACTTATCCGTTCTTCTGCCTCAGTTATTCTGCTATTGATTCCTTCTAGAGAATTTTAAATTTCATTCATTGTGTTGTTCATCATTGTTTGTTTGTTCTTTAGTTCTTCTGGGTCCTTGTTAAACGGCTCTTGTATTTTGTCCATTCTGTTCCCAAGATTTTGGATCATCTTTAGTATCATTATTCTGAATTCCTTTTCAGATAGACTGCCTATTTCCTCTTTATTTGTTTGGTCTGGTGGGTTTTTACTTTGCTCCTTCTTCTGCTGTGTATTTCTCTATCTTCTCGTTTTGCTTAACTTACTGTGTTTGGGGGTCTCCTTTTCACAGGCTGCAGGTTCGTAGTTCCCGTTGGTTTTGGTGTCTCCCCCCAGTGGGTAAGTCTGGTTCAGTTGGGGTGTAGGCTTTGTGGTGGAGGGGACTGGTGCCTGTGTTCTGGTGGATGAGGCTGGATCTTGTCTTTCTGGTGGGCAGGCCATGTCTGGTGGTGTGTTTTGGGGTGCCTGTGACCTTGCTTTTAATATTTTTTCTTTGTATTTAATTTCTTATAGTTTGATTCATATGTGTCTGGGCATGTTTCTCCTTGGATTTATCCTGTATGGGACTCTCTGTGCTTTCTGGACTTGACTATTTCCTTTCCCATATTAGGGGAGTTTTCAACAATAATCTCTTCAAATACTTTCTCAGTCCCTTTATTTTTTCTCTTCTTCTTCTGGGACCCCTATAATTCGAATGTTTGTGCATTTAATGCTGCCTCAGACATCTCTGAGACTGTCCTAAATTCCTTCTTTTTTCTTTATTGTACTCTGTGGTAGTTATTTCCACTATTTTATCTTCCAGGTCACTTATCCGTTCTTCTGCCTCAGTTATTCTGCTATTGATTCCTTCTAGAGAATTTTAAATTTCATTCATTGTGTTGTTCATCATTGTTTGTTTGTTCTTTAGTTCTTCTGGGTCCTTGTTAAACGGCTCTTGTATTTTGTCCATTCTGTTCCCAAGATTTTGGATCATCTTTAGTATCATTATTCTGAATTCCTTTTCAGATAGACTGCCTATTTCCTCTTTATTTGTTTGGTCTGGTGGGTTTTTACTTTGCTCCTTCTTCTGCTGTGTATTTCTCTATCTTCTCGTTTTGCTTAACTTACTGTGTTTGGGGGTCTCCTTTTCACAGGCTGCAGGTTCGTAGTTCCCGTTGGTTTTGGTGTCTCCCCCCAGTGGGTAAGTCTGGTTCAGTTGGGGTGTAGGCTTTGTGGTGGAGGGGACTGGTGCCTGTGTTCTGGTGGATGAGGCTGGATCTTGTCTTTCTGGTGGGCAGGCCATGTCTGGTGGTGTGTTTTGGGGTGCCTGTGACCTTATTATGATTTTAGGCTGCTTCCCTGCTAATGGGTGGGGTTGTGTTCCTGTTTTGCTAGTTGTGTGGCATAGGGTGTCTAGCACTGTAGCTTGCTGGTCGTTGAGTGGAGGTGGGTCTTAGCATTGAGGTGGAGATCTCTGGGTTAGCTTTTGCTGTTTGATATTATTTGGAGCCAGGAGGTCTCTGTTGGACCAATGTCCTGAACTTGGCTCTTCCACCTCCGAGGTACAGCTCTGACACCCGGCTGGAGCACCAAGACCCTGTCAGCCACACGGCTTTTGGGAAGTCTGAGGTCTTCTGCCAGCGTTCAGTAGGTGTTTTGTAGGAGTTGTTCCACATATAGATGTGTTTCTGTTGTATTTGTGTGGAGGAAGGTGATCTCCATGTCTTACTCCTCTGGCATCTTGAAGGTCTCCATCTGCATAGGTGCTTTTGAAAGGCACGGTCTTCGTATTACCTCATGGCCTAGATTTACCACTTCTTCAGGAGCCTGGCCTGGAGGTGTGCAGGGCCCAGGAGCCCAGCCGAGAACACTTGCATTGGGTGTGTGTCTGTACTCCAATTACCAAGGAGAGCTAACAATATTCTCCATGTGGGTTGGTAGCCTAGGCTGGGTTGTAATTCCCTGCCACTTCCTTCATAGCACTGGACCACTCATGCCCTGGTTGCACGAAATGCAATGTGTCCCATGGCTGCACTTTATAGAAAGATTCCTTATTTCTGGGTGGTTGATGCTTTTACTCACAAATTTCTCAAGCAAAACTTAAAATCGTATAATGTCTTGGAACATTGCTAAGCCATAAAGATAGAGACAGGAATAGTGTTTGGTTATAAAGGAAGAGTTATGAACGGCACAGATCTGAGTGGCTCCTTTAAGACATCAGGAGGCCAAAAGCTTACTGTTCACAGGAGGAAAAAGTACTGAATCAGTGGCCTGATCCATAATCCGCATCGCTGTGCCTTCTTACTTGATGGAGCCATGTGGTTACCAATCCCAGCTCCCTTCCCACAATGTGGCCTTTGGAATGTCCTTGAAGGTCTCTTGCTACATTCCTGAGAGCTCTTTTACCATCCCTTGCTCTGCCCTTCATTTTGCCCCTCATCCAGGGGCTATCCTGTCTTATGTTTTGAGCTGATCTGAGGTCCCTCTGTGTCCATTTATGTCTGTTTTCAGGGCTAGGCCAGGTTTGGTGTTGAGTCATCATAATGTTTTTCATTTGGAAGCAAATTTATAGCCCCAGATGGCATTTTTTTTTTTATGTTTTCATTTTATTTCTAGCAGAAATCCTCCAAATCAATAGTTGTAAAAAGAGGTACCGTTTATTCTAATATTAGCTTGGGCTTCCCTTACCACATTGTCCCGGTGGCCACTCAGGTTGTGGGACTGCTGAGTGAATGATGCTCTTCTCTGGTGTATTTCATCTTGAGAGCAATATGGCTCGAGTGAGATGAAAGTGCTGTAAGAAATGGATTACCTCAGCTGGAGCTCCTTTTGAGATAAGGAGACAAACTAATGAAAGTCAGTTAGTCTGTCATGAGCAATTTATACTCAGCAAACAAGAGCGAATATTTTAAAAGAAAAAAAAAGATCATTTGCCATAGCAGAGAGAAATTTCCATAATTGCAGAAAGTTGCACAAAACTTGGAGTCGAAGTGTAGGAATGTGAGTGGAAAGGACAAGGGGCAGCTCTTTCAGGTTGTCAGGAAGCCTGGGCACCTGTCCTGGTCCCGTGACTGATTTTATTCAATATGACACCCACCTCTTCTAAGTTGGAACACCTGGTTGCATTTCCTTATCTAGAAAATGGGGAAAAATATACCTGTCTTACACAGATACATACCATCAGTCAC
This sequence comes from Neophocaena asiaeorientalis asiaeorientalis, assembly GCF_003031525.2. Taxonomy (NCBI): domain Eukaryota; kingdom Metazoa; phylum Chordata; class Mammalia; order Artiodactyla; family Phocoenidae; genus Neophocaena; species Neophocaena asiaeorientalis. The sequence continues at coordinate 864,398 of NW_020173710.1, read as the reverse complement.
CAAGTCCTACTTTGAGAAGAATTACGAAATACTGTCCCTTTTCTATCTGTACTTTTTGGCCACAACTAGAGTTGATACCTTTTTCTTGACCTCCTGCACGTGCCTCCTAACCTATCTTTCTGCCTCTGGTCTCTGTCTTCTACAGTCTAGTCTCCACTGGACCACCAGATTAATCTTCTTAAATCCACGTTTCCCCCCCCCCCACACACACACTAAATCACTTTTAATCACGTCTTCTCTCTGCTCTGAAATCTTCAGTTTTTCCCAAGTACCTATTGAATCAATTTACATTCCTGGGCCTGGTAATCCAAAATCTCTCTGGTCTACACCTGTAACTTATATAATATTGAATATCAACCATACTTCAATTAAAAAAAAACCTCTCTGATCTGACTTCTACCAGGATTTCCATCTTTTTTTTTCTCCAAATGCCCTGTAGTTTCTCAGAGCCTTTAGGATTTTGTCATTTCCTTATCTTTCCTTTTTGTTTCCAAGCATCAAAATTCAATGTTCTCAATATTCTGTAATAACCTAAATGGGAAAAGAAACCTGAAAAAAAATAGATACATGTATATGTATAACTGAATCACTTTGCTGTACACCTGAAATTAACACAACATTGTTAATCAACTATAACTCCAATATAAAAGAAAAATTAAAAAAAAATTCAATGTTCTGAGGACCCAATTGAAATGCCATTTTCTCCCCTAAAGCTTTCTGCTATCTCCCTTGGGGACATCTGTTTGGTGAGGATATTACGAAAGGAACTCAAGCATTACGTGTTGGTTGAGTGAGATGATGTCTCAGATCCCTTCTAATTCTACTCACTTTTCTAAGCAGTGCTTGTGGGATGAAAAGCGAGGCATGAACACTCCTGTTTTGATAGATCCTATCCTGTCGCCCACCTCCTGTTTTTCCTCCCTCCTCCTACCCTGAGTTCCTGCTTTCTTTGTTCATCCTGGCAGAGTACCTTGTTTCCACCAAAGAGGCAGTGAAGCTGGGGACTTATATTGGAGGAGACAGGATGTGATTCAACGTTGCTCTGAGAAAAAGTGATGCCAGTCTGTTGGCCTGGCGCACTGTCACAAAATAAGTTTTAATCACCAGCACTGCTTTCTTCTCTATATTCATCCAGTATTGTGTGTCACTCTTCAACCACTGTCTTGCTCTCCTTACTCCTTCGTGTACACATCTTCCTCTCTAGACTTTAAGCTCTTTGAGGGCAGAGACCTTTTCTTGTTAATCATTTTGTCCCCCACAATGCCTCTGGGTGTTCAGTCAATGCCTGATGACTTGAATTGACAGTGGATGAGGAAGGAGATTTGGAGGGCTTTTTCCCCTATTACAAGGCAGGAGGTACAAAGTCCATCCTCTGTGACACCAGACTTTGTGATGTTTCCCTCTGTGGCTGGGCGATAACCAGTCTCCTACTGCAGCTCTTGGATTTGGGCAGCAATTCCACTGAGTCCCTAGGAGACAGAGCAATTTCAGGAAGAATGAGTTGTTTGTTTGTTTTCCATTCCAAGCAGGGAAAACAAACAGCAGTATAGCATCGTCCAGCCATGACCTTTTCACTAGGAATCCTACAGCCATGTGACACACCATGTCAACATAATCCACTGAGTATGGATGGGGTGCAGCCCCTGTGGTAACGACATCCGAGAGGACTGCCACCCTGATCTTCTGGAGAAGGGGAGCTTGTGGAGCCTGCTTCAGTAGCCCAGCTCTGCAGGGCAGTCTGGGAGTAGCTGGAAGGGTAGCCACACAAACTCTGACGAGCAATGGCAGCCTCTATGAGGAAACTCTGGAGGACAAGTTCATCAGCTAACATAGGTGTTTTCATTTCCCCTATAGCTCTGATCACAGGTGCCCGGTCTCTTTCTCCGTTTTTTTATCCCTCTCTCTCTCTGGATTCTGGAGGGTAAGAGACAGGCTGAAGAGAACAATCGGATCTAAGAACTCTCTCATATATATATAAAACCCTCAGAGGCTCAACAAACGCCAATTTGAGGTACTGAATTTTTTTCTTTATTGAAGTATAGTTGATTTACAATATTGTGTTCGTTTCAGGGAAAGAGCAAAGCGATTGAAGTACTGAATTTTTAAATTGCGTTGAAACCCACGCACAGAAGTAATAATAAAAACGCTCAGATTAAGATATTGACTCATACCATCAGCACATAATAGAGACAGAGTATTGTGGGTTAGACTAGAAGTAGGGAGAAACGACTTGGCTGTAGTATAATCAGTGGTGTTGAGTGAAGGAAAGCATGGGAAAAAGATAGTCAGCCTGGGAGCCGAGATGGGCCAGGGCCAGAGGGACTCAGACTAGATTCTGGGAGATGTACACATTCCAGGCATCAAGGAGGTCTTTCTTCTCAATTGGCCAGCATGTATTCTGAGCTCTGAGTTCATGTACATCCTGCCATCTTCTAACGATGAAGTAGTCTGTGGTCCCTTAATATCAGGTCACACACACACACACACACACACACACACACACACACACACTGAGCATGGATGGGGTGCAACCCCTGTGGTAACGATTGGTCTCTGTAAAGGAATACCACCTAAATGGATACTGGGGTGTTCTGGTTTCCATAGCAGTCTCTTGCGAATTTGGTAGCACCAGTGAGTCTTCCGGAGTCTGACCCACCTGGAAATACACACAAGATTGAGTGTCTGGACATGCAAGGCTAAGCAACAGGCTCTGACCGATGGTGTTTGCTAAAGGCTTCCCTAAAAGCCTTTGGCTGGCTGGCTTGTCCTCTTGCCCCTTTGACACTCCTCCATGTCAATGCCACCAGTCTCGAATCACAGCCAGGGAACTGATGAACCTTGCACCACCTGATGGCATCCGGTAACATCCCCAGATTCCAGAAAATGTCTCCTGAGTGCGCTCCTCCCCCATAGCCATTGCAGTTGGGGGTGTTCATCTTGTTTGCCCATTTCCTCTTGCATTTTGCAAACGCCTGAGCTGTGTTTGTGTCTTTTCCTACCTTCAGTTCGGAGCAATCTGTTCAATTCGAAGAGCCAGCAGCTTCCCCAGTGTGCAAGGAAACAGGGTCTGAGTAACCAGAGACTTGGTTTTTCTCCTGCTGCCAATATCTCCTGGAGGGTAGAGTGTTGGTAGAAATCCATTCGTTTTAATCCAGTGTGTTTCGTGCTGCTAAACTGTCATTGTCTTCTCTTGATCCCTCTCATGTATTGTTACAATAAGAAAAACACTACTTTGTGTTCACATTCTGCATCTTTTTAATTTTTTTCTACAGTTCTTATTACAATAAGCAATCAGTTTTTCTTTAATTATGCTTTTTGAAAATGCTGCATTATCTAATATAATTCGTATTATCTATTGAGTTGACAGTTATACCTGAATGGACCCATTGAGAGCATTCCTGTGAAAATCAGTGGGGAAACAAAGGTTTTCTATTGAGATACTTGATGTTATGTGTTGAATTGTGTCCTCTAAGAATTCATATGTTGAAGTCCTCACCCCTCAGTACCTCAGGATGGGGCCTGATTTGGAAATAGGGTCATTGCCAATGTAACTAGTTAAGGTGAGGCCATACCCCAAAAGGGTGGCCCCAATTCAATATGACTGGTGTCTTATGAGAAGGGGAAATCTGGAGACAGGCACAAACAGGGAGAACACTTGAAGATGATCAGGGTTCCATTTTCTGCAAACCAAGGAACACCAAAGATTGCCGGCAAACCACCAGGAGCTAGGAGAGAGGCCTGGAACAGATTTTCTCCCTCAGCTCTCAGAGGGAACCAACCCTGCTGACACCTTGATCTCAGACTTCTAGGCCCTAGGACTGAGACAAGAAATTTCTCTTGTGCAAGCCACCCAGTTTGTGGTCCTTTGTTACGGCAGCCCTAGCAAACTAATCTACTTGATCTCCTGAACGTTCCAGCTAAGCATGTACTCTGGAGAGCGAGAAACACATGGGTTGTGAATTCAAAATGTGTCATACATTTTGGAAGAATACTGAGAGTCTGAAGGTTACTGGAGAGCCAGCTCCAGGCAGCCACCTCCATGGGCTGCCTGAGAAAGTAGAGATGGGGAGGGGGGCTTGGAGCCCCCCAAAAAATACTCAGATGACCCTACACAGGTTCTTTGGTATATTTATAAAGTCACGGGTGCTCACTTCTCCCCTCATTCCCAAGAAGGTGGCGTGGAGGGTGTGTGTTTAGGTGGGGTGTGTGTGTTTGCCAGTGTCTGGTTGATAAATGGGCTGAAGAGCTTTGCCTGCCCAGCTCTGTAGACTGGAAGTGAGTCGACCTTCCAATGTGGGCCCGAAGCGTAACTCGCCAGGCTCTCAGCTGTGTCAAATGAGTCTGCTTGAGAAAGGCCCACACAGATGAATTCAATTTGTGAATGTTTGGCCTCGGCCCTGGGAGGGCCCTGCCGGGTGCTTCAGGATAAAACAATTCAGCAGAGCTCTGGGGAGGCGTGGTGAGACCTACCCAGGAGTCAGCGGTTCTGCCCAGGACTTCCTCTCGGGCCTGTATGTGAGGGCAAGCCCTTGGCCCTCTCTGGCTCTCCTGCCTCCGCACCCTGAGCTCCTGCCCTGAGGTGGCACCCTGATCCCAGGCGTCTGATATTCTGCCCGTTGCTTTCTAGCCGTGAGTATCCATGGCGACAGTTGCTTAAAAAGGAAACAAGCGCCAGATTCTTAGGTCAGCCTAGTGTTTCCGGAGGCCAGCCAGGGAGGGCATGCCCGGTGTTCTCAGCCTGCTGGCCTGGAGCCAGAAAATCAGTGCTGCTCCAGTTGGAAAGACTTTCTAGAGACTTAGAAACTGTATCTGGCTTGTGTGCTTTTAAGCGGCTTATTTTTCCAAAGCCTGTTTTTGGCGTATTGGTCAAGATTCAGTGGGTGTGTGTTTTAAGTGGGATATCCACCTTTCCTAAACCACAACTGGGTTAGGTGGTCTAATCACAGGTTTTGGGGGGAGAAATTTATGTAGGTGGAAAGCCTTACAAAGGTATAAAAATGAAGTCATGTGGAGTTGAATTTGACAAATCACCTTTTGAAACGAAAAGCTATATGAGATGATATGAAGTGAGGACAGACCAGAAAACTTCACAATAGATAGTACTGAGCGTCAGTTATGTACCAGGCTTTGTTCTTGTTCCTTGAAATATATGGGGTGGAAAATTAACACCAACATCTCTCCCAACATGGAACTTACATTCCAGAATCGGGGCTGTGTTATCATCAAACTTTCAAAGGTCCTTTCCTGAGATGTTGCTAAAAAGGTAAGGTCTTTTTGCGTGTTGGCCTTTTAGTGAATACGCTTTGCTAAAGTAAATCAGCTGTTACGGCAGTATTTATCTATCCCACCTGGGAAATGTTGGCAAAGCCATCTGGCCGTGGCTCTGATTGGCACTTGGTTGGGGAATATAGAATTGAATTTTAGTCCTTGGGTGACTTTATCTCATGCTCTGGGCACACCTCTGTTGGGACCCAGTAATTAAAGAAAAGAGCAGTGCACTCTGGTTGTCTGGATGTACACTTTATAGGGTTTCAGTACCTGAGTCCTTTCAACTGATGTAGGCATTGTATGGGTGGAGTTATAGCCTTTGAAGTGGTCAGTGCTTCCGCCACATCACAAAGTCCAGCCCTGTGTGCTGTGCAACTTCCTGTATGTGGCCGTCGTTATGTACCTTTAAACAATTTTTGTGTGTGTACCTCTTATGTATCCTGCGTATGCAAAACCGGTGCCTGACACGTGACAGGTTTTTAAATACTCATGGAATGAGTGAATGAGCAAATGGATGCCTGGATGATAGTTTGGCTTGTTAGCAAGGGGAATGTTAGTTCTTCTTGCACTTGTGGGATAAAGTGTCCTTTAAATTAAAGGAACAACGGGTCCCCGGGCTTTGAAGTTATACTTCTCCCACGGGGCAGTTGTTCCGCCATTAAGGAGTAGCCAGAGTTGATTGACCAACTCAAGACCTTGAGTCAGTTTCTAAGGCTCAGTGCCCATGAGAAGCACCTGGAGGCCTTGTTCAACAGATCGTTTGGCCCTACCCTCAGAGTTTGGACTCATTACATCTGGGGTGGGGCCCAAGAACCGGCATCTCTAAGAAGTTACCAGGTAGTGCTAACAATGCTGCTGGCCCGCGGACCACTTTTTGTGAACCTCTAATCCATAAGCAGTGCTGATATAATGGACAGTGGAGTGGTTCAGCACGTGTGCTCTGACCAGTAGTGAAATCCCAGTTCAGCCATTTACCGGGTAGCTCAGGACACGTTTCTTCACCTTTCTGGAAGTTGGAATATTATTACTGCCCACTTCCTAGGATTGTTGCGCAGACCAGGTAATGCACATAGAGAGCTTAGCATAGCACTTGGAACTGATTAAATGCTGAATCAATGTTAAGTACTCTGATCACTGCTTTGTATTGCAATAGCTTGGTACATAGTAGACGCTCAATTAAATGGATGATGAAGCAGGTGTTAGTTGGGGTCCTAGAAAAGGAGAATTTTGAGTTAAAAAAACTCAAACTTTTGACCTTTTAATATTCAATTTAAGATGGAGGCAGATGCCTAGATGTGGCTTCAGGTGAAATGTTGGTGGTAGAACAGCACAAATCATTTGCTGGTATTTTTCTGACCCCAAATATGTCTTGACCAGGCATTCAGTGGATTAGAATCTGCAAGAGAACCAAAGGCTGAGGGTTGGTGGGGATGTTACAGTTGGTCTGTGAGACCCTCAAACCTGGTGTCAAATGTCCTTAGTTTAACATCACATGTGATCCAGAGACCGGTGGGCAAGCCAAATCCAGTGTTCAGAATATGTCTGTGGTTCTGTTTATGCATTTATTTTTTTAAAACAGTATGGCACTTCTTTTTTTTTTTAAATTTTATTTATTTATTTTATTTTTGGCTGTGTTGGGTCTTTGTTTCTGTGCGAGGGCTTTCTCTAGTTGCGGCAAGCGGGGGCCACTCTTCATCGCGGTGTGCGGGCCTCTCACTGCCGCGGCCTCTCGTTGCAGAGCACAGGCTCCAGACGCGCAGGCTCAGTAGTTGTGGTTCATGGGCCTAGTTGCTCCGCGGCATGTGGGACCTTCCCAGACCAGGGCTCGAACCCGTGTCCCCTGCATTGGCAGGCAGAGTCTCAACCACTGCGCCACCAGGGAAGCCCTGTGGTTCTGTTGAAAATCCACATTCAGCAGAAAGACTCAATGGGTTTGTTTGAAATGGGAAATTTCTTTCTTTTTTGTGTGTGCACATACTCAGTATTTTCCAAAATATGGTCCACAGACCATTTGCATCACATGGGGTGCTTGGCGAAAGTGGAGATTCCTGAGCTAGACCTAATGAATTAGAATCCCTAGGAGTGGGAGCAGAAAGTCTTCATTCTAAAAAGCATCCCACTATTCTGGGACTCACCGGAGTAGTTTGGGAAACACCACCACAAAAGCCTATCCATCCTAGGGACTTCCCTGGTGGTCCAGTGGTTAAGACTCTGTGCTCCCAGTACAGGGGGCCCTGGTCAGGGAGCTAGAGCCCACGTGCAGCCACTAAAGACCCAGCGCAGCCAAATAAATAAACGCTAAAAAAGACTATCCGTCCTATATGACAGCAAGGATGGTTGACAGTATAAAGTCCATTCCAAGGCCACGCATATTTTGGAATTTGTCCCCTGCACCCTGTCCCAACACTCGGCCTCTATACGTTAGAGACCAGCAGTCCAACATGATTTACTAATAATTATCACTATAGTTGTTGTGGCATGTGCAGAGCTGGATGCTCTGAGTATATATAAAATTGGAGAAGGTGAGTCCTGATTTCAGGTGACTCTCATCATGCTGAACTGGCTCAACCAAGAGCCTTGCTCCTGTGTGTCCTTTTACAAAACGTAATAAATGCTCCTGGAGTCTATTCTCAGGGTTAAAACAAACCGCCCTGTTCCACTCTAGATCTCTTTGATTTCAAAGTCCATAGCCAGTAATCCCAGACGTGCTTCATGAATTGGAGGAGGCAGAAATTAATAGGTAGAATTCAAATAAGTCAGGACCAGTGCTCAACCAATGGAAGGTCACCCATGCCAGGGAGCAGTTAAGATTGTGTGCTGGGTGTCTGCGCAAGGCTCTTCAGTGTTTGTCAGTTCCGTAGGGCTGAGAGCTTCTCTTCACTCTGCTTATCTCTGGCTTGGCCTGGCCAAGTGACTCTGGTTTCTATTTTCGGCCTTACTCTGCCATCTCCTGTTTCTGACTGTGACCTGGCAACCTATGCTCATCCAGAATCCTATACTGCATCTGTCACCTTTCTGCCATCTCTGCTTATCCGCAAAGGATAAATGACCTCAGGAACCATATAAAGAAAGAGCCAGCATCATCTCTCTCTGCCTCGTAGGTCTGTACACTTGCACACCCATCACACCCACTGTCACAGTGTGATAACTTGTTGAAATACAAGCATTGGTTACCCATGTGTTTCACCACTTAGCACAGCTCTTGGAAGAAGAAACAGTGATATCTGCCTCATGAGGAAAAATCAGCAAATCCTTTAATGAGGATATAGATGATAATATCATCTATAATGTTATAGAGGATCACAAGTAAAAATGTAGGACACGATGTGTGATGTCAGAACACTGAAATTTTGCCCGAGCCTTAGTTCCCCCTCGTGAAGGGGGATAAAGAAAGCAGATGTTCATTGAGCACCTGCAAACTGCAACTTACACAGGTTTCAAGAGGCCCAGATGGGATCTGAACTGAGGTCTAGCTGATGTCGTGCTACTTTGGGGAAATTCAAATATGTTCATTTTCTCATGGCCACAAATGGCCTTCTCCAAGGAAGAACCTCTTGAACAGTTTTCTGGGGCAATAGCAATACACGTGGAACCTCGTCTGATAAAGGTGTTTGGCCTTGATTATGGACGTGAGTTGTGTTTCTTCTTTAATTCTGATGATCTGTGTTTATATACTTTTATTACATAATTTTTGCCCACCAGTTTCTAAAACAAGCAAACTTTGGCTCTGATTAAAAAGAACAACAGCAAATCAATCTCGTGTGATTTGTACTGTAAATGTTTGAATTACACTTACTCCGTATCTCTATTGCTTTATGCTGTCTGTTGATATGAAGAAGTTCTGTTGGCCTGTGCTGACGTGCTGGTCTAGAAGGCATCGCCTTGGTGGGAGGTAGAGTGCGATTCTGCCTAATGGGAAAGGGAGGCTCGAATAAAGGCTCTGCAGAGAGGTGGCAGCTCTGATGAGGTTCAATGCCTCCTTCTGAGTGAGTGGAACTCTGACCCGAATATGCAGATCTTAATTCGGAGAGACTAACTTCTCAAAGGAATCAGTTAAGATGGAGAATTAACTGAGGGAATCCTTTATTATGCGAGTGCATTTAACACTTAGGGAAGCTTTCTGTCTGGCACTGAGGGGCAGAGCAGTTTGAGATGAGCTTGGGAAGAAAATATGGCAACTTCAAACAGAGCAAGAAGATTCCTGAGCTTTAAAGGCTGAATTTTAACTGAAAATAAGTTTCTGTGGTTTAGTTAAGCCAATAAAACCTTAACGGGGATAAAAATAAATCAGATTGCAAACACTTGAAAGTTGTGAGTTTTTTTAAAAGCCCATTTATTGAGGGGCCTCCCCCCCGCCCCCCCCCAGCCGTGACTCTCAACGTACATACATATTCTGCTAATGTTCACACCACCACCAGAGTATATTCTTAGGCCCATTTTACATATGGGGAAACTGAGACTCAGGAAGGTGCAGTGACTTGTCTGATATTATACAGATAACAAGTAGCAGGTTTGAATCCAGCTTCGCCTAACTCTTCTCACCTGTCTTCGTTGGCGCAGGTTGCCATAACCAAATACCACAGGCTGGGTGGCTTAACCAACAAATTATTCTTCTCAGTTCTGGAGGCTAGAAGCCCAAGATCAAGGGGGTCAGCAGGGTTGCTTTCTCCTGAGGCTTCTCTCCTTGGCCACCTTCTCATTGTGACGCCACATGGTCCTCTTCTAAAGACACCAGTCAGACTGAAGTAGAGTTTGCCCTTAGGACTTTTTATTTTAGTTACCTCTTTAAAGGCCACATCTGCAATTACAGTCACATTGCAGGTTAGGGCTTCAGCATGTGAATTTGGGGGATGGTGGACACAATTCAGTCCATAACACCACCCTACGTCTCCCTTGGATGCAGTCTCTGGGGATCTGAGATGGGAGTTGAAATAAAACATGATAATGTGTGGCCCACTCTGATTATACAGTTGGGTATAACTGTAAGT
>NW_020173710.1:848597-853977 GCF_003031525.2 Neophocaena asiaeorientalis asiaeorientalis | reverse complement strand
GGCCTCTCACTGTTGTGGCCTCTCCTGTTGTGGAGCACAGGCTCCGGACGCGCAGGCTCAGTGGCCATGGCTTACGGGCCCAGCCGCTCTGCGGCATGTGGGATCTGCCCGGACCGGGGCACAAACCCGTGTCCCCTGCATCGGCAGGCGGACTCTCAACCATTGCGCCACCAGGGAAGCCCTGTAAGGACTATCTTTACCCTGGTGAAATTGTAAGAATTCTTAAACATGTTGAATGGAAAACCAAGCAGCTTCGAACATAACTGACTTTATAAAACCTGTCGGAAGTCTGTCAAGCGGGTGACAGGGAAAGGAGCAGGTCAACTGACTGACGGTGCCTGGCGGGGCTGAAGTTTGAAGAATTGATCTTTGAGATGTTGGTTATAATCAATGCAAAAATCATTAACAGATAAAAGATTTTCTGTTTTTGGATTTGTTCTAATGCATATTTCTGAACTCCAGTTTCATTTACTAATTTCTTAGGTTATAGTTTCTGCTTATCAATAAATAGTTCAGCTTTTTATTTAGTCTGTGACTTAAAATCTCTTTTATACTGATTCCTTGACAGTTAGTTCAATTCCAGTTGGCAAATACAGTTGGTTCCTTCCAGCACCTGTAGTGAAAGCTCAGGGCTGAGGCAAAATTCCTGTGCAAGACTTTCAAAGCCTACGTACGAATGACCTCAAATCTTAAACAGTAGCGGAACTTGAATGACCATGCAACTGCAGTCCCCGTGCTTGGGGTCTGGCTCACTTGTGGGGTCCCACTACTGGCAAGCTGTTTTAGGACCTCATTTCCCTCACCCTGGGGACAGAATATAAAGGCCCACCACCTGTGTGCACCACATTTGTTACTTTCTCCAAACTGCTGGGCTTCTTACTCTGTCAGAGGAGGAAATGAGGTTTGTCTGACAGCATATTCTTCATTGTCAGGTTGATAGATTTCCCTGTGTGTCTCAAAATCTTTGTCAATTGATTATTTTCCTTCTTCCCCCACCCCCCCCAGGATTTTTCTGGGTATGAAAGTTAACAAGCCTCTAATTTCTGACCATTGTTTCTCCCATTTTAAATGCTGCTTTCTGGTCACCCTCATTGTCAGGCTTCTCACAGTTTTCCATGAGCAGGATTCGTAAGCAGCAAAAAACTAGAAGTCGGCCAAGCTGATTTTGACCCTTGCCCACTTCCCACTCCTCTCTCTCCTGGAGGAACTCTTCCTTACTTCCACCAGGAATTTAGACTGTGCTCCCACCCCCATGATGGGCTTATATTCTTACCTGGAGAGCAACTAAAGTTGCTTCCCACCCACCTCCAGGTTTAAGGTATTATCATTCCATAGTTTTTACCATTTTAATAGGGACTTTTAAAACTCTTCAAAGACCTAGGGATGGAGTCTCAGTTGGTGGAATTTCACAGAAGAGTACACACAAGTAGGTTGGGAGCTTCTTTTTATCTCAGCACCGCTCCACTCAGAGGCAGTCTCTTACTCCAGCAGTTTTCAATGGGGGAAAAAAGGAATCTGTAGTGATGGTAGCCTCGGTTCCCAGGTGTTCAGAATCTTCTCTCGATCCAGGAATCTGTTCCGGAAAAAGTGCTTCACCTAGCTCCTGATTCAATGAAAGGGCTAAGGTTTTTGAAAGATGCGAAACTATTTGAGCTCACTTTGCTAAGAATTAATTGTTCAAGGTCCTCAATGAAAATGTGAGCAATCTTTTGAAAAGCGAGGTTGAAAATGTCATGGTAAAGGGGCAGGGCTGTGAGGACTGTGCTGTGAAGTATGTGTTAGGTAAGCCTGGCTGCAAAACTACTGGGGTCATAAAATACTGGAATGTCAGACTTAGAAGGGACCTTGGAGATTCTCTAGCTCATTTATCTAATGGGAGGCAATGTGAAATAGTGGGGAAAAAAAAAAGAAACACGTGCTTTGGAGTCAGAGGGACCTGAGTTGTTTGAATCTCACTCTTAGCGAGTGACCTTGAAGAAAGGAAGGCCTTTGGGGGGCCTAGGTTCCACTTCTGCAAAATGAGTTTGATGATGTCTTCTAATGAGCGTAGCCGTGAGGTTTGGAGATCATGCATATTCAAAGTACCGGGAATAATGCTTGGCCCATTGGAGGTGTTTAACAACTGATAGCGGCCATTATTATCATCATTAGGTTACAGATGAGGAACTGGAAAAGCAGAGGCTAAATGACTTACTCCAGTAATTTAGCATTTTATTTAAGAACCGGGACTAGAGCCCAGGTTTCCCTTGTCTCTGACTCCATCAACTGTCATGTCGACTGAAATAAAAACACACAATATGAGAGCTGTGAGTTTCAGTTTTACTGGGGGACTTACTGAGGACTTTAACTCGAGAGACAGCCTCTCAGAAAGCTCTGAGGAACTGCTCCGAAGAGGTAAGGGGGAGAAGTCAGCATATACGTGATTTTGGTGAAAGGTACATATAATTAAGCACTCATCTCAGTAGAAGGTTGTGCTAGTCATCAGGGACAGGTATCTTAGTTAATGGTTTTAGTGCTTTTCTAAGTCTGGGAAGATGCAAGAATCGTGGCTTATAAAATTTTCTCCTGAAAATATCTATCTGAAGGCCTTGTTCTGCCACTTTTCCCAGAGCACTGAGTGTCTCATTCCTGGTCTCCACCCTGAAGGTCAGTCACTGCAGTGGCTAATGGCTTATTTCTTATAGAACAGGGTAGCAAGCGACATTCTTTAGTTGGCAGTCGTATGTAGTACATGCCCTTTATAAGAAAATGCCAAATTGGGGTAAGAATTAAAAACTCAATCTAGTGAGCTGAATGCCTGGGGTAACTATTATTGCTCTTTGTACTCTAAAAAAGGTTTGCTCGGGAGAAGGCTGCCAGTCTAACAGAAGTCTCCTGGAGGTCACCTCCCAGAAGGAATGACAGATGCTGAGTGGCTGTGGGGTTTGTTCTAAGGAAAGAGCCATTAGTAGTTTTATGTAGTGACACAGTCGCCATTTTCAGTTGAATAATTTGGAGTTCATTGATTCTGAATGTCTTTGATATCGTTTGTCTGTAAGTATTCACTCCATTTGATGCAAAAAGGAAATTGAGGTCTACAGAGGTGAGGGACTTGCCCAGTGTAACAAAGCTGGTAAGCGGCAGAATCGTGATAAGGACCAAGGTCTCCTGACTCAGTTCAGAGCACTTTCTAGCCCACAGTCATTCCCCAGATTAAAAAACCCTTTTATTTTCTTGGTGTTGTACATTCTATGGGTTTGGACAAATATTAAATGACATATATCCATCACTATAATGTCATATAGAGTATTTTCACTGTCCTAAAAGTCCTCTGTGCTCTACCTATTCATCTCCTTCCACCCCACGCCCTCAATGGCAACTACTGATTTTTTTGTCTCCATAGTTTTGCCTTTTCCAGGAGGTTATATAGCTGGAATGAAGTCGTCTTTCCAGATTGGCTTCTTTCACTTAGTAACATGCATTTAAGGTTCCTCCATGTCTTTTCGTGGCTTGATAGCTCATTTCTTTTTAGTACTGAATAATATTCCATTGTCTGGATGTACCAGAGTTTATTTGTCCATCCACCTGTTGATGGACATTTCAGTTGCTTCCAAGTTTAGACAGTTATGAATAATGCTGCTACAAACATCCATGTGCAGGTTTCTGTATGGACATGTTATCAACTCCTTTGGGTAAATACCAAGGAACATGACTGCTGGATCATACAGCAAGAGTGTGTTTAGTTTTGTAAGTAACCGCCAAGCCATCTTGCAAAGTGGCTGTGCCATTTTGCGTTCCCACCAGCAATGAATGAGAGTTCCTGTTGCTCCACATCCTTGTCAGCATTTTCTGTTATCAGTGTTCTGGATTCTGGCCATTCTAATAGATGACCCTTTTATTTTTTTCTTGCCCTTTTAGATGTCAAAGTTTTGAATAATAACTGATTAGGGATCTAACGGTCCCTTAGGACTATTTGAGACAATGTTACCCAGATATCTTTATTACTGGCAAGTGGTACCATCAACTTGATTTTTTAAAAACTGATTCTGCAGGGTTTTGAATATAGTTGGCTGGAGACCCAGGTTCCTTCCTCTGTATCCCACTCTGGCTCTCCAGAAGATTTAAGTCCCTACTTTGGTCTCCCTGGTCTGACTCTTGGTCTAGCTGTAGACATATTTTAGCCCGCAAGAAGGTTTAGCCTTCACCTAACCATTAAGGTCCTGGAATTGGCCCCCTCTGGCAGGACAATGAAGCTCATCAAGGGCCTTTTCCCCATCTGTTTGGTTTTCCTTTGTGCTCATCTCCTGAGCAGTGCTATGCTCGTTCCCTGGGACCTGGATCCTCTGCTTCCTGCTTATAGTGTTGGGAACTTCTGGCGATTTCTAGAACTTCCTGTTTTCAGGATATGGTAACTAATCCTCTTATGCTCCTGATAAGAGTTTTAGAGCCTGTCCGAGGAGCTTGATGGTATCCCAGGGCCGGGGTGGCGACTGCAGACCTGTGCTGAGGGCTGTAATAGAAAACATATATTTCACTGTAGCAACCAAAGTCTTGCTGTAACCAAAAGATTAACTGGGAGAGGTGCTGCCATCATGTAGCCTGCAGAATCTCTCAGAATAGCTTTACAAATGATTTCACTCTTGTTTGGTGGCAGTCCAGTCAAAAATACCACTAATAGCGCTTGTGGAGGTGAGCAAGTGAGTGCTGACAATATTTTATAATCTGACTCTTAGAAGTAGTGAATCTTTGAGTTACAATTACATATCATTAATATGACAAAAAGGGGCATTGTTAAACCTCTTGGTATCTTTTCTTCCCCGCAGCTGGAGGTGAGGGCTACCTGGGAGGGTCTCTGTGACTGGCCTCAGCGTGACTGTGTGACCTTGGGCTGGAAGCGGTAGAGATGGGAGGGAGGAGAAATAAAGAAGGGTCTCCTGGAATTTCTTAGCCCCATCTATATGCAAATCACTTAACATTACGCACATTATTTCTCTGAAATTCAATTAGACTCCCAAGAGTAAACAATTTCCACTCGCACCACTATACTTTCTGCCTCCTGCCCAAGTTTTCTTATTTGTCAAAGGAAGAGAGCTATTGTTCTGTATGTCCTACTAGGGAACAGGAATGGGAGAAACAGCAGATAGTCCCTCACTGAGGCAAAACCAGTTCTGGTCAAACACGTTGGGAGGCGCTGCTGGATGTAGCTAGGGAAACTTGAACAAAGCCTGACAGGAACTCCTGAGGTACAAAAACTCACACTGAGCTGTAGCCCACCAGGCAGACGTAACACTTGCCATACTGCTTTTTCTGGACTCCATTCTCTTCATGGTTTCATGGGGCCTGCATTTCAGGTATGAGGACTATTGACTACAAACACTTTCTGGACCAAAGGTCCATAGCT
>NW_020173710.1:834974-848537 GCF_003031525.2 Neophocaena asiaeorientalis asiaeorientalis | reverse complement strand
AAAAAGGTCCTGAGCTCTCTTCTTCACACACACACACACACACACACACACACACACACACACACACACACTCATTCAACAAATATTTGAGTGCTTACGGTTTGCCAGGCACTTTATTTGGCACTGAGGGAGGATACAAAGATGTGGCAGGTGCTGAAAAGAAACGTATAGTTTTTATGAGAATATAGGACACAGGGACCGAATGTGGGATGGGAGGGCGTGGCTGAGTTATGGAAGGCTTCTCTAGGACCTGTGTGATAAAATGGGAGCTAGCCAGTTGAATAGGGGTGAAACATGTTCCTGTAGAAGAAAGGTATGGGTAAAGGCTCTGAGGATAAAGGAGTGTAACTGTTTTGTCATGAGTGGAAAGGAGAATGGGGTAATATTAGGTAGAGAGGTTGGCTGGGACCAGATCACACGCAAGGTCTTATAGACCAGAGTAAGTATTTGCCTTCACTGACTCATTCTCCCCATTCTTCAGGCATGTCTCCCTTATTGTCCAGGCTTTGAGGTTCTTCTACCTTTTTTTTTTGTTTTTTTTTTTTTGCAGTACGCGGGCCTCTCACTGCCGTGGCCTTTCCCGTTGCGGAGCACAGGCTCCGGATGCGCAGGCTCAGCGGCCATGGCTCATGGGCCCAGCCGCTCCGCGGCATGTAGGATCTTCCCGGACCGGGGCACGAACCCGTGTCCCCTGCAGCAGGAGGTGGACTCTAATCCACTGCGCCATCAGGGAAGCCCTCTTCTACCTTTTATATTAGCTCCCTAGTCCCCAGCCTTCAGTGAGAGGAGACTACCGGTATCCCAGGACCAAAGGTGGCTGTGTGGATGGTGAGCACAGGATATGTCCACTTTATCAAGGAGGAACCATTTAGGGCTGGTTCTTTTAGGACAGGCAAACCAAAGAACTCTGTGTACCATGGAAAGTATCCTTATAGACTGTTACTTGCTGTCAAGAGATAGTATATGGAAATCATTTCTGCAAAGCGGGCCTAACTGTGCAAGTCAATGAGGGAGTCATATAAAAGGAGGGAGTCATAAAATTTCTGGGTTATTTAGTCATAAATGTGCCTTATTTTGTCTTGTATCCTCATCGCCGCTATCTAGTACATATTAGCCACTTACTAAGTACCTGCTGAATGAATGAATGGATAATACCCATAATCTTATATGGGTAGAAGCCTGTGAGGACAGTTACCATAAGTCCGCAAACTGGTTCCTTGGGCCATTGTGAGAGAACTGGGCTGACTGGAGGGTTGTTGATATGAACCAGTAATGTTTTTCCTAAAACAAGCAGTGTGGGGTTAGGACCCATCTGAGAACCCTCAACACCAGATTTCATGGACTCAAGGCCGCCTGGAATGTGGTATCTCAGAGATTCCAGATTAAGGTACCATATGTCATCCAGATCAGCTATATATCCATAACGATCTCACTGGAACAGTTACAAAATAATGTGTGTGGGTGCGGGATTGCGGGGGAGAGTATGCACTTTCTGAAGGAAGATTTATTCAGGTGCTACTGAGAGAAACGTTATGTGTTAGAGCCATCAAATACTGCTTCTGGATGACTCGAAGATGCTTCATTTTTAAAGATAGAAGAGGAAAGTAGGGGTCAGAAAAGGAAAATACTAAACAACGGTCGTTCTCCTGGGCAGTAGAGTGTCGTAAAGTCTTTTTACTCAACATTTCACTAGGTGCTAAGTGCTAACCCCAGTGAGTCATTCGGAGTCATTCTATGCCAGAAGTCATTTATTTGTCCAGAGACAGATTGGAGATTAGTCTAAACTTGTTGGGAGAGGACAGAGGAGGAGGAGTGCCAGCTTCTGAACTCGGCTTCAACTTACTGGCAAACAGACTTCCGGACGCTGGGCTGGTCTTTTTCAGAAACTCTGTACAAAGGATCTTCCTGGACCTCTTGAGAAGTTACCAGACTTACTGGACAAGGGCAAGATGATATGTTCAGGAAAGAAGAAATTCGGAGTGATGGAGGCAGGATTGACCTTGTATGGATGGAACAGGGGCTTCTTTTGTTGTTTGCTTTTGAGGATTCTACCCATAAACAGGAATGCCTTTCACCAGCCTGCAGCCGGGGCCTCCTATTCCCGAAGCCAACCAAGTAACTGAAAGTCAAGTCACTGAGCATCAATTCGCCAAAAACTATTTTGCTCAATGATTAATTGGCCAAGTCGCCAATTGGCTGTCTTTTGGAGTTTTATTATGCTTCCCTGCAGCCAGTACAGGGTGGGGGAGAGGTGTGGGGAGGGAGCAATGGGGAGATTCTGCCCCTTTGAGATAGTAGCACATTCTTCCTTCCTCTGAAATTATTTAATTATAGATTCACTAAAGATGTGTTTCAATTAAGTACTTAAGTTTTTGATTAGTCAAAAGAGGCTAGTTTGGCATGCAACAGATGCTCTGTATATATCTGCCAAATGAATGAATGAAGAAATAAATAAGATGGTGATACTGGGACTGGAGAGGCGAGAACAGATTTGAGTAATATTAAGATGCTAGCAAGAAAAAAAAAAAAAAAAAAAAAGAGGCTAGGCTATATTGCGGTAACTGATTGACCTCAAAACCTCAGTGACCTAAAATAACAAAGGTTTATTTCCCATGTATGGTTGGTACGACTGCAAGCTGGGGTTTGTGAGAAAGCTCAGATACTCAGGGACCCAAGCTGATGGAGGAGGTATTCAGGCTGATGGAACACATGCCAGGGAAAGAGAAGAGACTGGAGAATCACTAAGGACTTCTGAGTGTTTCAGGTTGGAAGTGATACATGTAATTTTCCTGCACATTTCATTAGCCAGAACTCATCCCATGTTCCTATTTAACTGCAGAATGGCTAGGTCGCTTTTACGGAAAGGAGAACAGGAATTGGTGACCAGTAAGAATATCTACACAGGAAGGACTTACTACATTTGGAGGCTTTCTTTCAGAGGCTTTTTTTCCCCCTAAAATTTCAGGTCTGCTGAGATGCTGCGGCTGGAATCGGGTGATGGGGGAGGGTTGGCAGGAGAGGCTGTGTCCTATGGCAGAGGTTTACGTGTCCTGTTCTGCCCGAGGAGGTACAGCAAGACGTGCTAATGGTGACCTTAGCAGCCCCCCTAACATGCACACACACGCGTGTGCACACACACACGTACATACACTTGCACCTGCTCTGTGGGGCAGCCAGGAGACCAGACAGGCAGAGGGGTAGCTCTGAGTTCCAACTGGAGCTAGCAGGCTTTGCTGAATTGCTTATTTGGTGAAATGAATTTTAGAGAATTGGCTTTGGGTGATTTGATATCTGGTGAATTAACTGAAAGCCTGAAATTGTTGATGAGCTCTTTCTGTGTTTCTTCATTTCATTTCTAAATTAAAAAAAAAAATTAATTCTAGTTCAGCTTCATTGAGGTATAATTGACACATACAATTATAATATATTTAAAGTGTACAACATGATTTTGATACATGTATACGTGGTGAAAGGTTTCCCACCACCAAGTTAATTGTGCATTTTTAAGTTATAGTATCAATTTAGCATGAGAAAGGATGTATAATTTTATCAGCCAGGTGATAATAGGCTTTAGTTTGGAAAGGATAGAGAGAGGGCATCCAGTATTAGGAGTATTCTGGCTCTGGTTGAGGGGGGAGGGGGAGGGAAGGGAGTAGGGGTTGGGTACTGTTGCTAGAAGGAGGGTGCAGTTTTGTGGATGGCTCTTCCCTGATCCAAGGCCTGGTCTCTGGGTGCTAAGTTTGAAAGTCTAAGGAACTGAGCTTCTCTTTCAGTCACTTGTTTGTAGCTTCTAATATAAAGCACTATTCCCAAAGACATATTTTCTGTTTCATGTTGGTTTACAGTAAGTTAATAGTTCCTTTTTATGTTAGCTGAAAGTACTTTTTTTATAGCAAAAGATTTTTAAGACAATTTCATATTATTACGACAATTTTATATTTTGCTATACAATAGTGAGGATTGCTATACATGTTAAGGCATATAACGTGATATGCATTTACATAGTGAAATGGTTACTACAGTCAAGCTAATTAACATATCCTTTCACATAGTTATCACTTTTTTTTTTTGTGGTGGTGGTGCTCTTAGTAAATTTCTAGTATTCAGTACAGTATTATTAACTATAGTCATTGTGCTGTATGTTAGATCTCTAGATTTATTCATCCTACATAACTATAACTTTGTACTCTTTGATCAACATCTCCCCGTTTCCCTCACCACCCACCTCTGATAACCACTGTTCTACTCTCTGCTTCTATATATTCAACTTTTTCCGGATTCTACATATAAGTGAGATCATGCAGTTTTTTAATTTGTGTCTGGCTTATTTCACTTAGCATAATGTCCTCCAGGTTTATCCATATTGTTGCAAATGACGGGATATCCTTTTCAAAGGCTGAATACCATCTATCCAACTCATAATTTCTTTCTCCACTCCTCCATTAACAGATACTTAGGTTATTTTCATATCTTAGCTATTGTGAGTAATGCTGCAGTGAACATGGGAGTGCAGATACCTCTTCAAGGTACTGATTTGATTTTCTTTGGGTATATTCCCAGAGGAGGGATTGTTGGATCATATGGTACTTTTAACTTTTTGAGAAACCTCCTTGCTGTTTTCCATAATAGTTGTACCAAGTGAAATTCCCATCAACCGTGTACAAGGATTCCCTTTTCTCTACAATCATGGCATTTTAAAGAATTAGAAAGAGTAATTCTTTTTTTTGTGTGTGTGGTACACGGGCCTCTCACTGTCGTGGCCTCTCCCGTTGCGGAGCACAGGCTCCGGACGCGCAGGCTCAGTGGCCATGGCTCACGGGCCCAGCCGCTCCGCGGCATGTGGGATCTTCCCGGACCGGGGCACGAACCCATGTCCCCTGCATTGGCAGGCGGACTCCCAACCACTGCGCCACCAGGGAAGCCCAACAGTAATTCTTAAATTTGTCTGAGCCTGCGCTCTAGAGCCCACGAGCCACTACTGCTGAGCCCGTGTGCCCCAACTACTGAAGTCCGTGTGCCTAGAGCCCGTGCTCCGCAATAAGAGAAGCCACTGCGATGAGAAGCCTGCGCATTGCAACGAAGAGTAGCCCCAGCTCGCTGCAACTAGAGAAATGAAGACCCAATGTTGCACAGCAACAAAGACCCAACGTGGCCAAAAAATATAAATAAAATTAAAATTAATAGAAAGAAATAAAATTTGTGTGGAATCACAAAAGATTCAAAATAGCCAGAGAAATCTTAAGAAGAACAAAGTTGGATCACTTCCTGATCTC
Organism: Neophocaena asiaeorientalis asiaeorientalis; assembly: GCF_003031525.2. Classification (NCBI taxonomy): domain Eukaryota; kingdom Metazoa; phylum Chordata; class Mammalia; order Artiodactyla; family Phocoenidae; genus Neophocaena; species Neophocaena asiaeorientalis. The sequence goes on along the minus strand of NW_020173710.1, from coordinate 843,264 downwards.
AAACTATATAACAAATCTATAATAAAACTGTATGGTACTAGCATAAAAATAGACACATGGGCCATTGGAACAGAATTGAAAGCCCAGAAATAAACCCACACGTATACGGTCAACTAATTTTCTACAAGGGTACCAACAATACACAATGGGGAACCGTTAGTCTCTTCAATGAATGATATTTGGTAAACTGGATATCCACGTGCAAAATAGTGAAAGTGGACGTTTATCTCACACCTTATGCAAAAACCAACTGAAAATGGCTTAAAGACTTGAATGTAAGACCTGAAGCCATAAACCTCCTAGAAGAAAACATAGGGGAAACCCTCCTTGGCACTGGCCTTGGCAATGGGTTTTTGGATAGGACACAAAAAGGAAAGCAACAGAAGCAAAAATAAACAAGTGGGACTACATCAAACAAAAAAGCTTCTGCACAGCAAGAGAAACCATCAACAAAATGAAAAGACAACCTATGTATTGAGAGAAAATATTTGCAACCCATATATCTGACAAGGGGTTAATATCCAAACAATGTAAGAAACTTGTACAACTCAAAAGCAGAAAAGCAAAGAACCCAATGACAGATTGGGCAAAGGGCGTGAATAGATATTTTTCCAAAGAAGATATATACAAATGGTCAACATGTATGTGAAAAAGTGTTCAACATCACTAATTAGGAAATGCAAATCAAAAGTACAATGAGATATCACTTCACATCTGTTAGGATGGTTGTTAGCTGGAAATACTTTTGCTTAACAGTATATTTAGAAGAGACCTTCCTTTATAGTAACTTGTCTAATGTTTTATACAAATAATTAAATGGAGTTGTATGTTTGAATCTTCTTCTCAATTGTATCTCAAAATCCATTTTCTAGGCTAAACCCTATGAAATTGCTGATAAACTGTTTTTGAGAGAACAGTTTGAGCCCTTATTCTTCTGTCTTGCTGCTGGTCTATCCATAGCTTTGTATAATGGAAAGATCAGTGGATTAGGAGTCAGGAGACCTTGTTCTAGTCTGAGATCTGGCAAAATTAAGCTGTGTGATTTTAGGCAAGTCAATTAACTTCTCTGACAAATGGGAGGGGGCTTACTTTTCTACCTGTCATATATCCTTGATTCTTTCAACAGTTACTCATTGAATACCTTCTGACCATCAGGCACTGTGCTAGGGACTGGGGACGTGGTGAATAAGACCGGTGTGGCCCCTGCCCTCCCTAACCGTAGAGTCTTGTAGTTGATCACTGGGACATTTGCACTCTCCTTTTCAGCAAGTATTCCAAATAACTGACATTTTCACTAATTTAGGCTAGTCTGGTAAACGTTCTTTCCAGTGGACTAAATCAGGTTATGATGAACACACTGGCAGAGCACTGACCTTGACATCAGCCAGTTGATAGGATCAAGCCTCAGCCATATCCACTTTGCCTGAAAGCAGCAGCTCTTTTGCCATCCTCTCCAGCTTCACTGTAGCCTGTACTGCGTCCGTCACAATCACATAGGGATCTGGACTTGGCAGTAGGGCTTTCTTTAAAATATCCACCCGCATGCAAAGTGCCAGGGAGTCTCTTTGCACTGGTGTGCCACGGGAGTTGCCCAAGGAAGGATAAGCTTGACCGCACAGTGGAGCCCAGCCACAGGGAGGATGCTTGTTTTATTTAAAATTAAATTTTGCTTAATTTAGAAAGTGTTACCTACAACACAGACTTCAAATGGTACAAACAGGTATGCAATGAAAATTGATTCTCCTTTGACCTCCCACCCCCCAGCTTCCTTGATTCTGTCCTGAGAAGCAACAGCTATTAGCAGTAATTTTGTGTCTCCTTCCAGAGACAGTCTATGACTATAGGAAGGTGCTTATTTTAAATCAACTTTAATGTTTATTCATACGTTTACAACTATTGAGCAGAAAACTCCAAGCAGTTGGTCTACCTACCAGTTGACCTTGGAGCCTTGTTTGCTCTCCCACTTCTCTGTGTTTCCTAGGTTGTTCCCCGTTGTGCACATTTCCTGGAATCCTAGTGGGAGGACGGTGCTTCCCTAAGATCAAAGATGACAGCAGTTTCTCATCAGGAAAAGATTATAGATTCCTAATATACAGTAAATATATACCAATATCATTCTCAATCTAGTCTACTCTGGGGAGCGCTTAAAGAAAAACTGCAATTATGTCTATGTGCCCTTAATTTCTGAGGCTGGGAGTAGACACCGTAAGGATTTCATGAGGATTCTCTCAAACTGCCTTGGGAGGGCGCACAATAGGAGAGGCTGCCTTACCTTGAGGGGAGAGAGATCGGTGTCACCTCTGTCTCCCTGGAAGTCAGGAGAAAGCCAGAAGTAGAGTGAAGATGTGGTCAGTTAATTACTTCATAATTGATTCTCATGCTTTAAAAAAGGATCTGAAGCATCTGTAACTCTGTAGTGTGAAGTGAGCTTATTTTTTCTGAGCAGCCTGGGGTCTTTGGTTTGCACCAGTAACCCTGGAAGAGTTTTAATATCTGCTAAGATCTCCTAGAGACCACTTTGGACCCCTGTTCCCATGGCTGAGGATCCAGCCACCTTCTAAAGATTCGGCCCTACCCTAGAATTTGGGACCAACGTTTTCTTTTATGCATTTGAGGAGACTTAGATCAGCAGCTTGGAGACTTGGCATCACCAACCTGGTTGCTAACCATTGTCTGACTTTGTGCCAGAGATGCCGCTTGTGACTAGACGCCTTCCTCACACTCCGGTCTCTGTGGGCTCCTGTCATGTGTCCCCAGTTTTTCTAGGATTGCGATTCCTTGCCTTCCCTCCCAACTCCCCATTCCAGCCTTCTAAAGGATTCATTCATTCAAAAGGGTTTATTATTATTTTTCTAATTATTGTATTTCCCATGGGTCAGATACTGTGCCGGATGCTGCCTGCTCCTGATGGGAGCTTATCTCTCTAACAAGGGCCACAGAGAAAGTAAACGTGTAGTTGTAATACTATAATATTATAATCCCACGTTATATGAGGGAGGGAGCAGAGGATGTTATGTATTGGAGCACACAGTAGGGTCAGCTAGTCCAGAGGGGCAGGGACTTTAGAGGCAGATGATGGTTAATCTGAGGTTTGAAAGATGAGGATGGAAGTTAACCAGGCAGAACAAGTCAGAAGAGACTGGAAGAGGTGTCCTGAACTTCTTAGGTGCTCTGCTTCCCAAGGTGAACCTGCCCGGTCCTGCTATCTTGGTGGCTACTGCTCACCATAATGTCGTGTTGTGTCCCCTGCTGCCAAGGCATCCACTTGGCCCACAGCTTGATACCCTGATGATAAGGTCCACTCATGAGGACTTTTCCGAAGTACGTGCCCTGTGGGTCTCTCTGGTCTCTCGGCCTTAGCCAACCCCACTTCGACTCTACAGTGCTGGTCGGGACAGCATGGCATAGATATATCTTGTGCTCCTGGACAGAGGGGCATGTTGAACTCCTGAGAAATTGGACTCATAAAGGTCATTTAAAGGTGTGGTAAGCAAGGCGATCTTCAGAGGTGTCAAATTGGTGGTGGTGCGGGGAGTTCTTATAGTTGCTGCCTGCACCAGAGCCAGGGAGAAAGGGATACTTCCAGCTGAAGATGGATATGAGATGGATGCAATGGCAGAAGTCATGGGCTTAGGCCTAGGGAATCGGGTTGGCAAGGCTCTGGAAAGAAGCGTGGCAAATCCCAGCAGATGCTAGCAGGTATGGATCAAAATGGTCAAGAAAGTGACAGGAAGGAGCTGGATTAGTGGCCAAGGCAGGAACACGGGCAGAAATTAAGTCCAAATTCCTTTCTAGAAATAGCAGCCCACCTTGAAATGTTTTGTATCATAAACTAGAACAGACAGATGATGAACAGGCAGCCAAGTAGTCAGGAAGTCAAGGTAGGTTGTTACCAGGGAAACAAAAGAAGCGAAGTAAAGGGCTCAGCTAGGGAGTTGTGCTGGCCGTGCTTTTGGAGTTTCTTTTTACAGAGTTAACTCAGGGTTTCCCAGATAAGGTTAGGGGCTTGGGAGGAGAGAGTGCCACTGTCAGGCATTAATGTCACCCTTGTTCCTTCTCGTTGAGCCTCCAAATGAAGGTGGACTTGCTCATAATGAAGTTGTCTGAGTCCCTCCCTGGAAGCGTCAGTTTGTGAAACATTCAGCCTAATCCTTTTCCTGTGCACAGGCTGACATTAAGACATCTAAGGACAGGAATTACAAAACAGTAATTCCCAAAAGTCTGATTGATGATATCTGTGATCACATCTTCACCAATCTCTACAAATGTTGAAAAATGAAACCAACACCTAGTGAGTTCTTTTTCTTTTTGGGTGGGGAGAGTGAGATTCAGCCACCTAGATATAATATAGTCCAAGTATATTCATTATGTTTTGACTTTGAAACATTACATGTGTATTTAATAAAACATAAGTATAGTTTAATATAAAAATATTTGGACTTCCCTGGTGGTCCGGTGGCTGGCACTCCACACTTTCACTGCCGCGGCCTGGGTTCGATCCCTGGTTGGGGAACTAGGATCCCGCAAGCCGCACGGCACAGCCAAAATAATAATAATAATAAACAAAATAAAAATATTACCCTAGATAAAGAAGTAGAATGTTGCCGGGCCTTAAGACTCCCCAACAGTACCTTCGTATCTACCCTCTGTTCCAGAGGAAACCACTATACTGACTTGTGATAATCATTCCTTGCTTTCCTTTATCTTTATAGCAATGGGGTATGTTTTCCTAAATAAGTACATTGTTTAGTTTGGCTGTTTTTTTTTAAGCTTTGTATGAATGGAATCATACTCCATATATTCTTCTTTGACGTGTGTCTTTTTTATTGAACTATAGTTGATTTACAGTATTGTGTTAGTTTCAGGTGTACAGCAAAGTGATTCAGTTATACATCTATACTTTTTAGATTCTTTTCTGTTATAGGTTATTACAAAGATACTGAATACAGTTCCCTGTGGTATACAGTAAATCCTTGTTGTTTACTTTATATATAGTAGTGTGTATCTGTTAATCCCAACCTCTTAATTTATCCCTCCCTCCCCTCCTCTTTTCCCTTCGATAACCGTAAGTTTTCTACGTCAGTGATTCTGTTTCTGTTTTGTAAATAAGTTCATTTGTACTATTTTTTAGATTCCACATTTAAGTGATGTCATATAATATTTGTCTTTGTCTGTCTGAATTACTTCCCTTAGTATAATATCTAGGTCCACCCACGTTGCTGCAAATGGCATTATTTCATTTTTTATGGCTGAGTAATGTTCCGTTGTACATATATACCACATCTTTAACCATTCATCTGTCAATGGATACTTAAGTTGCTTCCATGTCTTGGTTATTGTAAATAGTGCTGCTGTGAACATTGGGGTGCATGTATCTTTTTGAATTGGACTTTTCGTCTTTTCCAGATATATGCCCAGGAGTGGGATTGCTGGATCATATGGTAGCTCTAGTTTTTTAGGGAACCTCGATACTGTTTTCCATAGTGGCTGCACCAACTTACAATCCCACCAACAGTGTAGGATGGTTCCCTTTTCTCCACACCCTCTCCAGCATTTGTTATTTGTAGACTTTTTGATGATGGCCATTCTGACAGGTGTGAGGTGATACCTCATTGTAGTTTTGATTTGAATTTCTCTAGCAATGTTGAGCATCTTTTCATGTGCCTGTTGGCCATCTGTATGTCTTCTTTGTGACTTGTATCACAAAGTCTTTGACTCAACGCTACATTGGTTTTATCCTTCCTAATGCATGTTGTTGTTTTTCTATTGCTGTATAGGAATACACCCATCTATTATTTATAGATACTGGATTTTTTTTCCAGCCGTTTCTACATTACAAGCAAATACTATTGTAAACGTGATTTTTCTTGTCTCTTACCACATATGTGTGAGGGTATTTACCTAGGAGCAGAATTGCTACGTTAAAGAATAGGTGCATGTCAACTTAGTAATGCCAATCAGTTTTCTTAACGTATCTAGTTTTCTAAGGTATCTAAGAAACTCCAAAGCATCACATACTCAATAGTAGTTGGTATTTTTGTCAGACTTGAATTTTTTTGCCAATTTGGTGACTATCTGTGAGTATATGATTAGGGTCTTATTTCACATTATCCTGATTACTAATGAGGTTTTCATTAAGTTTTCCCCTTTTTTTTCTAGAAGTCTATTCAAAACTTTTGCCCTTTTTTTTTCTTTTCTGTAGGGTGGGTGGTTTGTTTCATATTTATTTTTAAGAATATGTATAAACATATATACATGCATATATACACACGTACTGTTATATGTGTCGTAAGTATCCTCTTTCACATTGTGGCTTCTTTTTACACTTGCTTTATGGTCTTTTGATGAATGGAAATTCTCAATTTTAATGTTGTCAAATTAATCAGTCTTCTCCAATGTGACTTGTACTTGACAGTTTAAGAAGCCCTTCCTTATTCGAATGTCATAAAAATCGTCTCTTCTGTTGTGTCATAATTATTCAATGATTTTTGTCTTTTTTTAAAAATTAATTTTTATTGGAGTATAGGTACTTTACAATGTTGTGTTAGTTTCTACTGTACAGCAAAGTGAATCAGCTATACATATACGTATGTCCCTTCTTTTTTGGATTTCCTTCCCATTTAGGTCACCACAGTGCATTGAGTAGAGTTCTCTGTGCTATACAGTTAGGTTCCTACTAGTTATCTGTCTTATACATAGTATCAATAGTGTATATATGTCAGTCCCAATCTCCCAACTCATCCCACCCTCCCCTTTCCCCCGCTTGGTGTCCATACGTTTGTCCTCTACCCCTGTGTCTCTATTTTTGCTTTGCATATAAGATCATCTGTACCATTTTCCTAGATTCCACATATATGCATTAATATACGATATTTGTTTTTCTCTTTCTGACTTACTTCACTCTGTATGACAGTGTCTAAGTCCATCCACGTCTCTACAAATGACCCAATTTCGTTTCTTTTTATGGCTGAGTAATATTTCCATTGTATATATGTATCACATCTTCTTTTTTTTTGTGGTACACGGGCCTCTCACTGTTGTGGCCTCTTCCGTTGCAGAGCACAGGCTCAGCGGCCAGCCGCTCTGTGGCATGTGGATCTTCCCGGACCGGGGCACGAACCCATGTCCCCTGCCTTGGCAGGCGGACTCTCAACCACTGCGCCACCAGGGAAGCCCTCCATTCGTCTCCTGATGGACACTTAGGTTTCTTCCATGTCCTGGCTATTGTAAATAGTGCTGCAATGAACATTGTGGTACATGACTCTTTCTGAATTATGGTTTTCTCAGGGTATATGCCCAGTAGTGGGATTGCTGTGTCATATGGTAGTTCTATTTTTAGTTTTTTAAGGAACCTCCATACTGTTCTCCATAGTGGCTGTATCAATTTACATTCCTACCGACAGTGCAGGGGGGTTCCCTTTTCTCCACACCCTCTCCAGCATTTGTTGTTTGTAGAGTTTTTGATGATGGCCATTCTGACCAATGTGAGGTGATATCGCATTGTAGTTTTGATTTGCATTTCTCTAATGATTAGTGATGTTGAGCATCTTTTCATGTGCTTTCTGGCCATCGATTTTTGCCTTTACATTTAAGTATTTAATCCACAAGGAGCTTATTTCATTGTGTGTGGTTTGAGTAAAGATTCAGGTTACTTTTCTCCAAATGGATAATAACCCTTTGTTCTAGCACCAGTTTTAAAAAGGCCCACCCACTCCCTCACTGATCTGCAATAACAGCACTTTCATGTGTCATGGGCCCATGTATGCGCAGGTCTGTTTCTGGGCTTGTAATTGTGCTCCGTTGATCTATCTGCCTACCACTGCACCCTATTTACCCAGATCTTAATTACTGTAGCTTTATGAGAGGTCTTGATATGTGGAAGGGAAATTTCCTCAGCTTGTTCGTTTTCATCAAGTGTGTCTTGGCTATTTTTTGCTCTTTTGCACTTCCTTATATATTTTAGAATCAGTTTCTCAAGTTTCACAAAAAGCAAGATGTTGATTTTTGATTTGGATGTCACTAAAGCCACTACTAGTTTGAGAAAAAAATTAATCAAACTGTCAGCCGTGGCTGGCATAAAGGTTTCCTTCTCTGAAAGTTCATCCCTGGAATAATACCTGCTTGACTTTCCCTTAGTGCTTTTTATTTATTTTTTTATTCTGGTGGCTAGAGTCTAGCCCATTTTTTTAAGTTAAAAAGACTTTATCATTCTTCTTTGGACGATAACAGTTGAACAATATGAGATGTCATCAAATGGGCTGCTTGGTGACTCAAGAATCAGTAAAAGTCG
>NW_020173710.1:833731-834962 GCF_003031525.2 Neophocaena asiaeorientalis asiaeorientalis | reverse complement strand
ACACACACACACACACACACACACACACACACACACACACACACACACACACACACAGAGAGAGCGAGAGGGAAACTCCAGTTACTATTTTTAGCTCAAAAATATTCAAATCAAAGAAAAAAGCAATGTGTGCAGGTTATTAGCCAGACTACAGCATCTGAACTAATTGCTGTAAGTGTGCCACAAATAAACATCTTCCTCTTAAATATTTGGTTCAAAGATTTCTTCCTGGAATTCATCCATAGTCGGTCCCCAGTAAATGCCTTGTTTTTAATTGTGCTACCATAAAAGTTATTTTGTTCCCTCAGATTTCTGACTCAAACCCATCAAGTTTTCATTAGTCTGTTTACTGTGGAAAATCCCATCACACTTGACATTAATTCAAACTCACCCATAATCATCTGTTATGTTCTCTACTTTTTTGACTGAGCTAAAGAGTTCATCAACAGAAAAGTTTCTGGTAATACATCACCTGAGATCGGAAATGTATTTAGCATAATGGGGAAAAGCCCATTTGGGGTCATCTTGTTGTTTGTGTGTTTGCTTCATTTCATTAATAAAGAATAACACAGACCTACAGAGAACATCAATAAATAAAATCTAATCTACTTGCCTTTAAATGAGAGAACTTGAGGTTTATCGCTTGCTTAATATTTATAAAACCTGACTTCTCAGTTCAGGAAAGTACTCTAACTTTCATTTTCAAATAAACAAAAGATAGAATTTGCTTGGCTGTCCCACCTTTTGGCAGAGCCGGCTTGATGAGCAGTGAGTTAACGTATCAGAAACATGTGTATTTAATTATCCCATGCTGGCTTCAGGGTTGGGGGAAAAAAGTTTCCTCAATGCTAGTGGGAGATGGACTCAGCTGTCTGGAACAGCCGCACGTTGCTACTTTCCATTCCTACCTTCAAAAGTATCCTGCCACTCAAACCCAGTTCTCCAGAACTGGTCATCTTTTAAGGCAGTGGTTTGCAGACCTTTGGATTTATGAGACCTGTGAAATTTTATTTAAAAAATGAGGGTGGGGCTTCCCTGGTGGCGCAGCGGTTGAGAGTCCGCCTGCCGATGCAGGGGACACAGGTTTGTGCCCCGGTCCGGGAGGATCCCACGTGCCGCGCAGCGCCTGGATCCGTGAGCCATGGCCGCTGAGCCTGCACGTCCGGAGCCTGTGCTCTGCAACGGGAGAGGCCACAACAGTGAGAGGCCCATGTAACGCAAAAAAAGAAAG
>NW_020173710.1:824237-833579 GCF_003031525.2 Neophocaena asiaeorientalis asiaeorientalis | reverse complement strand
AAAAAAAAAAAAAAAAAAAAAAAAAAAAAAAAATGAGTGAGGAGGGGAATCAGCGTGGATCGCCAGCTTTGAAAGGAACAACTTTACAGAAAAGATAGTATAACATGAACTAAGAAAAATCATTAAAGACGTGACTTCAGACTAAACAGTCCTTCAAATTAAATAAATTTAACTGTATGAAAAACTTAATACACAGACTTCTGTTCAGAGTATTATGGTAGGTTAGGCATTTAGATCAACTCTCCTGTTAAAAACAAGTAAATCCTGCACAAAATATATTCTAAAAATCCCCTTAAATTCATCAGTGACTTAGCAAAAAATAAGTGTTTCTTAGGCCAAGAAAGTAAGAGTCTCAACCTAGAAAGGTAAGCAGAAAAAACTGCAAGTAGCATTTGCCCTAAGAGCATCTCTCCAACAAGGGAAACTGGAGGGATTTGTCATCTTTATCTCTTTTGCTTTATAGTCTGTTTTGCCTGATATGAATATAGCTATAACTTCTTAATTTTGTGTAGAATTTGTCTGCTATGTTTTTTCCATCTTTTTATTTCACCCTTTTTAGATTCCTCTGTTTTACATGTGTTTCTTGTGAACAGCATAAGAGTTGAAAATTTTTTTAATTGTTTTCCCAGTCTGACAATTTTGCTTTTTAACTGGAACATTTCAATCATTTACATTTATTGAGATGACTGGTATGGTTGAATTTCTCTCATTCTGTGCCATCAGGCTGCTTGGAAAGATTACTATGGTAGCAAAAATAAAAATATGTATTTTACCTAACCTTTCTTGATTCTTGAGTCAATAAGTAGCCCTTTTCATGATATGGCATATTGTTTAACCATTATTGTCCAAAGAAGAATGATAAACATTTTTTTTTTTTTTGCGTTACATGGGCCTCTCACTGTTGTGGCCTCTCCCGTTGCGGAGCACAGGCTCCGGACGCGCAGGCTCAGCGGCCATGGCTCACGGGCCCAGCCGCTCCGCGGTATGTGGGATCTTCCTGGACCGGGGCACGAACCCGTGTCCTCTGCATCGGCAGGTGGACTCTCAACCACTGCGCCACCAGGGAAGCCCGATAAACACATTTTTAAGTGAAAAAGAGAAAAAGAAAAGTCTGGGGTAGATTCGAGGCTCCAGAGTAAGAAAAACAGATGCTATGGGGAAAGGAAAAGTCGAGCATTATTGCAGGATGAGCTTTCTTAGAAGGAAACCTTTGTACCAGCTATGGCTCATAGCAGAATGTGTTGTACACTACTGCTTTCTGTATGAGTGGCCTGTCGTGCCTTTTCCTCCTGTTATTATGTTTCTGGACATGAATAATTAATTGTTGATAGTAAAGGCACCTATGTTTGTTCTCCAACACTAGTAGTTTTTGTCAAAGAAAACAGATTTTTTTCTGGTTTGGATTAATATTTCATATTCTTTTCTGAATAGAGTGTTTTTACTTTCATATATTAACGAACACAATTATAATTTTGAGACAGTGGCTTCCATGAATGATTATGTGAGGCACAAGAACTGATATTTAAAAACTTGTTAGGGACTTCCCTGGTGGCGCAGTGGTTAAGAATCCACCCGCCAATGCAGGGGACATGGGTTCGAGCCCTGGTCCTGGAAGATCCCACATGCCGTGGAGCAACTAAGCCCGTGTGCTGCAATCACTGAGCCTGCGCTCTAGAGCCCATAAGCCACAACTACTGAGCCCATGTGCCACAACTACTGAAGCCCACACGCCTAGAGCGTGTGCTCTGCAACAAGAAAATCCATTGCAATGAGAAGGCCATGCACTGCAAGGAAGAGTAGCCCCCGCTCGCCCCAAGTAGAGAAAGCCCGTGCACAGCAACAAAGACCCAACGCAGCCAAAAAGAAATAGAAACTTTTTTAATGGGGGAAAAAAGGTCACTGTTCTATTTGTCTTTGAAATTAATTGAATTGAAAGGGTATTCAGAAATGATTAGGTGAATCATCCTCTATGCCTCTCTTCTGTTCCTCTATGCTACTAAGATAGCCAGCTAATCATTACTCCAAGTGAGCTCCACCTACATGCTATGTGATTTCAAGAATGCACATTATAGTAAATATAGGCAACAATACCGTATATAATCAAACTTAAGAGACTAGATCTTCATTATTCCAATCACTAAAAGGAAATGATTATGTGGCGTGATAGAGGTGCTAATCGTTGCTGCAATGGCAATCTTATTAAAGTATATAAATGTATCAAATCAGCATGTCGAACGCCTGAGATTTACACTATATTATATGTCAAATATATTTCAGTAAAAAGAAGAACACTTGTAATATAGATGTTTCTAAGAACCCTACTTACATGCTGCATTGAGAACAGTGTTAAACCAGTGAATGGGAGTTATACCCATCCTACAATGCATGTAGAGAAGCATTTGTGAACACTCGTGATAAAGATGTTTCTAAAAATGCTAAAAACCAGAACCAAAACAACACTAGAGGGTCCTTTCTGCAGAAATATTGCTCTTGTAGATGCTTGAAATTCTACCGTTCTCTGTTCTTTTAGTTAAATATGGCACTTTTCTTGTCATTTTTTAAAATGAAATGTTCCTCCTGGAAGATGACACTTGTGACCTCTGACACCTACTGGTTTATTGGACCTCTTTTCCGTGTGAGCAATAGAGGATACCTAAGCATGCAAACACATTGGGTACTTTTGGGGCAGATGGAGGAGGGGTGACTGATGAGAAGTTTGGAGGCATTGAAGACAAGCTCCATGTCCTACGTGATGTTTGTGCCGGACTCAAAGGGCCTGCCCACTAAAATTGTCTTTCAAATTTGCTGGAAGCCTAGTGAAGTAGGTTATATTCTGATATAATAAGAGAAATGGGCAAGGAGAAAGATGGGGCAGGTAGAAGGGATTGAGAGGAAGGGTGTAAGTTTAGGGCTTACTTGGGAGCCAGATAAATGGAAGTGTCAGATAGGACTGCAAAACTTTCTCTTCTGTAGTATGTCTTCTTAGGGAGAAAAGGCCGAAACACCAACTTTCATGTTCACATTTCTGCTCTCTTTATAGCCTTAAGTGCAGGGACAGCTAATTTGCAAAATGAAAGCCTGATTGAAATTTTTAGAGGTGAGAAAAGGTTCTAAAATGTGCTGGGGAATCATGCAGTTTCTTGGTTTGAATCATCCTGTTAAGAATGGTGGTTACTTATAACTTCCGTGGAAGGTTTTACAAACAAGCAAAAGACAGGTGGAAGTCTAAATTAACAGGACATTATTATGCCTGGAGTAGCGTTGCTAAGGTACACTGATAAAATCACTCAATAAATAGATTCCTAAAATCCAAGTTGCAAACTTGAGACCAAAATAGATACTGGAATGACAGGCGCTTGGGGATGGGTGGCACAAGAGCCTCGTTTTTGTGCCTGAAGAAAGACTGCATGCCAAATTCATACAAGGAATTATGCAAAGACAGCAGAAAAGTGCCTGCCTTAGCAATTGTGTAATTGTTCCCTAAGAGCAGTGATTAGTTACAACTCAAGTGGGCATTTGGCTTTCTAAACAGCCATTTTCAGATTGAGGTGGGCTTTTGTTCTGCAGGAGCATTTAACCAGAGCCCTTTAAAGAGGGCATTGTTTGGTCTTTAAGATGACAGGGAACCTACTACTTAAATGGCCTGACCTGGCCTGCATTGCTCCACGCAAATTATAGGTTTCACCTGTGACAGCCAAGTTTGATGCAATTGCTGGAAAATTGTGAGAAATGTGTACAAAGTTCTTCCACCTCCCTTTACTGAGATCTCTCTGACTTGACTGACTGTTCTCGACCCACAGAAGGAAAAGCCCCTGCCAGGATCCTTCAGGATCCCAGCAGGAAGCAGGTGGAACATTCGAAAGGGAGGTGCTTGAAGGGAATTGGATGAAAGGCCTTATTGCAGCTGTGTGGGCAGGGTTAATGGAAACAAATAAGGGATGGTGAAGAATCTCCAAGGAACCACTGCTACTTCTGGTCCTCAAGGGCCCTGGGGGAGGGAATCACTGCGGAAGTCAGCAAGGGCTCTAACTGTAGAAGAGGGCCACCTGATGGGAGTTGTGGCCCGTGACAGAGGACCGTAGGCACTGCTACCCCACTGCTGGGCGGGAAGAGAGCTAAATCTCCTGTCTCCTGTGGGGCTTCCCATTGGCCATACTCAACAGGAAGCCAGAGGACCAGGGGGCTCATTGGATGTAATCCATGAAGGTCAGCCTGTTGGCAAAGATGAAGGTAGAGAAGGGTGGAGAGTACATATATCTGGATGGGTGAAGAGAAAATAATCCTGTGTTTCTTTCACAATTGTGAAGGAGTGAAGATGGCGTCCTTTCTTCTGCCACTTCCACCTGGGAGATACTTTCTCTTCATTTCCAGTAGTGGATGCCTGTCGGGAGCCCCCAAGAAAGCACCATGAGTAAATGATGCTTGTCTTCTGTCCTAAAGGAAGGGCTCAGTCGAGAAGGTAGTATAGATTATGGAGAGGTAGAGACCTGGAAGTTATGGTGTGATCACAGGTGAAAAGGAGAAGATGCTATTTAGAAGCAGTGATTTTGAAGCACGGTTTATCTTTCCGTCTTATATTTCATTTTGTGTAGAACATTAAGATAGCATTGTCTGTAGGGGAAAGGAAAGTATAATAATTCTCACACAATTGAGGAGGGGGCATATTTATCATGGAGAAATAACTCACTTTGAAAGATAGTAAAAGGTAGAAGGAGGATAGACAGTGACTTCAATCTCTTTCTTCTCCCTCAAATCTTTCTCTTACTGTCCGTTCCTGCTCTCATTGACTTTATTCAGTAATCGTATTAAGCCCAAAATACTATTGTCCTATCATAAAACATTTCTATCTGAGACACTTGAGTTCCACTGAAGCAAATGTTTCTGACATGGAAAAAATGTGTGTGTATATGCTTTATTGATATATATAATTCATATGTTACACAGTTTATCCATTTATTTTTTAAAAGGTTTTTTGGTGTGGACCATGTTTTAAAGTCTTTATTGAATTTGTTACAATATTGCTTCTGTTTTATTTGTTATTTTTTAAAATTTATTTTTGGTTGTGTTGGGTCTTCATTGCTGCGCGTGGGCCTTCTCTAGTTGCGGCGAGCGGGGGGCTACTCTTCGTTGCGGTGCGCAGGCTTCCCATTGCAGTGGCTTCTCTTGTTGTGGAGCAGGGCTCTAGGCACGTGGGCTTCAGTAGTTGTGGCATACAGGCTCAGTAATTGTGGTTCGTGGGCTCTACAGCGCAGGCTCAGTAGTTGTGGCACACAGGCCTCGCTGTTCCGCGGCAGGTGGGATCTTCCCGGACCAGGGCTCAAACCCGTGTCCCCTGCATTGGCAGGCGGATTCTTAACAACTGCACCAGCAGGGAAGCCCCTGCTTCTGTTTTATGTTTTGTATTTTTTGGCCCTGAGGCATGTGGGATCTTAGCTCCCTGACCAGGGGTTGAACCCTCACCCCCTGCATTGGAAGGTGAAGTCTTAACCACTGGACCGCCAGGAGAGTCCCATCGTTTAAAGTATTATAATTAAATGGTTTTTAGTATATTCACATAGCTATGCAACTATCACTACCCTCTAATTCCAGAACACTTTCATCAGTATTCTAGTGTACATTTTGTTTATCCATTCGTCAGGTAATGGACATTTGGGTTGCTTCTACTTTTTGGCTATTGTGAATAGTGCTGCTATGAATATTCCTGTACAAGTTTGTGTGTGGACATATTTCATTTCTCTTGGGTATATACCTCAGAGTGGAATTTCTCGGTCATGTGATAACTCTGTTTAATTTTTGGAGAGAGTGCCAAATTCTTTTCTACAGATGCTGTACCATTTTACATTTCCATCAGCAATGTATGCAGCTTCCAATTTCTCCAAATCCTCACCAACACTTACCGTTGTCTGTACTTTAGAGTTTAGCCATTCTGGTGGGTGTCAATTGTTATCTCATAGTGGTTTTGATTTACATTTTCCTAATGACTAATGATGTAGAGCATATTTTCATGTCCTTATTGGCCATTTTTATGACTTCTTTGAAGAAATCTCTGTTCAGATAGTTTACCCATTTTTTAGTTGCGATATTAATCTTTTTATTACTGAGCTGTAATGGTTCTTTGTATATTCTAATATAAATCACTTATCAAGTATGTGATTTGCAAATATTTTCTCCTATTCTCTTGGCTGTCTTTTCATGATGGTGTCATGTGATGCCCGTGAAAGAAATCAAATTTTTCTATTTTCTTTTTCATTGCTTGTGTTATTGGTGTCATATCTAAGGAAATGTTCTGAAATCCAAGGTCATGAATATTTACTTCTATGTTTTCTTTTAAGAATTTTATAGTTTTGGCTCTCGCATATAGATCTTTGATCCATTTTGAATTAAATTTTGTATGTGGTATGAAGGGAGAGTCTAAATTCATTTGTTTTCCATGTAGATGTTTTTGTGCTCCCTCAACAGGTATGTCTGATTTTGTAGACTTCATTAAAGAAAGAAAACTGTGTAGAAAATACAGGCAGTTGAGGAGAGAGTGTTTCTCACAAAAGAACTCATTTTAGGAGGAATGATATACAGTACTCAAACAACGTGGAAGTAAAGGGTCCCATTCAGTGTCCAAGTTAATGTCTCTTGTTAGATAAAGCAGTCAGGGAGACCAACAAGACTGATTTAATTGCATGAAAGGGTTAATGTTACCTGGAATATACTTGTACCCAGGCAATAGTTATTCAGCCACAAATGCCCTGACTATAGAAGTTTACCGGTCATGCAGATGCAGATGCAGATCGTCTGTTTGGAAAGGTCTGTAAAAAACAAAGCAAACAAATAAAACAAACAAACAAACAAATCCCTATGAGGTTTGGTTTGGGGTGGGGTACACAAATCCCTGATGCTGTTTTTACAATTTTTTTTTTTTTTTTGCGGTACGCGGGCCTCTCACTGTTGTGGCCTCTCCCGTTGCGGAGCACAGGATCTGGACGCGCAGGCTCAGCGGCCATGGCTCACGGGCCCAGCCGCTCAGCGGCATGTGGGATCTTCCCAGACTGGGGCACGAACCCGTGTCCCCTGCATCGGCAGGCGGACTCTCAACCACTGCGCCGCCAGGGAAGCCCGCTGATGCTGTTTTTAAATCAAAAATTCTAACTCAAATGTTGTAGGGAAGAAACAGTGAAGTAAAGAATAGGATTCTTCGTTTCTCTGTGTGATCTAGGCAGGATATAGGCTTTAAAAATTATATACTGCACTGCTAACAAGGAGGCATCCATTTTTTTCATCTTGTCATCCAAAGACAATAGATATCTTGACAATGAAAAGACATTTGCAATGATTAGGAGAGGGTAAAAACATACAATGTTTACATTAATTTTTTTTCTCCTGAGAATTCTCCTAATTTTCCCCCCTTCTTTATTTCATGGAAACTTGTTTCCTAATGAAGTGAAGAAAACCATTTTCCTTGAGGATGTGACAGAATCTCTGAATCCCACTCCTGGCCCTGCTCAGAGCTTCAGTGCGTTATCTCCTCGAGCAAGACAAGGGGTGTGCAACTGCTGGGCTAGGATGCAAACCACATCCACTGGCTACCTTACAGGGTCAGAGGCTAATAGGATCATCAATGTTGGGGTAACTTCTCTTAAAGCTGGAATGATTACACATTTCTCCTCTTTAAAATTTCCTTTTCATGGGTTTAGTACTGTTTATCTGAAAAAAAAAATGGAGCTAATTTAAATTGTGCATAAACCTTAAATCAGATGTTCTTTATTGTGCTTGTTTCCATTCTTTTTGCTTAATTAATATAGCACATTATGATCCAAATTAACATTGTTTACTACAGCGTAGTCTGGTATTTGGCTAGGTGACATTTTCTTAATGATATTGTCAAAAACTCTAGTGTGTATTTTTTTTTTTTTTAATTTGGTGAGTAATTCGCATGCACACTAAAATACTCTCCTTCTCTGATTTACAACCAAAAGATGAAAGCCATCCTGGAGTATGTTTTCAGGCAGTGACAGCTCTGATACCATAGCCTCAGTGCTACACACTTCTAAGTGCAGTTAGCTCTGCTTTTAGAATCAAAGTTGCCGGTGACTGACTTAAGGTCTCACGGGTCTCTGCCTGTGTGGCTTGGGTGGGGATAGAAAACAAAATCAATCTCTCACTCTCACGAAAAAACTGCACAAGATGGCATTTTTCTACTTACATGTGAAAGCGGAATTGAGTCCTCTGTTGAGGCGTTCACATCCATCGGCGTTGGCAATTTAATTCTCCATTCATACGTCTTTAATAGGAAAGATGATTAGAGGTGATTTTCACCGTGAGGAAATGCTGGAGAATTTATCATTAGCACTTGGTGAAAATGGGGTCTTACGTGTTTAGTTTGATCCTCTCTTTTGGAGTCACATGTTCCAAGGGCAGAAAAAAATCATCCATAAACAGTTACCAGCAATTTTTAAAAATCAAGATTTTGATATGTTTTTTATAGAGCCGGTTAAAACTGCTAAAGTAGACAAACTCTTTTTGATTTGGTGGACGTAGCGTTAGACACCAAGGATATCACACTCTTAGCCAAAAGTCTCCTTATTTTCCTCATAAAAAGCATTGTCAGTTGTCCCAGCAGTGCATCACTTCGGGGGCTACCTCATGTGGTATCCTCTTCTTATTAGGGAGGATCCCTGGGACACTGGTAATGCAAACATTTCTTTCAAATATAACAGGTATTTAGTTTAGTTTCTCAGCATAGCAGTTTGCCTGTGGTAATTTATCAGCTCATTTCCAACCCCTGCCAAGTACTGTATATGAAAATGATGAATGATTATACCTTCATTTTTATTTCTTTTGGAACTGCCGGCCTGACTCTTTACAGAAGATCATTATGTTTTTATAGATCTTAAGCACATCTGCTGAATCAGCAAAGCAAGGAGCTCCAGCAATTTCACTGATGATATAGCTGCATCTTTTGGATATTGCAAACAACTCTTATGAAATCACTTGGGAGACGGAGAAGGGGAAGACCCTATGTATTTTAAAGGAGAGTAAACACAGGGGAAGGTTTTTAAAATAGTGATGTCATAAGCTGCAGTAAAATAGAGCTCCAAGGCAGCCCTGATTCCCTAAAAGTCCCTCAAACACAATACTTCCCCAAATGAGCTTTCACTGCTACTTTAACTCCAGAAGCTAAGAGTTGGAAGGGGTTATAAGTAGGCTTCTCCAGGGATGCTATCTCATTTCTTAAATGCCGTTTCACTCAGGGGTCCCTCAGCCTTCTCTAGTGCATTCTCTCCTGGAGTTATTTTCCCAGGTCCAGTTTGTCGGGCTGTTGCGGTTCAGCTATGATGATCACATCCCTTC
>NW_020173710.1:799986-824200 GCF_003031525.2 Neophocaena asiaeorientalis asiaeorientalis | reverse complement strand
ATTAAATGACCCATCTTGCCCTGAGAAGAAGGCTCAGCATCCTCTCCCTTTTTGCATCGAAATACCAAAGGCTTCACATTTACTTTTTAAGCCTTTTCGCACATTTATTTTTCACCCCGATTTGAGGCGGGCCACTTCTTGGGATTATGGGTTCTTATAGGCTAATATTAAACTCTTACTAAATGGAGCTGTTTTTAGCAGACGGCATTTGCTTTGACTTATCATAGGCACAAGTCTACAGCATGATTAGCTAGATAACTGTAGGAATTCAACGCCTCGGGTTACCCCTTCAGATCTGGGCTGGGGAAAAAAGCACGTGCTCTGGTGTAGCGGAGGAAAAACCCACCTTGGTTCTCTTCTCATGGAATCGTACTCTTGGACAGGATTTCTCTGTAGCCTTCTAATAGAGGGGCATTGGAGTTCTCACTGATGATCTCTCTGGTCTATCGTAAAGCCAACCTTGGATTTCAGGAAGATGGTTGGTAAGAAGGATAAGGCTGGACTAGCCCTGCAACCCAGACAAGTAGGTGGGATGGGACATACGTCCCAAATGTAGATGGTTGATGGGTGGAGAGGTACAGTAGCTCTACATAGGCACAGCAGAGCAGTGGTGGGAGCAGGGCGAGTGAGCGCTCCTCCGAGATCAGAGGTGACCTGTCCTTGGCTGTGCCCTTCTGCCATCCCTGTCAGAGCCAGCCTGCCTGGGGACTACAGAGGTTTCTATAGCCTGAATGAGGTCAGAGACTTAGATCATCAGTTCTATCCCAGAACGAAGCACTGACAAATGACAGATGCTAGAATCTTCTCTGGGCATGGTGTCTCAATATATGAACAGTGCGCCTGAACGTACGGACAGACCGCTCCCCACCGCCTCCTCTCATTTGTACCATGGTGTCTGACCTTCCTTAGACTTTAAACAACCTGCTTCTCCCGTGCTTGCCTAGGGAAAGCACTGGGTTAATGAGGTATTGATCAAAACTGAGCTAGCATTTTCAGATTCACACAGAACCACGGACTGCTGGTAGCGACCAGCTTCTGCTGAATCTAAAATTAAGACCACGGAACAGTCCACGTGTGTCTTGTGGGGTGGAGGGAGCTTGGGAATCATTTGGCAACTTCTCTGGTTTTGATTGCCCCTCCATACAAGTAAGTCCACTGTTAGAAAAGTGTTTTTTTAGATAGGTGTCGCATCAAGGTAGAAAGCATGTGAGAGAGATGGTCCGACACCCGTCAGAAAACCTCGACCCGGGATGCTTACCTAGTGTTTTTTGTTTTTGATATTTATTTATTTGTTGGTTGGTTTGGCTACGCCGGGTCTTAGATGCTGCATGCGGCATCTTCGTTGCCACTTGCGGATCTTTAGTTGCAGCACGTGTGATCTTTTTTTAGTTGTGGCATGCGAGATCTTTAGTTGTGGCATGCGAACTCTTAGTTGCGGCATGTGGGACCTAGTTCCCTGACCAGGGGTCGATTCCGGCCCCCCTGCATTGGGAGTGTGGAGTCTTAGCCACTGAACCACCAGGGAAGCCCCTTAGTGTTTAAAGCCACCTGTAATCCCACGTTCCCCATCCAAAGGTGCCTTTGTATCCTTGCACCTCTCCGATTCAGCTGGCTGGCCTTCTGCCTCCGGAATTCTTGCTGCTGCCTCTCCTCTGTACACCCTTCCTTCTCTTATTTTCCCAGTCTCCTCACACTACTTGTGGTTTATATGGCACCTCTGCAGTGAACCTCACAGAGATCCCTCCAGCTCCACGAGGACCCTCCTCTCGTTGACTTGACAATACTCCTATTCCCAGTAATGCTCGCGATGACCCTTACTCAGATTTAACCTCCTATCACTTTCTGGTTGCTTCATTTGAACTCGTCTCAGTTCCTTGGGGACACCGTAGATCCATTGAAACTGGGAGACTATAATAAACCTCTTTCCATGGCCTCCAAATACTCAAGCACGTTGGGAGGACGAAGGGGTATTTGAATGTGAAAGGGATGGAGACTCGTCAAAGAAAAGGGATCTGAGATGGGAAACATTTTTTGTTTTGTTTTTGGCAACTGATTAACAATTCACCACTTGTTAATCTAACCAAAAAAATAAAATCAAAAATTTTTCCTCCACTTTCAGTATCTTCTTTCTGATGCCAAGATCATTTCCCAATGAAGCCTAACTCTCCCGGCATGGTGTCTTAATTCCTGCTATCTTGAAACCGCAGGCAGTTAGGATGACAAAGCAATCCAACCACACGCCGCATCGGGAATTTCTTAGATCCGTTTCAAACCGTTCTCTTTTCAAGTCTCAGGGAATGCATGAATTCTGTTTATGCACGGAATCTGGATGTTTCTTCCCTAAAGAAATTTGGTATTTTTGAACGCTGCTTCGTAAAGACTGTTTGCATTTAGAATTTCAATGGGGTAGCTTTTCAAAATGAAGAACAGACTAGCTATTCCTGAATTCTGCTTAGAAATGATGATGTTTAACACTTCTTAAAGAACAATAGAAAAGTGACACTTATCAAGGGAAATGGTTTGCTTTTGATCTTTCTGGCAGCTCTGAGTTTCTGAGACTCTAACTGACATTATGAGTCTTGCTGATTTGAATTCCCAAATATTTATTCATTCCATCCATTCTTTTCCATGCCAGTGACCATTTCTGTAGTTTGGCCCGTGGTTGATTATTTCCTAGATTAGTCAAACAGCTTCCTCACAGGTCTCCCCCAACCCCACCTGCAGTCTTTGCTCCTTTACATTCCAGCCACCAGGGAGCTACCAGAATGATATTTGTCAAACACAGCTCTGTGTCACGCCTGATTTAAACACATCCATAGCTCTCCTCTGCCTACAAGATAAGGTAGAAAGCCTCCATGAGCTGTCCCCTTTTTCAGCTCTGAAGCCTGCCACCCCTCAGCTTCCGCTTCGTACTCTAGTTCCACCCAAGTGCTTATTGCATCAGGAGCTCCCCCTCTCTCTGAAACACTCATGTGCTTAATTCCGATCACTCATTTATTGATTCAACTCACATGCCAGCCCTTCCTGGCTACTTCCCTGATCTTGGCCCGCCCTTTGGTGCCTTCACCATCAATTGACTGTGACATTCTTGGGGCCAGTGTCTGCATCTGAGGCCATGTGTCACAGTTCTGAAAGGCACAGTCTCGAGCTGAACTGATGGCGTCTAAATCCTGGCTGTACCACTTACTAATTATGCTATCTCGGGCAATTCCTTGGCCTCCCTGTGCCTCAGTTTCCTCATCTGTAAAATGGGACCAGTAGTACCTTCTTCAGAGGATTGCTATGATGAAGAAATTAGTTAACACATGTGCAGTGCTTAGAATGCTTCCTGGAATCTTGTAAGGACTTAACGAACATTAACTGTGACGATCTGTACAGCAAGAATCGAGCACCAACAGGGAGATCAGCTCGGTTTCACGATAGGATGCGATATTTAAAAAAAAAAAAAAAAACTGAGGTAAAATTAACATAACATAACCTTTTTGGAGTGTATGCTGTGATGGTATTTACAGTGTTACAGTGTTCAGTTCCAAAGCATTTTCATCACCCCGAAAAGAAATCGCATCCCCGTATTCCCATTAAACAGTCACCCGCCCCCCATTCTCCCTCCCTCCAGCGTCATGTCAGGAGAGTTTCTAACGCATTTCCTACAGGGGATATTCCAAAAATGTGATGGAGCAACACCACAATACAGATAGAGTCGTCCTTCAAAAATGAAACGTTCCCAACTGAGTGACTGTCAGGGTTTTAGGTCACCCCCACTGGGCCGGTCAGGTCTCCTGAAAGGATTGTCCAAGGCCACTGGTGTGGTGTCAACTTTTCTACGTCCAGTCCTTTAAATAATACAAGATTTCTTTGAAGGGACACAAAAGTAACGTTTTCCCTTCAATCGGGGGCTTTAGAAAGAAGGCATTCCACATTGTATAAGATGTGCTGAATGCAGTCTGGCCTTTTGAAGACCACCATCTGAAGTATGTAGTGACAAGAGGGAAGAGTCTAGAGCAGGTGCTGTTGAAAACAGCGTTCCTGTGTGGCTCCTCTGGCTCAGGGACTCCAGAATGACATTGGGTCCCTGTTGAAAGCGCCATTCACGCCTACCAGCCCAGTCCATGCATATTCATAATTGAAAACAGCACTGCCTTAATAAAGGACTTTTTGACATCGATCAGAACCCAGCTACAGCTATTGATTTCTTGCTTTTTCCACTGCCAGTGGCTGCAACTTTTCTGACCCTTTCAAGTCCAGTTCCACTCATCTACTGAGACCATTTCCTGGCCGGTCAGCGTGTGTGTGTGTGTGTGTGTGTGTGTGTGTGTGTGTGTGTGTATGGGTATATGATTAAGTAAAAGACATCTGTGGCAATGAAACTCTATCCCAGTATCGGGCTCATGTTGACAACCTGATTACTGGTATTTTCCCCCATCAGACCTAAAATCCAGGCTATAGAGACCTAGCTGTACCCTCCGTGTTGACCTTCTAGATCTCTGAATTTTGATTTGCTTTCGTTGACTTTGGCCTTTTCCTCATGGTCCTTAGAATCCTGACTTAGGCACGGCCTCTATCCTAATGTCAGAACATATTTTAGATTTACATCTGACGAGATATTGTAACATTCACGTTAAGAAAGTATTTGCTTTAGTGTAGGTTGTACAGATCTGAATGTATATGAGGGGGGAAATCAAAGAAATTTATTGTGTGTGAAAGGTAGTATCCTTTAAAAATCTATGATCAGATCCACTCTTATTTTCTAATTACTTAAGGTGATAAATTCAATCAGCGCTTTTATTTAATGCCTCGTTTTAGGAAGTTTTTCAACTAATAAAATGGATCTATTTCAGGCCAAAGGGATTTTTCAGACCCTGAAAACTCAACCCTTTTCTTAATTAGACGAGGAGCTCTGTAAAACTCCTGCTGCAGCTTCCAGGCAGTGGGGATTTGCCTGCCCCAGTGGCTCTCTGTTGTGCAAAATACATGAAAAGAGAAAAAGCCAGAGCTGCCTTTGTACAACTCAGGTCTGACCAAGGTACTTACTGCTGCATGATTTATGTCTGGGAGGAAAATCACTCTCTCCTTCACACAGGCCAGAAGGACTAGGGTGGTGCTCTTAGAGCAGCCGTGGGTGTGCAGGGGGCGATGAGAGAGACCGCCAGGCACCCTCGGTGGCTGCCTTTACAGGGTTGGCTCTCGGGGGTCAGGCAGGTGCTGAATCTGCCCATGTGTTGAGGTTAAGACCAGAATGTCATAAAGGGAGGTGGCAGAGCTGAGTGACTGCCTGGATTTAATCCCATCCTCTACTACCTTCTAGGGTGGTTGGTCAGCCCTACACCCTGGGTAGGTTATCAGGCCTCTCTGTGTTTCCGTTTCCTCACCTATAAAATGATAGATGAATAATATCATGTACCTCATAGGTAGAACACCTGGTGTATAGCAGACGCTCAATAGATTTTAGCTGATACCACTCCGATTAGTCTTCCCACGCCTACTGGGAAGTAGTATACAGTGTAGTGGCTAAAAACACAGATCAGGATAACTGGACTTCTTTCCGGACCCACCATTTACCAATTTCCTGACATGGGTAAGTCGTTCAGCCTTTCAGTGTCTCATTTCCCTCATCTGTCAAATGGGCTGGCTAGGAGTTAGCTGTCTCACAGGGTAGTTGGGAACAATAAATGAGGTAATATACATAAAGCGGTTGATGTAGTGCCTGACACATAATGAGCGCTCAAACTATTGGCTGCTGTTTTAGTTATTATCACCAATGAGATGATGATCATCATTAATACTAGGAGTTGTGCCTTGTATGTTGAATCTCTGCATTGCTTGCATTCTTGGGCCATTGAAAGAAGATTCTTTGTTAGGACACTAAAGGAAAAGCGAAGCACAGAGAGGAAAAGAAACCATCAGGAGGAAGTTTGTGCGTGGCCTGGGTCCTACGAGCGATCATTGCTTTGGTTTAGACAGTTCCGAGATTTTTATGGATGTTGAATACATTTACATATATACATATACATAATACATATAGTTAGTATTATCTCCCCAAATGTGATAATTTTTTTTTGGCTGCACCACGTGGCTTGCAGAACCTTAGTTCCCCAGCCAGGGATCGAACCCAGGCCCTCAGCAGTGAAAGCATGGAGTCCTAACCACGGGACCGCCGGGGAATTTGCCCACATGTGTAATTTTGATAACAACTCTATTGAGGTATAATTCACAAACCACAGAATTCACCTTTTTAAGTAGAAAATTCAATGGCTTTTAGTGTATTCACAATGTTGTACCACCATAACCACTAATTTCAGAGTATTTCTATCATGCCCCTCCCATCCCCCAAGAGACTCGAACTCGTTAGCAGTCACTCCCCATTCACCTCAACCGCTCCAGCCCTAGGCCACCACGAATCTTTCTGCCTCTGTGACATTGCCTGTTCTGGACAGTTCATTTAAGTGGGGTCACGTAACCTGTGGCATTTTGTGCCTGACATTTCACCTAGCATGATGTTTTGAAGGTTCACTCATGCTGTAGCTGGTATTAGAACTTCCTTTTTTACGGTTGAATAATATTTCATCGTCGAGTGCTTTCCGATGTTTAAATAATAGCCGTCTTAAACCTCCAGCTTATTCGACAGCCTCAGGGTAGCTGTTCCTTCTCTTCCCCTTCCCTAATAGAGAGGGTTTTCTGGAGTCCCGGGGCATCTGGGGAGGGGTGGATTCCAGAGGTTGCTCAGGGCACGTCACCATCGGATGCTGACATCTTAGCATACGTGTACAGTTAACGGAAATTTCAGACCAACCTGATAGTGTCTTTCCTATTCAGAGCTGAGACAGAAGAGTCATTGTCTCCCAGGCACAGACATACAAAAAAGTCTTGCAGCTTCCCATCCTCATACAGATGGACAGTGTCCTCCGCCTGCAAGGAGCCAGAGGAGAGGGCTAGCTTACACGTTACCTTGCCTTCTATTCCATCTCAATTCCGATTATAGGACATTTGTTGCGCCTTCAGAGCTCTTGCTGCCTGGGCATAAAGGAGCAGGATAGCGACACATTTCTAAAGTAGGGTAACATTTGAATTAAGATAATCCTAAGCACAGAAGAAGTGACATCAGGCATCGTGGGGAAATACTATCGGTGTGTGCTTTGGAGTGACGTGGATCTGGGTTTGAATTTGTCACCTGTTACCATGGGTCCTTAGCCTGTCTCAGCCACAGTGGCCGCATCTGCAAAATGGCATAATGATATCATAATAGCCATCTCACAGGGTAATAGTGAGGAAGAACTGGCTTCAGTTCCTGGCATGTAGTGAGGTCTTCATAAATGGTAACTTACCTGGCTACTCCTACTTGGGTAGACTTTCAGTGAACAAAATATCTTATTTTGTATAGTGATTAATAGCTTTTGACTTTGGTGTCGGACAGAGGTAGGTTTGACTCCTGGCTTCACCACTTATTAGCTTTGTGACCTTGGGCGAACTCAAAGTTTCTGTTGCCTCATCTGGGAACAGTTATACTTTACAGGTTTGTTGAGAGGTTTCTATTTGATGATGTTTTCTAAAGCATCTCAGCCTATGGTAGTATACACAGTAACTCTTGCTACCAATAAGAAGGCAAACATTTCTTCAGGTATCATGTTTCCATCAGTCCACACAGGCTCCTTGCCTTCCTGTTGTACTTAGAATACACTCTAGAACTCTTCTCCACACCTACAGAGTCCTACACAATATGGCTTTGCCTACTTGACTGACCTTATCTCCAGCCACTCTCTCCCTCACAGCCATATTGGGCTCCTTGTTATTCCTCAGCCAGACCCAGCTCTTTCCTGCTTCAGGGTCTTTGCATTTGCTGTTCCCTCTCTCTCTTGTGTCTCCAGATCTGCCCGTTGGTGGCTCCTTCTTGTAACCCAGGTTTCAGTGAAAGTATTACCTGCTCAGAGAGGCCTTTCTCAATGACCCAATATAGTTTTCCCATCTCCTAGTTGCTGAGTTTTAGTTTCTTCATAGCATTTATTGCTACATGACATTACTTTCTTTGACTTTATTGTCAATTTCTCCCACTAGAATAGAAGCCCCAGGAGGGCAGCCACTTTAATCTGTTTGGCTCACTGCTGAATCACAGCAACTAGAACAGGACTTGGGGGATAGTAGAATAGTTATTTGTTGAATGGATAGATGGATGAAGAGAGATGGCAAAGGTCTTGACTCTGGCTTTTGGGATTGTCATGATGGCTGGGAGTGGTATTCCCCCTACGGTATGGAACTGCCTGCAGATTACATGGTAATAGCTCATAGAATGGATTACATCTCTAACTGGAAAGAATCCTAATGAGCTATCCTCCTGCATAGCATTTCTCTCGAGAGGCTGCAGCGGACACCTAAAAATATGCTCCGTATTAGGCAGCCACCCATGTGCCTCTGTGAGCTAGATCTATTTGCATCGCCCAGATAATTTCATATGTTGTCTGCCTCACTCTGCATGTAGATACAGATTCAGAGTGTTGAAGTTCCAGTAAACAGGCTCTGGGAGGCATCGGAAGTAGTAGACACTTGGCTTGATAACTGATAATGAACCAGAGTTAGGGAGATAGTTTGCATGCAAACCCGTGGGTGCAGGTGGTGAGTCTACTGGCACAAATTAGCAAAGCCCATAGAGGAGCCTGGGCTTGACTATTTTATTGTACATGGGAGGTTATTAAGAAAATAGTCGAGGGTCTCTGGAAAAATAAGCAATAGCAGTGTGCTGTTCCTGCAGAATTAACAGAGGCAGAATATCCTTGTTCTCCCAAAGTCCCTAGAAACATATAAGGAGAGACTAGAAGAACGAAGCGTCAAGACTCAAGGGGTGATCTGGTGGTGGCGGTGATCCCAAATGCTGGCCCCTGGGCACGAGAGATCCCGATTGGTAGAGAGATGCATTTCTAATAAGCTCCTCGTGTGTTTCTGATGCAGATGTTTGAACTATACTTTGAGAAACACTGATGTAGTGTCTTTCACCTACTGAAGTTTTAAAACTTGAGTGTAACCCAAACCTCACACTTCTCCCCAGCCTCCATCTTGCTCTCCTGTCTTCCAACTGAATAAGGTCCACTAGGGAGTTAGCTATTATTTGCTACTGGGCAAGAGAAGGCCCCTTATTGGGCATTTCCTCTGTTTCTTACTACACGTGTGCATTTGTCTATTCGGCAGCCTTTTGATCTCCTTTTGATTCCTGGTTTTCCATCCTCAAGTGGATGCTAAAATTCTTTCCCAACTATAGTTGTTAAAGAGTTGTAATTCACTGTTCTAACCAATCAGAGGCTCAATATAGGTGATACGGTGAATGTTTATGTCTCCCCCAAAATTCATGTGTTGAAATTCTAAACCCCAAGGTGATGGTATTAAAAGATATGGGGCCTTTGGGAGGTGATTAGGTCATGAGAGCGGAGCCCTCATGAATGGGATTAGTGCCCTTATAAAAGAGACCCCACAGAGCTCCCTCACCCCTTCCACTATGTGAGGATACAATAAGAAGTCCTAGAAAAGGGCCCTCACCTGACCATGCTGGTACCCTGATCTCAGACTTCCAGCTTCCAGAACTGTGAAAAATGAATTTCTGTTGTTGGTAAGCCACCCAGTCTATAGTATTTGGTTATAGCAGCCCGAATGGACTAAGATAGTAGGAGTCCTAGTTATTGGTATAAACGGTTTAAGGCTCTTAGAGCAACTGAAACTCAAATGAAGAAACTCAGGCACCAAACATCAGTGCAAACCTAAGAGCTCTTCCCTGAGCTCCATACCACCGCACACAACACCTACCTCTATCCCAGCGTCAGTGCCTCCCCATATCCTGCCCCATAGCAACAGGGGAGCTGGCATCTGTCAGAGATGTGGATAAAGGAGAGTTTCAGAGAGGAGGCTGCATTTGAGCTGAGCCAGGAACACAGGCAAGACATCTACAGATAAAGTTGGAGGGGGAGTGCTGTCTAGAAGAAGATAACAATATGAACATAATCACAGGAAGTGTAGCGTCTTTCCAACTCAATGAATATATATCAGAACCATGTGGGGTCAGAAGGGGAAGAGATGGGTTCAAAATGCAGATTTCAGGGCCTTAGCCTCAGAGTTTTTCTTCTATACGTTTTGCAAGGGACTTATGGATCTTAATTTCAATAAGCTCCCACCTGAGTGATTTTGATAGAGGTGTTTCATGCAACACACTTTGAGAAACACTGGCCTAGTCCAACGATAGTTTTGTAGAGATGTAGAAACTGAGACTCAGGAGAGTGACCTGTTGGTTAAAGGTACCTATTCTGGGGATGCTGTGAAAGATTCTTCCACCTAAGGTGGGCTCTGAGCCAGGCTCCTTAAAAGTCTTTCCTAATTTGTACTTGGCTGTAAATTTAATACCCTTTTTATGATACTTGAAAGAGCTGTACAGTCTCATGGTCTGGCCATTACTGCTGGCATTAAAGAAATGACTATTACTGGTACTTAATATATCTTCTCCAGTTTCTTAATGACTGTGAGGCACATAGCGGAAGAGATGCCCTGTGTGCGTATAGCGCACATGTACCGATAGCCCACACCTGTTCTCTTGGTGTGGGTTTGACTGGCAGCAGCTTCTTTCTTCCTTCAGACATTCTAGCTGCCCTCCCTCCTCTTTCCCCAGCTGTTATGACCCTATTAAAAGAGGACAGTACCTTTACCCCAAGGCTCTCCCCCTGTTGCTTAGACCCCCATGGATCTCCTGGGTACCCTCAAGCGCTAACTTTCAAATTAGCTAATTCTTGGGCAGCAGGAAGAGCCCACCCATTAGGACGCTAAAGAATTACTTTAGGAACTGAAACAAGGGAAACTGGTGAGTGTGTGTCCTAATCTGAACTACTCTCTCCCCCGTCGTGTTTCTAGGGGAAATGCACGGGAGGGGGTGATGGTGTGGGAGCCCTCGCTTCTTCACCACCCTCAGTAAACTACCCGAATTCCTGCACATCACCCTTCCATGTCATGGAGGATCATGACATGGCAATCAGAGGGCAAATGCATCGTCATTTAGGTTCATGATAGTGTGCTGTCTCGGATTCCTTGAGTTCAGAATGCTTGAAGTGGACATGCCACAGAAAATGATTTGTGAGGGAATGAAATGTGCAGTTTACATCTACAATTTCCTTTCCCCATAGATAGAAGATTTGGGACTGAAGCACCATTAGTCCAGAATAAGAAAGTTAGAGCAGCCAAAATATCTTCGAGCCCATTTCTTCCCACAAGCCTGGACTGCACTGGGCAATGAGAGCTTGGGCGTGGGCGAGAGTAAGAAAGAGACAGAGATGAGAATAAACAGGATGGAACAAGTCAGCTGATCAGGAGGAGAAGAGGAGGACTAACCATTTTTCTCCCTCTGTTTCCATGAGTGGCCAGCAGCACCAGGTCCTTTATTTAATCCTTTACTGTCCTGGCAACGACAAAGTATGTTCTAAGTATCTCTTGGGAGTTTGGGGGGGGGGTGGGTAGTGAGTACCTGAATAGATTTAGTGATTTTTGGTATGTGAAGCATCCTGCCAATTGTCTTGCATAAACAAGGTCAAAGATCCACAAAGACTTGGTTCTCCTTTCCGTTACCCTCAGGTTTCCTGCGTGCTACAGTCTCCAGGGGAGCTACTTCCATAAACAGATGCTGGACACCAGCATGAGGGTGCAATGCGGGGGAAACTTTCAGCATATAGATTGATTTAAGGACACTCATTTAGATTTAATAGAATAATTACTGAGATAATTATTGAGATAAATGGCATGTCATGTTAGTAGTTGAATATTGCATAAACAAGATATAGTGGCTATAATTATAGTTCTCTGGATACCTTAATAGGTATATTAAGAGAAGTCAGTGAGCCACAAAGAATTTTACTAAAAGTCAATATTTTAAGAAATCTATAAGCTGTCCCAGACTATAACCACCACTTTGTCTCTAGAAAATATATAGTTAATAGAAATATGGTCATCATGGTGCCCCCTTTTTCTCAGTTGGTCTAAAGAGGTCTGCCAGCTAATGACACGTTCTGGACAATTACTTTGTAAGTTGGCCAACGCTGGGGTCTATGGGAAACTTGATATTTTATGGTACTGAAAGTTAACTGAATTATAGTAAACATTGACTAGACGTCTAAACATATGTTATAGTCTCTAGATATTAAATGGTATAGAACTGCTTTCACCTTGTTTCGGTTGCTGGGGTATTAGATAATACACTGCAATAATAACTGTTATGAGACTTTCTGTCATGGTATATGGGAGCCTTTATAACCTCTAAATGCGTCTGAGATGAGCGGCTATATTACAGGGTAAAGCATCTGGACCTGGAGTCAAAACCAAGCTCTGCCCGTTTCTAGCTGTGTGACCTTGAGCAAGGTACTTCATCTCTCTGGTTTTCAATTTTCTCGCCTGCAAAATGGGGATAACTATGACGCCTCCCTCTCACAGCTGATGCTGGGGATGGAAACAAATCAAATAAGGAGCTTGAAAGCACCTGAGGCATAGTAGAAACACAGTCAATGTTTGCTTTCCTTCTATAAATGCAAAGCAATTTGCAAACAAGTGATTGAATGCATTCACTTGATTGATGACTTAGAACCAGATACTGACCTTAATTAAATTTACCTGTTTGAATCCATCATTATCATTTCCATGTGGTCAGAATGTAGTTAAGAGCGTAAGCTTTTTTTTTTTTTCTTTGCGGTACGCGGGCCTCTCACTGTTGTGGCCTCTCCCGTTGCGGAGCACAGGCTCCGGACGCGCAGGCTCAGCGGCCATGGCTCACGGGCCCAGCCGCTCCGCGGCATGTGGGATCTTCCCGGACCGGGGCACGAACCCGTGTCCCCTTCATCGGCAGGCAGACTCCCAACCACTGCGCCACCAGGGAAGCCCCAAGAGCGTAAGCTTTTGATGTCCTGCTTCCAAGTGTAATTAACTGTGGCTTGTAGGTCAGGTTATAAAACCTCTCAGTTTCCTCATCTGTAATTTATAAGAATCCTAGTGCCTGCCCCACAGAACTGTCATGAAGACTAAATCATGCAAGCAGCATACTTAGCACGACACCTGTTCAAATTGAGCACTCAGTCAATGTTAGCTATTGACCTTGCTTTGAAACAAGAGGTGCACGGCAGGTTTATGAGGACGGTGTGCAACTGGGAATGACAATCTTTGGGGAGCTAATGGTGTGGGCTGTGGAGCCTCTGTTGTGTATGTCTTCCTCCTTGTTCATTCTCCAGGTCTCAAATAGTATTTTATACCTGGAAGCAGCAATCATCATCATACAGTTGTAAGGCCCATTCATTTCTTCAACAACAAATGGTCATTGGGTGCCTATTAAGTCCTACAGAATTCACTGGGTACTAGATACACAGGTACGAACAAAACAGTCATGGTTCTTACTCTCACTGAGCTTGTAATTTAGGTCATTTGTAGGGTACTATGCTTGGTAGTAGGGAAGCATACACTGTGGGCTTGGGATGTTTACAATCTAGTTGAACCACCTTAAATTCTTTCTGGAGCAAGACAAAATTTAACTAGAAAAATAATAATACAGTCTAGCTGGGTGGAGCAGGCACAGGCACATAAAAATAAACGATACAGTATGGTGTGGTTGAGCACCATGTGAGTGACACATTATGCTAGAAGAGTTCAAAGGAAAAGATGATCAGTGAGGGTGATTTATGATCTAATTGATTCCAGAATGATCGGGGGCAGGGCCAGTGCCTGGAACATGGGCCAGATTTTATCATGCTAGCAGGACTTGGATGTTAGGGAACAAGGAGATTATGAGTAATGGCAAAGGCAAGGACGCAGAAATGTGTGGGGTGTGTTTAGGGAGCATAGACTACTTTAACCGAAGGAGAGATTTTTTTTTTTTTTATAGGATGGTACGCGTAGCTGGTGTATAGTTGAGGCAGTAGACAGGAACGTTATTCTGTAGGAACTTGAATATCAGGTGGCGAGTTTGAAGTACCACCAAAATTGTCCAAAGAGGGAGACGTGTACAAAGCGATGTTTTTAGAAGCTGGAGTTGTCAGTATGTATGCTGTGTTGCTTGGGTACGTGTTCGAGAAGAGTTATCAGTAACGAACAATTGCAAGTAGTTCAGTTCCACCTCCCCGACTTTATTCTAAGGAATCAGACAATGGTGTCAAGATGTGTGCACAGAGATGTTTATCCCAGCATCTCAAACATTCTTTAAATAAATGAAACATCACAAATGTGGTTGAAATCTCTGGTTTTAACCCCTCCTCTCCCATATCCCATTTGCCCCTTTCCTTACTCTGTGTCGCCATGAATTCGGTGTCAATCATCTCCACGCACGTTTTTATATTTTTATGACCACAGTGCATCCACGAACAATATGAACTGCTATTTGCCAGTTTTTAAACTTGAGAGGAATTGTATCATACTATACATATCCTTCTGCAACAACATTGTTTTTGAAATTCATCCAGGCAATATATGCAGCTGTTGTTGAGTAGTTGACAAGCTTCAGCATGCGCCAGGGTCACCTGGGGGCCTGTTAAACCACACCTTGTTGCCCTCCCCCTCCCAGAGTTTCTGCTGCAGTGAGTTTGGGTTGGGACCAGGAATCTACATTGCTGACACATTTCAGGGACCATATTTTGAGAATCACTGCTCTAGTCCCTAAAGAATAATAAATATTCCATTGTCTGAATGTGCCACAATGTATTTACATATTCTCTTGTTGATGGACATGGTTTCCAGTTTTTCACAATTCTAATCAATGTTGTAGTGAGCACAGTTTGTTTGTTTATGTCTCCTTGCACCCTTGTGTGAGTTTCTATCGTCTGTGTACATAGGAGATATTCCCGGATGGTAGGGAATACTCATCTTCAACTTTATGAAATTTTACCAAATCATTCTTCAAAGTGGTTGCACTAAGTTTTACTCCTTTCCGCCCCATACACATGCCCATGTGTCGGATTTCCGGTTGTGACACATCCTTGCGAAAACTAAGGTCAGATTTTTAAACTTTGGCAATCTGATGCATATTCTGTTATTGTTTGCATTTATGTTTCCTTAATCATTGGGAAGCTGAATATCTTTTCAGGTGTTTTATTGGCCATTTGAGTTTATATACAATTTGCATTGTTTTAGATCCACGTTGTCAATAGAAATATAATGTGGGCCCCATAGTGTAATTTAAAGTTATCTGGAAGCCACATTAAAGAAAGTAAAAAGAAGCAGGTGAAATTAATTTTAGTAACCCAGTACATCCAAAATATTATCATTTAAAAACATTTAATCTATATAAACATTGTAAATTCGATATTTAAAATTGTTTTTGCATAATGTCTTAGAAATCTGGTGAGTATTTCACACTTATCATACGCCTTAACTCTGATCAGCCACATTTCAAATGCTCAGTAGTTACACGTGGTTAGTGGCTGCCACATTGGAAAGTACAGATTTAGTGCCCAGTGCTTCTTGGATATACAAGTTGCAAAATAATTTGACCACCCTGTAACTTGTCTTTTCACTTTGTATATATTGATTTATATTGTACCAACTTTTTACTTTTAATGTAGTTACATTTACAGTCATTTCCTTTATGATTTGTGCTTTTGTGTCTTGTTTAAGAAAGCCTTCTTAACCCACGATCATAAAAATGTTCTGCAGAACATTCCTTGCCAAGTTTTTCGTTTTTCTTTTAACCTTGAAGATTTTAATCCAATGGGAATTAATTTTTATCAATGTTGTCAGGTGGGGATCTTATGGAAAAAAGTTGTTTTCCACATAGTGAACCAGTTGTCCCAGAACCATTTACTGAATAGTCCACTACATTCCATTTGTTTGTCATGGTACCTCTCTTATACATCAAGTTTCCATAGAGTAGATTTGTTTCTATGCTTCATATTTTGGTCTATTGGTCCTTTGGTGTACCACTGTGCCAATATCACAGTGTTTTAATTACTAAAGCTTTTAAAAATACGTATGGTATTTGTTAGGGTGAGTCTCCCCACTTGTTTTCCTTTAAAATTTTCTTGGCCGTAATATGAATTTTAGAATCAGCTCATAAAGGTTCATGAAAACTCATTTTTGGATTTTGATCAGACTTGTATTGAATTTAAGGTTCTATGAAAGTATTATTCACTGTCAGTGAAATTTTATAATTTCCTCCAGAAAGGTATGATGTATATCTTATGTCTAGATACCTTATAGGTTTTTATTACTATTGCAAATAATATCTTTCAAAATTTTATTTTCTAATTTTTGCTTGCTAATGTTTAAGAATGCGATTAATATTTTTGTTTTTCGTATCTTTGTAACTCTTATCTTTCAATCTTGGTGAATCCTATTTAAAAATTTACGTAGTGTAAAATTCACTTTTTTTTTTTTGCCGTGTGGCATGTGGGATCTTAGTTCCCTGACCAGCGATTGAAATCATGCCCCTGACAGTGGAAGTGTGGAGTCCTTAACAACTGGACCACCAGGGAATTCCCAAAATTCACTTTTCTTTGGTATAGAGTTCTGTGAAGTGAGACAAATGCATACATTTGTGGAACCACCACTACATCCAGGATATAGAACAGTTTTGTCACTCCCCAAATTCCCTCATATTGCCACTTTCTTCAACCCTTTTCTTCATGTCCATCCTCTGGAAATCACTTATCTGTTTTGTCTCTCTAGTTTTGCCATTCACAGAATGTCATATAACTGGAATCACATTGTATTTATCCTTTGGAATCTGAGTTCTTTAACTCAGTAATATAATGTATCCATGTTGTTGCATATGTTGGTAGTTCATTACTTTTTATTGCTGAGTAGGATTCCATTGTGCAGATGTACTATAATTTATTCATTCACCAGATGAAAGGCATTTGAGTTGTTTCCAGGTTTTGGTGATGATGAATAAAGCTGCCATAAACATTCACATACAATATTTTGTGGGAATTTGTTTTCATTTCTCTTGGATAAATGTCTAGGACTCAAAATAAATATGTTTAACTTTATAAGAAACTGTTAAACTATTTACTAAAGTGACTACCATTTTGCAGTCCTATCAGTGATATGTAATAATTCCAGTTGCTCCACATCCTTGTCAGCACTTGGTATTGTCCTAGTTTTTATTTTTCTTTGTTTTGTTCTTTGGCCATTCTAATAGGTGTGTAGAAATATATCATTGTGCTTTAAATTAGCATTTCCTTAATGACCAGTGGCAATAAACATCTTTTTTGTATAGTTATTTGCCATTTGTATATCTTCTTTGGTAAAGTGTCTGTTAAAATATTGTGCCCATTAAAAAAGATTAGGTTTTCTTATTGTTGAGCTTTGAGAGTTCTTTAGGTGTTATGGATACAAGTCCTTTGTCAGATATGTGGTTTGCAAATATTCTCTCCTAGTCTGCAGCTTTTCTTTTTATTCTTTGATCATTGTCTTACACAGAGGAAAAATTGCAAATTTTGATGGAGTTCAGTTTATCAATTTTTTCTTTTATGGATTTTCCTCTTGGTATCATGACTAAGGGTTCTTTGCTCAACCCCAGATCACGAAACTTTTCTACCTTGTTTTCTTCTATAAGTTTTATGGCTTTGTTTTACATTTAGGTGCATGACTCATTTTGAGTTAATTTTGGAATAAGAGTGCAAGGTATGGCTTTACATTCCCTTTTTGGCATATGGATGTCCAAATTTTCCAACATCATTTGTTAGCATGACTATTATCTATCTCTGCCTTTGCACCATTGTCAACAATCAATTGACTATGTATGGGAGTATTTTGTATTTTTTTTATTAAAGAGATGTAACTTATATACCCCAAAACACATATTTTAAGTGAACACTTCAGTGGTTTTTATATTTATAGGGTTGAGCAACCATCACCACAATATAATTTTGGAATATTTCCATTACCCCCAAAAGAAGCCTTTTGCCCATTGGCAGTAGATCAGCTTCATTGGTGCCCCCCTGGTCCCAGTCCTAGGCAATTACTGATCTACCTTCTGTCTCTCTGAATTTGCCTATAGTAAGTCCCTTACACGTGAACCTTCAAGTTGCGAACTTTCAAAGATGTGAACATGTGTTCACGTGTCCATTCACGTAAGCTAGTTCACATGTCTGACATACATTGTCACGTGTGTGCACATCCTTACAAGTGGTTGTGCTTTTGTGTACTTTACAGTACTGTATAGAGTACAGTAGTACAGTGTCTTTATTTCAAGCCCAGATGTCCAGAAGCAAGTGTAAAAGCAGTGGTGATGTAGCTGGTACCGCTAAGAAGCGCCAGCTATTGTACTACTGTACTGTACTGTAAGGTTAAAAATGTTTTTTGTGTTTTTTTAATGTATTATTTGTGTGAAAAGTATTATAAACCTATTACAGTACAGTACTATGTAGCCAATAGCACTAGTTGGGTACCCAGGCTAACTTTGTTGGACTTATGAACAAACTGGACTTATGAACGTGCTGATGGAACGGAACTCATTTGTTTGTAGGGGATTTACTGTATTCGGGCTATTTCTTATAATTGTAATCATATAATATGTAGTCTTTTGTTACTGTTTTTTTTCCACGTAGCAGAATGTTGTCAAGGTTCACCCATGTAGTAGTATGTATCATAACTTCATTCTTTTTACCAGAGAATAGTATTCTGTTATATGTACATGTCACACTTTGTTTATCCATTCATCCGCTGATGGACAGTTGGGTTGTTTCCATGGTTTGGCTCTTCTAAATAATGCTGTTATGAACATACATGTACAGGTATATGTACGATGTATTTTCTTTTCTCTTGGATATATACCTAAGATAGGAATGGCTGGGTCATGTGGTAACTCTATGTTTAACTTTCTAAGGAATTTCCAAACTGTTTTCCAAAGTGGCTGTACCATTTTACATTCCCACCAGCAGTGTAAGAGGATTCCAGTCTCTCCACATCCTCACCAGTTCTTCTTATTGTCTGGCTTTTCATCGATGACATTTTGGTGCTTATGAAGTGATATCTCATTGAAGTTTTGATTTGCATTTCCCTAATTGACTAATCATGGTGAACATCTTTCCAAGGGCTTCTTGGTCTTTCATGTATCTATTCAAACCCTTTATCCATTTTTAACTGGGTTATTTGTCTTATTTAATTGTAAGAATTCTTTATATATTCTGGAGGCAAGTCCTTTACTCGAGATATGGCTTGCAAATATTCCCAGTCTGTTGAGACATCACTTCTTCAAAGGTATCCTCTGAAAAACAAAATTTTTTAAATTTTGATGAAGGACTTCCCTGGTGTTCCAGTGGTTAAGACTCCACGCTTCCAATGCAGGGGGGCACAGGTTCGATCCCTGGTCAGGGAACTAAGATTCCGCATGCTGTGCAGTGTGGCTACAAAAAAATAATAATAATAAAATAAAATATTGCTGAAATTCAGTTTGTCTGTTTTCTTCTTTTATCATTTGTGCAATATCTGTCACATCTAAAAAAAATGTTGCCCAACCCAAGGTCATGAAGGTTTACTCCTGTTTTCTTCTAAGACTTTTATACTTGAACTCTTATATTTAGTTTTGTGGTCCATTTTGAATTAATTTTTCAGTATGATAGGAGACAGAGGTCCAAGTGTATCATTTTGCATGCACATATTCAGTTGTCCCAGCATAGAACTCTTTTTGCACTCTCAATTTTTTTCCATTAATTTATGTGTCTTTCTGTAATACCATGCTGTCTTGATTTCTGTAGATTTATAGTGTCTTATATGTGAGGCTTCCAACATTGTTCTTCTTTTTAAAGATTATTTGTTTACTATTCTAGTTACTTTGCCTTTCCATATCAGTTTTCCAGAATGCTTATATTAGCCTGTCTATAGCTTCTCTTGATGTAGAAAGTATGCAAATATAAATAGTTTTGCTGCTTTTCCAACTTTTAATTTTTTTAATTTTCTTGTCTTATTGCATTACTGGGATCCTCCTGCAAAATTCTGAACAGAAGCATAGAGGACATCCATGTCTTATTTCTAACTTTAAAATGAATGCTTCTTATGTTGTTATACTAAATGTGGTGTTTACTGTTGGTTTGTGGTAGACATCCTTTATCAGGCTAAGGAAGTTGCCATCTATTTCTACTTTAATATGAATTTTAATTTTTTTTCACAAACTATTTCAGTCATTCTGTGCTTGTATGCAGATTTTTTTTCTTGTGTTCCCTTTTAATGAAAGCATAGACTTTTAATGGTGCCAGGTTTATCCTGAGGTCTTATTTCCAACTCCTTGTTTTGTATGAGCCATGACCTTCTCTCCTCTACACACATGACCATTAAAATTCAAGATTCTAGTTAAAGGAGACCCACAGATATCCCAAGGCTCTTCTAATACTAGGTCATATGCTCAGTGCCCTGGTTTTCAGGTTCCTCTTCATTTTTGGTATCTGGTGGTTTCTTTTACTTTTATGAGAACTCAGCTACGCATTTAAAAGTCTGACTTTTAAATAAAATTCTGCATTTCTAGATATTTTACAGCAGGAAGGTTTTGGGGGTCCACTATATTATTGGGAACTGAAGATTTTCACATTGTTTATAAGTGGGAAAAAATGGAAACAACCCAGTGATTTATCTAATGCATAGCCTAGTGGCTTCAAATGTTTGGCACTCAATAAATATTTGTTGAATGCTTCATGATTTATAGCTCATGACGGAAGAAGAGGAGAATGAAGAAAAAATCATGAACCACAGTTTTGAGCCTGGGAGAATGACGATGATAGACAAGCGGGGGAGGCTAGAAAGGGGGCTAGTTTGTGGGAAAAAATATGAGTTTGATTTTGGCTATATTTTGTTGGAGGTGGCAGAAGGCCTTGCTTGTTGAGTGTTTTGGCTGGGTATGTGGGACTAAAGCTCTGGAGAAGGGTCAGGGTTGGATGAATAAGCTAGGCAATTGTTGGCAATAAGGTGATGATTGAAGCTATGTCACTGGGGTAGAGAGTATAAAGTAAGAACAGTAGAATCAGTTCAAGATTTAGGTTTGATTGGGGTAGAAAGAGAAAGCACAACCTATGAAAGTAAATATAAAAGGTGAAGTCCAAGCAATAGGATAATGAAGACATTGTAGTATCACAAAAAGGTGGAAGGGGAGAGATTTTAAGGAAGAAAGGGTTGTTTCAGGAGAAGATGGTTGGCCAACAGATTCAGGTACTGTGTAGAACTAAAGACCCCAGGATTTACCTGTGAGGAATGGTTTCATCCCAGTCCTATTTATAACCCCATGGCAATAAGCATGTTATAACATTTCTCTTTTTATCTATGATATAATTTTCATCTTGAGTCTAATCAAAGGATCAGAAAGAATGGTTTGTGTTATGATTTTTTTCCACATGTGTATGCTTTTGTGTTTACCTATTTATATGCACACATAAACACATCTTTGAAAGTACATCTTGTTGTTATAAATCTCTAAATGTAGTTGTAAAGAAGCCACTTAGAGATTTCCTGCTATTGAAAAGCCACAGTATACTGTTTTAAATATTTTTAACTTTGTTCAGAGCAAAAAGGACATGGCCCCTTAAAAAAATTAAGTGGGTTTGGAAGAGGCTTGAAGTCTGTTACATAAATTTCTAAGGAAACCGACTGTGTGCTAATGCCAACTAAAAGTTACGGCAAGCATGCTGTGAACATGTGCAGGGTATGACCGTAATCTTCTTTTCTCCCCCGTCTCTCTTTTTTTTTTTTTTTTACTGCTAACAAGGAACGAGAATTTTTAGAGGCTAGAAACTTGGAAAGGAAAATAGGACTTTTTTAGAAGGGTTGTAAATTGCCGACTCTAGGTCTGACCTGCTAGTGGGGGGGTATCAACAACTGAATGAAAGCCATTTGAAAGAGCTTTCTATGATCAGCTCTTCCAAAGCTGTAAGTGCAGGAACCATATACGGGAGCTATATATATATACATATATCTATCTTCCTACAAATTTCTGACTCTCAAAAAATATTAAGGGTGAGTTATAGAGTTATTGTTTACTTAGATGTGAGATGAACACCTAGAATTAGACTAAACAACAGTGGCTATTGATTCCTCGGGGCTACCTCATTTTAACTAGTGTTAAAGTCTTAGTATAGATTATGTATCACATTTTCTTGTGTTGTAGTTAGAAATTATTTTTATCGTTTTTCAATAGTTTTATTTGTAGAGTTATATTTGTAATAAAGCTTAAATGTCTCTGTGTGTGTAATGCAGGCAAATGTGCACTAGTTGTTAGGTATAATGGTGTGTCTAGATTAAAATCTTTGTTGCCTGTTGTCTTCAGCTGGGAGTGATTTTATCAGCAGA
The DNA here is from genome assembly GCF_003031525.2 of Neophocaena asiaeorientalis asiaeorientalis. Taxonomy (NCBI): domain Eukaryota; kingdom Metazoa; phylum Chordata; class Mammalia; order Artiodactyla; family Phocoenidae; genus Neophocaena; species Neophocaena asiaeorientalis. The sequence goes on along the minus strand of NW_020173710.1, from coordinate 801,940 downwards.
ACCTGTTACGTATTTGACCCTCTGAATTGTGGGGAGTTCATCAATACCCGTAGGGCTCATTCCTAGGATTTAGAAGGCTAAAGATGTGGTATAAATGGAGCACAGGATTAATCTGAGTTCGTGGTCTTGAATGAGGGAAGACAGAAGTCAGAGAGAACAGAGGTCAATGTCAAGGGAATAGTAGGGAGAGCAGAGGCAGACATATTGCTGCAGAGATCAGGAGTCTTTGAGAGACAGACCAAACCTGCCTGAGTCAGGTGGCCTTTTATACTTTTTAGGCCATAGCACAGAACAACTGGATTCCCAGGGGGTGACCAGGGCTAGAGGCTGGCATGCAGCTGTACTGTCCCAGTTTGCTGCCTAGGCCATTCTTGAAGCCGGAGCAGACCCTGACAGAATCCTTTTCTGCTGGGATCATGAGGCTGTAACCTAGCCAGCCTGTCCAACTGATGGCAGCACTCCTGGTTTGTACACCTCATATCTGGGAAGAAAGGGGAAGCCTCCTGCCTGTCAGCACTGCAAGCTCAAACCTACAATGAGATGGCAAACATCACAGAAACACACAATATTTATTTTTTAGACATTGCATTTAAGAAGGAAATTTCCTGAACAATGGACGTAATGATAATCAAAGGTGGAAGAGTATGAACCAATTTGGTGGCCATTAAGTCTTTAATTTTCTGGTCCATGTGGATTGACAAGAATGAGAAACCAGATGGAAAGGAATGTATCCTTAAACATTCAAACAATTGATTTTTGTCTATGATAAAGCAAATGTATGTAATGAAACCCTTGTCTGAAATTCCGTATGTAAAAGGGGTGAGATAAGTGGGGAGATTTTCTATAGTTGCTTCTAAAAGCCTTAAACTAACTTAAGTTGGAAGATTTTTCTCCTTGTGCTGGAAATTTTTCAAACACTTTTTGGACACCTTGGTATAAACTTGGATGAAAACCCTCACAGACATCTCATAATTTATTCATGGAGCCTCATAGGATCACTTGGTTTTCTCAGCTATGAGATATCAGTTTGGCTACAAATATTGAAATCCAGGATGACTCAAGTCTTTGTTTTTCCTGTTAACTTACTTGAAATCACGAAGCAGAAGTCTAATATTTGACTATGATTATCCAGCAGTGTGTTTAGATTAGGATCTTTGTTGCCTATAGTCTTTAGCTAGGAATGATTCCATCAGCAGAACCTGTTACATATTTGTCCTCATACGCCCCACTACCCAAGAGGAAAGTCAGTGGGTTAGATTTGGGGGAAAGCCCGAGTCTGTTGTGATCTAGGAAAGGAATGAAATGCTCCTGCACCTGTGGGCTGCACTGGTCTCAAAATAGCCAGTAGCCAAGGCCTGAGTTGTTTGTAGGAGCTGGTTGGACCAAAGCCATGACGCCATTGCTGCCTAGCTTCAAGCTCAGCGATCTTCTGCAGGACCAACGCCCCTGATCTATCTGGAGTGCTCCCCTGCTTTCTTGCACCTGATTTGCTGTTCCTGCCAACGTTCAGGCTGCAGTCACTGACCTAGGACAGTTCTTTTCTCCAAGGGAGCATGTTTGAGTGGATGCGAGGCTCTTCGTCAATGCTGTGCACACAGCTGTGCTCGAAACCATACCCCTGACTTCTTTGAGGGGTGAAGCATTGAGAGAGTTGGGATGGTAGGGGTAGAATTTACTGTGATCAGAGATTGGATTGCATAGCCCAAACCAGCCTTATGCGTAGATAGACCAGGTGGACAATCACGTGGTATGATTTGGACATGGTCTTGCTCCACCTTACTCTCAAAATATCCTCCTCGTGAGACTGTCCTAGTGCCTGATATACCACTGTTAAAGATGGCCTCCCTGGTGGCGCAGTGACTGAGAGTCCGCCTGCCGATGCAGGGGACGCGGGTTAGTGCCCCGGTCCGGGAAGATCCCACATGCCGCGGAGCAGCTGGGCCCATGAACCATG
>NW_020173710.1:776517-799630 GCF_003031525.2 Neophocaena asiaeorientalis asiaeorientalis | reverse complement strand
AAAAAAAAAAGATGGCTTCCTCTAGTTTAAGGCCTTCTCCACAAAATACAAATCCTGGGGCCCAGCACAGTGCTCAACCGCTTAGCAGATCCCCAAATGTTTGTTGAATAAAGAGTGAATTGGAGGAATTATCTATTAACCTAATTCACAGTAATAGTAATGGGGACTATTAGGTTTACCAGATGACTCAACCATTTAAAACAGTGCTTCTCAAACATTAATGTAGATAATGATCACCTAGGGGTCTTCTTAAAAGACAGATTCTAGGGCTGGACAAGACCTGAAAATCTGCATTTCTAACAAGTTTAGGTGATGCCAATGCTATGTATACTTTGAGTAGCAAGGACTTAGAAGACCTCAGGGCAGGGTTGCCCACCTTACCTGATCAAAGAATCTCTTGGGATGCTGGTTAAACATTCAAAATCAGAATCTCCAGGAGGTAGACTTGGAATCTTTATTTTTAACAAGTTCTTCAGGTGATTTGCATGGCTGGAAAAATAATCTTAGGAGGGAATGGGACATGGGCTTAGAAACATATGGGGTCAATGTGTTGGTCCATGGACCTTTTGGAGTAAGAGACTTGGAGACGGCACTGGGACAGATTGGAAAACATATAGCTACAATTTTGCTCTAGAGTAATTCCTGTATGTGGCCTGGAGTTAGAAGGTAGAGGGAAAATGAGGAACTACTTAATTTTTTTTCCCAGCAGGTAGCATTGGTATCACTGTTTACTAGCACAAAGCTTGGTTTTCTGGTTTTTTTTTTTTTTTTGTTCCTTGAGTAAGTTTGGTATCTTGAAAACAGCCAAGTTGATAGATAAAATTTGGGGTATTACTTTTAACTTCAGACAGCTTTCCTTACATTTGTCTTCTCTGCCACTTTTTAAACCTTTAGCCCTTTCACCGTTGTAGATTGTGTGAAACGTTGGGAAACCTTGTTTTCTTGAACTAATAAGACAGATGCGAGGGAATAGTCTATTAAGCAGGGCTGCTGGAGAGACTGTCATTTCTTTAATATCCACCCACTGAGCCATGGAACTGCGTGAGGCCCAGCAGTGGGATTGGAGGCAGCGATGTGCTTCAGTCTGCAGCCATTCTGGAGCATCACCAACGACCGAGGTGAAAGTTTCTCAAATAAGACATTCTGAATGAGATGTGCGGCAAGTGTGAGGCTGCTGAGGAGAGACGGGCAGCTTCAGTGCAGACACGAGCTAGGAAACACGGGCACAGGGGAAATATCACTGACTTGCCAGAGGCCGCGTTACAAGTTGGTGGAGTGGCTCCTATTTGTATTAAAGTTTTCTTATTTCCAATTCTGAACTGCAGCCTTGGGGCTATTGATGTCCCTGGTTTTTAAGCTACCCTGTGGAAAGATCTGCTTCTCATACTTACATACTTTTGAACTCTGTCTCTCCCCTTCTCCTCTTCCCATCTGTACAACTGGGATAGTGGTTGGGATTTGCAGCCAACCACAGGAATGAGTTTTCACATTATTCCAGGCAAGAAAGGGGCTTCTTTGTGAGTAGACATTAGACTTGTTTTTGTCAAGCTGCATTCCAGCGTGGAGACCTAGAGGGGCTCCAGACCGTATTCGTATCCCTTTATCCTCTCCTATATCTTCTTGTACTTTGAGAATGATCCCGTGACAACACCTATGACTGTTCAGGGTCACTTTAAAGGGTCAGGAATGGCAAGTTTAAACACAGAGTGTTGACTTCATTGCTTTCAGGAGCCATGATGAACTCTAGGGAGTTGCCACCGGGTGACCAATGATGCATATTTGAGTGCATGTCTATTGTCGTTTGACTGCCTTCAGATGTGAAAGACTGAGGGGCCTAAGTACACGACACACATTCTGTTGATTACTTATATGCAAAATCATATCTAGATAACTCATTTTAATTTCTAACTCTTACTTATGAATAGCACAATACACCAGTGGTCAGATGACATTGAGGGACTCAGGCACAATATTTCCTCTTTGCTGCCTGAAAGGAAGGTACCAGAGGTACTGAATCTGTGTTTGGGAGGTCCAGGGGTGCCAGAAGGGCCTGGTGTGTCTCAGGGTTTAGGGATGCCAGAACAAACGGGGATTCATGAGGCTGGGAGGTACCTTGCCATCTAGGCAGTAAAACGTCCAGAAATTCTCAGCAAGACCAAGGTTGTTTTTTTTAACGTGGAGGTTGCAGCTAAATATGTGAGGTAGCTGAGGGAGGCTGAGACTGTTTCCGATGCTATTTATTTATTTATTTTTAATTTTATATTGGACTGTAGTTGATTTACAATGTTGTGTTAGTTTCAGGTGTACAGCAAAGTGATTTAGTTGTCCATATTCATATAGCTATTCTTTTTCAGATTCTTTTTCCATATAGGTTATTATAGAGTATTGAGTGTAGTTCCCTGCGCTGTACAGTCGGTCCTTGTTGGTTATCTATTTTTTATATAGTAGTGTGTGTATGTTAATCCCAAGATTCTAATTTGTCCCTCCCCCCCATGGTATATTTTTGCCTGGATGGAACTATGGAGGAGGGGCTGTGAAATGAAGTTTTGGCAGAAGGGTGGGACCCAAAATCAAAAACGAAAAGCTGTAAAGACAGAGAATCCTAGTTTAATGGAGAGAGGTCTATTCAAAGATTAAAGTATTGAGATATAATGAGAAAAAGAATAACACTGAGCATTCAGAAATACTTCTCCTGGAGTATTCGTTTTCTAACGCTGTCGTAACAAATCGCCATAAACTGGACAAAAACGACACAAATTTATTAGCTCATGGTTCTGTAGGTCAGAAGTCTGGGTGCAACATAGTTCAACGGTTCTTCTGCTTAGGGTCTCACAAGGCCAAAGTCAAAGAGTCCACCAGACTGTTGCTTTTGGGGGGCATAAGTGGAGAATACACTAGGCTCGTTCAGCTTGTTGGCTTAATTCAGTTCCTTGTGGTTCTAGGACTGACATCATCCCTGTGTCCTTACTTGCTGTGGGCTGGGGGTTGTTCTCAGCTTCTAGAGGCTGCCCTCATTGCCTGACTTCTGTTCCCATTCAAAGCCAGCGATGGCAAATTGAGTCCTTCTCATGCTTCGAATCTCCCTGACTTCCCCTTTTGTTTGTTCTTGCCTCTTCTGGCTTCAAGCAGGAAAGCTTCTCTGCTTTAAGAGCTCATGTGATTAGATTGGGCTTACCTGGATTATCCAGGAGAACCCCTGTGTCTTAAGGTTCATACCTTAATTATACTGCAAAGTCGCTTCAGAGTAGAACCCAGATTAGTGTTGGATAGTATAACCATGGGATGGGAATCTTGGAGGGAGAGGGAGGAAGGATATCTTTATGATTCTGCCTATCACACTTGGAATCTTAGAAATGTGTCCTGATCTTAGAAAGGGATGGTGGGGCAGTAAATCTCAAGAGCCTTAGAGAACCATCCAATTGTTAATGGAGAAGAAAGAGGAGTAAAAATGTGGAACTGATGCCCACTCACTATTTCACATTGATCAGGAGAGGGAAATCTGGAACTACAAAGGGGAAAAAAGAGATCCTTAGAAGAAAGGCCTTATATTGAGATGACATTTACAATATTTAACAACCGCCACGGCATGGTCATCAACCAATCACAATGCATCCTGGCCAGTACTCCACATTGGTGCATACCTACTGTATCACAGTTTATGGGTCCAAGATAACATAGTTTTCACCATCCTTGCTGTTGGGACCATGGCCCTACTATGAAGGGGACTCCAAGCCCGGTCCTTCTTGCCCACTTAAGGCCCAGCCTCAGAGTGAAAAGCTTTTGTGCATCATGGCACTACCCGGAAAGAGGAGGCCATTCTCCATGCAGGGATTAGAAAAGTCTGAAAATGTGTAGGAACGGAAGCCTGGGGAGTGGTGTGATGGGAGAATCTGGGATCAGGAGTCCAGACTGACCCACAGAGTAAAGAGATAGGAATACGGGAGCTAGTTTTTGTTTTAAACCTTTTATTTTATATCAGAGTATAGTAGATTAACAATGTTGAGTTAGTTTCTGGCGTACAGCAAAGTGATTCAGTTATACTTATACATGTATCCATTCTTTTTCAAATTCTTTTCCCATTTAGGTTGTTACATAATATTGAGCAGAGTTCCCTGTGCTATACAGTAGGTCCTTGTTGGTTATCCGTTTTAAATGTAACAGCATGTACATGTCAATCCCAAATCCCCTAGCTATCCCTTCCCCCGACCCTTCCCCCCTGGTAACCATAATGGGAGCTAGTCTTTGAGGCAGACGGGTAAGCATTTGTCTGAGTAAGGTCGGAATGCAGGATGTCATCATTCTAGGGTATCAAGTGAGCAGATTCACAAGCATTGTCTGGCAAAACCAACCAACAAACATACTGTCTACCCAGGCTGTTGTGTGCTGGGTAATTAACGGGGACTGGGGTGGCTAGTACCCCACGTGGGAAAGTTAGAGGGATGGCAATTGGAGTAGTCAGCATAAAAATTGAGGACTCGGTCATGAAGACTGGGTATCAGGAGGCCACATATTAAGTCATTGGGAGAAGCGGAGTTCCAGGTGACGACTTTTGCACAGAGAAACAAGACACAGGCATGGTCATTGGGACATTGGGGTCTCACAGTAATAATGGAATCAAGAATATAACAAACTAGATGCTAAGTTACTGGTTTAGGGTCCATAGGATGTAATAATTGGCAAAAATGATTATATCTCTACTCCCTCTCATGTTAGAGAAGAGGAAACATGCCTGGAGAATAGAACTTGCAATAGAACTTGGTACTAGGACGGGTTTCTAGACGCCTCATCTACTTGGTGTTCTTTTCCTCACACTGCCCTTCTGACTTGAGCTAGGGCAGGTCTTGCAGTGTGGTTTGCAGCTGACTGTAGAAGGTGAAGTTAACCTAGCTGATGACTCAAAGGGTTGCTGGCAGGCTTAGAGCCCAACCATGGTCTCTTAGTGCAATCTTAAAATAAAAATAAAATAAAATTAAAAATTATTATCTTACTATTTATTTTATTTTTTAATTGAAGTATAGTTGATTTATAATATTGTTTTAGGTGTACAGCAACGTGATTCGGTTATACATACATATATATATATATATATATATATATATACATACATACATATATGTATTCTTTTTCAGATTCTTTTCCCTTATAGGTTATTACAAATATTGAGTATAGTTCCCTGTGCTATACAGTAGGTCCTTGTTGGTTATTTATTTTATATGTATCAGTGTGTATATGTTAATCCCAAAGTCCTAATTTATTCCACCCCTCACGCCCCTTTCCCCTTTGGTAACTGTAAGTCTGTTTTCCATGTCTGTGGGTCTTAGTGCAATCTTAGCTCCAGGATCTGGCCCCCGCTACAACATCCTGTTGTTCCGGATACTAGTAGTACAGGCATAGTCTCTATATCAGCTTTATGACATTGACGTATGTTGCTCTGAACTTAAATAAAAGGCGAGCTGGGAGTAGATTCTTGTCTGCTAAAAATAACTTCACTTGGAATGCTCTGTTATAGGAAAGCACAAAGCCACTAGTGAAAGCAACTAATAGATATCACAGGTTTCTATGACACTGGAGAAAAGGATGGTTTCACAGGGGAGGAAAATTAAGGTTAAAAAAGTCTTCTCACGTTCATAATGCTACCCTTCTTGTCACTTTAGATAAGGCCTCAGCTGATTGGGACCAAGAGTAGGTGGTTTAAAAAAAAAAAATTAGAAATGGAAAGATGCAAGGCAAGAGAATGGGTGAATCTGTTCAAAGAAAGGGGCTGCTTCCTTAGCCTTGCACGTTATAACTTGCCTACTTATCCGTCACCAAAGAGCATGCCTATTGCTATCAGGGATGCAAAAAAGGGATGCTTTTCACACAATCCAATCCACTCAGCCAAAAATGCGTAAAGGGACTTGGGTAGAAAAGTTTATAATATGTTTTGTGGTAATGGAAAAACTCATTTAAAGGCTCCTTCAGCTCAAGTGCATTTGGGAGCTCCTAGTTAGCGCTGCTGAAGTGACCACTGCACAAGCTAAAGGAAGGTGAATGAGGCCTCCTTGGTTTTTTAGCCCAGAGGCGAGCACTCATGCTCTTGGCCAGCTGTTGTCTGAGGCCTTGATCATTTTGAACACACCATGAGCACAGGCCTTAATGACTACTTGGGGATACGATCCGGGCAAGTTTGAGCTTATGAAAAGCATTTCTAAGGTCACATGCCTTCTTATTGGCCAGGGTATTTAATATTGTGTTTCATTTCATTAAAAAAAAATTTCCCTAAATAATTGACTATGCCCAGCATGTCATCTTAATTCAAAAATTTTCAAGGGACATGTCTCCTGTGGCTTAAGAAGCTTAGACATAACATACTCAGATTTGATTTGATTTTGATTTTCCATGCATTTAAAAACAGGAAATAAGAGGGAATTCTCAGAACAGATTTAGGATTTCATATTTGGGTACCCAATGATGGTGTCTAGCTTATCAATAGACAGAAATAAATGAACAGCTGTTTTAATGATTGGGAGGTTGATTGCTTCATGGTTGTTATATTTATACTCAGCGTTCTATATGTTCTACATTGAAACGTTTTTAACTTGGAGTTTAAGGCCCTGTTTTTTTTTTTTTTTTTTTTCACCTAGATTCACTAATTACAGGGCGCATTTGAGAATGTCACATAATATTGTTTCTCAGTCCCCTCATTGGTAATTATAAAATAGGGATGATGGTACTAGCTAATGTTCAATGCATCCTCATCTTACAGATGAGGCAGCTGAGGCACAGAAAACTAGGTTATAACTTGCTCAGGGTGACCCAGCTAGTAATAGCAGAGGTAGGATTCCGACTCAGGTAGACCAGTTCCAGAGCCTATGCTTTTAACTCCTAGTTTTATATATTGAAGGGGTTTCAAGGCTCAAATCAAATGTAATCGTATATGTGAAAGTGCTTTGCAAACTATAAAATGCCAGATAAATAGGAGGTATTATAAAAGTTTCGGAGCCTGACGGAAGGCTTTGGTTTCCTCTGAGGAAGAATATTCCTGGCAGTAGGAAAGTTTTGGTCTGGTGATAGGAAGTTCCACTATAGTAGGCATGATGCCTTGGTTTGAAACACTTAGAGTAGCAGAAAGCTCACTGGACTGAAAGGAAGCCAACCTGGGTTCTAGTGCCAGTTGAGCTACTAATAACCAATCAGTCTTGGCTAAGTTATCTAACTTCCCTGAACCTCAGTTTCATTAAGTAAGAAGCAAGACAATTGGTGTAGACAGTGGGTCTCAATTTTTCAGGGGCATGAACCTCCTGTCCATCGGCTTATGGACTCTAATAACAGGCTCTGGCATCTCGCCACAAACTTTGTATCCAACTTGAGGGTTTCACAGACCCCCTGCAGCCCAACCATGGTTCAACAGACCTGAGGTTAAAAACTCCAGGTCTCCATGTTAGAAGGTTCTTTGTAGCTCTCAGACGCTAAGATTGGAACTGCACTTTGTAAATACGTGCTTTCAAAAAGTTCTTTACGGGAAAATGGCCCCATAAATCATGGAAAGTGCACATGAAACCACTGTGCTTAGATGGTCAGAATCACATGATTTAGAATTTCGGAAGGGATTGCCATTGATAGCAGGGAGGTATAGCTGTAATAGCTCACCAAAGAATCCTGAATTTCCGTTTTATTTTGCTGAGGAACTTTTTTGAAAAGGGGAGGAGAGAGTCACAGTGGCAATATCCAGCTTGATAATATTAATCATACATTCAGTTTTGCAGTACACTTAGAAGAGTGCTGGACTTAACTGCTTTTAGTTCTGGTATCAGCAAAAGAAACAGCACTGTTTCCTGCTGGTCCACAGGGAGAAGCAGTATTTTTTTTTTTTTATAGGAAGCCGGCTTTGGCATGGAAGCCATAAAGAATTTTATATCAGTAAAAGTAGACAGTGTCAACCCCAACTGGGTGCAAGATTGGTGGGTGGTCTGTTTGTAAAACATTTCTAATTACTGTGATGAGTCCTGCTGGGGTTGCTAAAATGAAGTGTCTGTCATATCCATTTCCTGGTGTTTTGAAACAGCTGCAAGAATTGTCAAAGAATTCCAGAGTCCGTGGAGCTGTGGAGCAAAGGAAGTATTTTTAGCAAGGATCCAATCCACCCTCTCATTTTCTAGATGAGAACTACTGAGGTTCGTTCTGTCTTAGATCTGGTCCTTTGGAAACAGACTGAACAGAGTTTTGTGTGCAGGAAATTTCTTGGGGAGCACTCTCAGGAAAAAGTCTCTAAGGAAGTGGATGAAGGAGGATTGGGCAAAAGGATTTGCTGAACTGTGACGTGGTTACAGCAAGTTGCTCACAAGCTGAGATGTTCCTTTAGAGTGATCTCCACTTGAGGCAAGGGGGGGATGGGGCTTTGAACACCTGCACTGCCTGATGATTAGATGGAAAGGAGCCATAACATCAGACGTAATATCCCTTTGGCTGAGGGCAGTTTCTGGAGACTGATTCACCTGTGAGCCATCAGCAGCCAACACTTCTGGCAACTGGGGAAATGAGTGCCTTGGTGCAGAAGGCGGTTCTGGATGACTTAGCACAGCATCTACTACAGCAACAGAGAGTTTCATTTGGACCCACCATCATCTCTCAGCTACATCACTGCAATGGCCCTCAAACTGGTTTCCTTTTCTACACTGCAGCCAGAGTTATCGTTCTAAAACTCAGTTCTTATCATGTTGCTATGGCTACCAACTATTTTTAAAATTAATTTTGTATCGTATAAGTTTCAGATGTACAGCATTATAATTTGACATCTGTACACACTACAAAGTGATCACCGCCACAAGTCCAGTTACCATCCATCACCATACAGTTAACCCCCTTCACCATTCCACCCACCCCCCAATCCCCTTCCCTTCTGGAAACCACTAATCTGTTTTCTGTATCTAAGTTCATTTTATTTTGTTTGTTCATTTTTTGTTTCTTTAGGCTCCACATGAGTGAAATCATACAGAATTTGTCTTTCTTCATCTAACTTATTTCACTTAGCATAATACCCTCAAGGTCCATCACTGTTGTCTCAAATGGCAGGATTTCATTCTTTCTTGTGGCTGAGTAGTATCCCATTGCATGTATATACCCCATCTTCTTTATCCATTCATCCATCAGTGGATACTAATGTTGCTTTCATAACTTAACTTGGCTTTTGGCAATAATGCTACAATGAACATAGGGGTGCACATATCTTTTCAATTTAGTGTTTTTGTGTTCTTTGGATAAATACTTAGAAGTGAAATAGCCGGGTCATATCGTAGTTCTATTCTTTCTGGAGGAATCTCCATACTGTTTTTAAGAGTGGCTGTATCAATTTACAGTCCCACCAACAGTGTATGAGGGTTCCCTTTTCTCCACATACTCTCCAACATTTGTTATTTCTTACCTTCTTTTGATACTAGCCATTTTTTTTGTCTTGAATTTAATTTATTTTTTATACAGCAGGTTCTTATTAGTCATCCATTTTATACACATCAGTGTATACATGTCAATCCCAATCTCCCAGTTCATCCCACCCCCACCCCTGCCGCTTTCCCCCCTTGGTATCCATACGTTTGTTCTCCACACCTGTGTCTCTATTTCTGCCCTGCAAACCGGTTCAACTGTACCATTTTTCTAGGTTCCACATATATGCGTTAATATTCGATATTTGTTTTTCTCTTTCTGACTCACTTCACTCTGTATGACAGTCTCTAGATTCATCCACATCTCTACAAATGGCACAATTTTGTTCCTTTTTATGGCTAAGTAATATTCCATTGCATATATGTACAATATCTTCTTTATCCATTCGTCCGTTGATGGACACTTAGCTTGCTTCCGTGACCTGGGTATTGTAAATAGTGCTGCCATGAACATTGGGGTGCATATGTCTTTTTGAATTATGGTTTTCTCTGGGTATATGACCAGTAGTGGGATTGCTGGGTCACATGGAAGTTCTATTTTTAGTTTTTTAAGGACCCTCCATACTGTTCTCCATAGTGACTGTATCAATTTACATTCCCACCAAGAGTGCAAGAGGGTTCCCTTTTCTCCACACCCTCTCCAGCAATTGTTGTTTGTAGATTTTCTGATGATGCCCATTCTAACTGGTGTGAGGTGATACCTCAATGTAGTTTTGATTTGCAGTTCTCTAATAGTTAGTGGTGTTGAGCAGCTTTTCATGTTCTTCTTGGCCGTCTGTATGTCCATTTTGGAGAGATGTCTAGTTAGGTCTTCTGCCCATTTTTTGATTGGGTGGTTTGTTTTTTAATATTGAGCTGCATGAGCTGTTCATATATTTTGGAGATTAATCCTTTGTCCGTTGATTCATCTGCAAATATTCTCTCCCATTCTGAGGGTTGTCTTTTCGTCTTGTTTGTAGTTTCCTTTGTTTTGCAGAAGCTTTTAAGTTTCATTAGGTCCCATTTGTTTATTTTTGTTTTTATTTCCATTGCTCTAGGAGGTGGATCAAAAAAGATCTTGCTGTGATTTACATCAAAGAGTGTCCTTTCTATGTCTTCCTCTAAGAGTTTTATAGTGTCTGGTCTGACATTTAGCTCTCTAATCCATTTTGAGTTTATTTTTGTGTATGGTGTTAGGAGTGTTCTAATTTCATTCTTTTACATATAGCTGTCCAGTTTTCCCAGCACCACTTATTAAAGAGACTGTCTTTTCTCCATTGTATATCCTTGCCTCCTTTGTCACAGACTAGTTGACCACAGGTGTGTGGGATTATCTCTGGGCTTTCTATCCTGTTCCATTGATCTATATTTCTGTTTTTGTGCCAGTACCCTACTGTCTTGATGACAGTAGCTTTGTAGTATAGTCTGAAGTCAAGGAGTCTGATTCCTCTAGCTCCGTTTTCTTCCCTCAAGACAGCTTTGGCTATTCGGGGTCATTTGTGTCTCCATCCAAATTTTAAGGTTTTTTGTTCTAGTTCTGAAAAAATGCCATAGGAAATTTGATAGGGATTGCACTAAATCTATAGATTGCATTGGGTAGTATAGTCATTTTCACAATATTGATTCTTCCAATCCAAGAACATGGAGTTGGTATCATCTTTAATTTCTTTCAACAGTGTCTTATAGTTTTCTGCATACAGGTCTTTTGTCTCCCTAGGTATGTTTATGCCTAGGTATTTTATTCTTTTTGTTGCAATGGTAAATGGGAATGTTTCCTTAATTTCTCTTTTCAGATTTTTCATCATTAGTGTATAGGAATGCAAGAGATTTCTGTGCATTAATTTTGTATCCTGCAACTTTACCAAATTCATTGATTAGGTTTAGCAGTTTTCTGGTGGCATCTTTAGGATTCTCTATGTATGGTATCGTGTCATGTGCAAACAGTGACAGTTTTACTTCTTCTTTTCCAATTTGGATTCCTTTTATTTCTTTTTCTTCTCTGATTGCCGTGGCTAGAACTTCCAAAACTGTGTTGAATAATAGTGGTGAGAGTGGACATCCCTGTCTTGTTACTGCACTTAGAGGAAATGCTTTCAGTTTTTCACCATTGAGAATGATGTTTGCTGTGGGTTTGTCATACGTGGCCTTTATAATGTTGAGGTAGGTTCCCTCTAGGCCCACTTTCTGGAGAGCTTTTATCCTAAATGGGTGTTGAATTTTGTCAGAAGCTTTTTCTGCATCTATTGAGATGATCATATGGTTTTTATTCTTCAATTTGTTAATATGGTGTATCACATTGATTGATTTGCATATATTGAAGAATCCTTGCATCCCTGGTATCAATCCCATTTAATCATCGTGTATGATCCTTTTTATATGTTGTTGGATTCTGTTTGTTAGTACTTCATTGTGGATTTTTGCATCTATATTCATCAGTGATATTGGTCTGTAATTTTCTTTTGTTGAGGTATCTGTGTCTGGTTTTGGTATCGGGGTGATGGTGGCCTCATAGAATGATTTTGGGAGTTTTCCTTCCTCTGCAATTATTTTGGAAGAGTTTGAGAAGGATGGGTGTTAGCTCTTCTCTAACTGTTTGACAAAATTCACCTGTGAGGCCATCGGGTCCTGGACTTTTGTTTGTTGGAAGACTTTTAATCACAGTTTCAATTTCATTACTTGTGATTGGCTTGTTCATATTTTCTATTTTTTCCTGGTTCAGTCTTGGAAGGTTATACCTTTCTAAGAATTTGTCCATTTCTTCCATGTTTTCCATTTTATTGGCATATAGTTGTTTGTAGCAATCTCTTATAATTCTTTGTATTTCTGCAGTGTGTTGTGATTTCTCCTCTTTCATTTCTAATTTTATTGATTTGAGTCCTCTCCCTTTTTTTCTTGATGAGTTTGGGTAATGGTTTATCAATTTTGTCTATCTTCTCAATGAACCAGCTTTTAGTTTCATTCATCTTTGCTATGTTTTGTTTTCTTTGTTTCTATTTCATTTATTTCTCCTCTGATCTTTATAATTTCTTTCCTTCTGCTAACTATGGGTTTTGCTTGTTCTTCTCTCTCTAGTTCCTTTAGGTGTAATGTTAGATTGTTTATTTGAGATTTTTCTTGTTTCTTGAGGTAGACTTTTATAGCTATAAACTTCCCTCTTAGAACTGCTTTTGCTGCATCTTATAGGTTTTGGATCGTCGTGTTCTCATTGTCATCTGTCTCTAGGTATATTTTCATTTCCCCTTTGATTTCTTCAGTGATCTCTTAGTTATTTGTTTAGCCTCCATGTGTATGTGCTTTTCATGTTCTTTTCCTTGTAGTTGATTTCTAATCTCATAGCATTGTGGTCAGAAAAGATGCTTGATAGGACTTCAGTTTTCTTAAATTTACTGGGGCTTGATCTGTGACCCAAGATGTGATCTATCCTGGAGAATGTTCCATGCACACTTGAGAAGAAAGTGTAATCTGTGGTGTTTGGATGGAATGTCCTATAAATATCAATTAAATCTATCTGATCTATTGTGTCATTTAAAGCTTGTGTTTCCTTATTAATTTTCTGTTTGGGTGATCTGTCCATTGGTGTAAGTGAGGTGTTAAAGTCCCCCACTACTATTGTGTTACTGTCGATTTCCTCTTTTATAGATTTTAGCAGTTGCCTTATGTATTGAGGTGCTCCTATGTTGGGTGCATATATATTTATAATTGTTATACCGTCTTCTTGGATTGATCCCTTGATCATTATGTAGTGTCCTTCCTTGTCTCTTGTAACATTCTTTGTTTTAAAGTCTATTTTGTCTGATATGAGTATTGCTACTCCATCTTTTTTCTGATTTCCATTTGCATGGAATATCTTTTTCCATCCCCTCACTTTCAGTCGGTATGTGTCCCTAGGGCTGAAGTGGGTCTCTTGTAGACCCCATATACATGGGTCTTGTTTTTGTATCCATACAGCAAGCTTGTGTCTTTTGGTTGGAGCATTTAATCCATTCGCGTTTAAGGTAATTATCGATATGTATGTTCCTATGACCATTTTCTGAATTGTTTTGGGTTTGTTTTTGTAGGTCCTTTTCTTCTCTTGTGTTTCCCACTTAGAGAAGTTCCTTTAGCATTTGTTGTAGAGCTGGTTTGGTGGTGCTGAATTCTCTTAGCTTTTGCTTGTCTGTAAAGCTTTTGATTTCTCCATCGAATCTGAATGAGATCCTTGCCGGGTAGAGTAATCTTGGTTGTAGTTTTTCCCTTTCATCACTTTAAATATATTGTGGCAATCCCTTCAGGCTTGTAGAGTTTCTGCTGAGAAATCAGCTGTTAACCTTATGGGAGTTCCCTTGTATGTTATTTGTCATTTTTCCCTTGCTGCTTTCAATAATTTTTCTTTGTCTTTAATTTTTGCCAATTTGATTACTATGTGTCTCGGCGTGTTTCTCCTTGGGTTTATCCTGTATGGGACTCTCTGCACTTCCTGGACTTGGGTGGCTATTTCCTTTCCCATGTTAGGGAAGTTTTCAACTATAATCTCTTCAAATATTTTCTCTTGTCCTTTCTCTCTCTCTTCTCCTTCTGGGACCCCTATAATGCGAATGTTGTTGCATTTAATGTTGTCCCAGAGGTCTCTTAGGCTGTCTTCATTTCTTTTCATTCTTTTTTCTTTATTCTGTTCCGCAGCAGTGAATTCCACCATTCTGTCTTCCAGGTCACTTATCCGTTCTTCTGCCTCAGTTATTCTGCTATTGATTCCTTCTAGTGTAGTTTTCATTTCAGTTATTGTATTGTTCATCTCTGTTTGTTTGTTCTTTAATTCTTCTAGGTCTTTGTTGAACATTTCTTGCATCTTCTCCATCTTTCCCTCCATTCTTTTCCCGAGGTCCTGGATCATCTTCACTATCGTTATTCTGAATTCTTTTTCTGGAAGGTTGCTTATCTCCACTTCATTTAGTTATTTTTCTGGGGTTTTATCTTGTTCCTTCATCTGGTACATAGCCCTCTGCCTTTTCATCTTGTCTATCTTTCTGTGAATGTGGTTTTTGTTCCACAGGCCATAGGATTTTAGTTCTTGCTTCTGCCGTCTGCCCTCTGGTGGATGTGTCTGTCTAAGAGGCTTGTGCACGTGTCCTGGGTGGGTTCCCTCCCTGTTGGTTGTTTGGCCTGAGGCGACCCAACACTGGAGCCTACCGAGGCTCTTTGGTGGGGCTAATGGCAGACTCTGGGAGGACTCACACCAAGGTGTACTTCCCAGAACTTCTGCTGCCAGTGTCCTTGTCCTCACGGTGAGCCACAGCCACCCCCTACCTCTGTAGGAGACCCTCCAACGCTAGGATGTAGCTGTGATTCAGTCTCCAATGGTGTCACTGCTCCTTCCTCTGGGTACTGATGAGCACACTACTTTGTGTGTGCCCTCCAAGAGTGGAGTCTCTGTTTCCCCCAGTCCTGTCAAAGTCTTGCAATTAAATCTCGCTAGCCTTCAAAGTCTGATTCTCTAGGAATTCCTCCTCCCATTGCCGGACCTCCAGATTGGGAAGCCTGACATGGGACTCAGAACCTTTACTGCGTGGTGGACTTCTGTGGTGTAAGAGTTCTCCAGTTTGTGAGTCACCCACCCAGCAGTTATGGGATTTGATTCTCTTGTGATTGTGCCCCTCCTAGCATCTCCTGGCTTCTCCTTTGTCTTTTGATGTGGGGTATCTTTTTTGGTGAGTTCCAGTGTCTTCCTGTTGATGACTGTTCAGCAGTTAGTTGTGATTCTGGTGTTCTTGTAAGAGGGAGTGAGAGCGTGTCCGTCTACTCCGCCATCTTGAACCAATCTCCCATACTAGCTCTTCTGTAGACGTAAGGGGACATCTCATTGTTGTTTGGATTTGAATTTCCATAGTAATTAGTAACGTTGGACATCTTTTCATCTTCCTCTTGGCCATCTGCTTGTCTTCTTTGGAAAAATGTCTATTCAGATCCTGTCCCCAGTTTTTAATTGGGTTGTTTGTTTTTTGTTATTGAGTTATTTGAATTCCTTACATATATTGGATATCCACCCCTTATTGGATACATTCAGTCCTCCATATCCGTGTATTCAACCAACCATGGATAAAAAATAATCAAAAGACATTCCAGAAAATTCCCCAAAGCAAAACTTGAAGTACCTACATAGCATTTATATTGTATTTACAACTATTTACATAGTATAAGGAATTATAAGTAATCTAGAGATGATTTTACTATATATAGGAGGATGTGCATGGGTTTTATGCAAATACTGTTCCATTTTCTATAAGAGACTCTAGCCTGTGGATTTTCGTATCCAAGGGGGGTCCTGGATCAAATTCTCCTTGAACTTTGAGTGATGACAGTATGTTATTTACAAATATCTTCTTCAGCTCAGTAGGCTGCCTTTTCATTTTGGCAATGGTTTCCTTCACTATGCAGAAGCAGTAGTTTGATGTGGGGCTTACAGCTCTTTAGTTGGCTCCTCATGCCTTCAATAGTATGGCTTCCAAGGTCCCTCAAGGTCTGATTGCTGTCTTTAACCACAACACTTGCATTTTCCCTCTTGACCTCCACCGGCCAGCCATGGAACTACTTGCTGTTCCATGAATGTGTTCTGCTGTCTCTTACCTCTGAGCCTTTGCACATGCTATTTCCTTTGGAACATTCTAGTATGCACACATGCACGTAGATACTTCTAGTTTAGATGGCC
This sequence comes from Neophocaena asiaeorientalis asiaeorientalis, assembly GCF_003031525.2. Taxonomy (NCBI): domain Eukaryota; kingdom Metazoa; phylum Chordata; class Mammalia; order Artiodactyla; family Phocoenidae; genus Neophocaena; species Neophocaena asiaeorientalis. The sequence goes on along the minus strand of NW_020173710.1, from coordinate 783,550 downwards.
CCTCTTTTGGGAAGCCTTCCCTGACTACTTCCATAGTATCCTATAACTTTTCCTATTGTAACTCTTCTCTATTATACTGTATTGAAATTCCCTGTTTACATGTCTATCTCCTCTCTAGACTGTAAGTTCCTTGAGGGCAGGAAATGCATCTTTAGTATGCATCCCCTGAACTTAGTACAATGATTGGAACTTGGTAGGTACACAAAAATACGTGTCCAATGTACCGGTGACATGTCTTGGCCAAGGTCACACCCTGTGCATACCCAGGGACGGATTGTTTTTGATGTTTTGTTCAGTTACCATGGGGACAAATCATCTGACCACCAAGTTTCTATGTGTGTGTCCACATGGAATTATATGAAACTGGGCCATTGCAAATAGAAAGTAGAATCACATCATAGATGAAAAAGCTCTGGCTGAGAGGAGAAATGTAATATCTTTAAAGTGGATGTGACCTATATGTCAGATTCTTAAAGCTCCTTCCGAAAGGAGATTTGAGAGAGCCTGTAATCCTGTGAGGGATACGTTGGGACACGTGGAATCATGACATAGCATTCAGAGCTGATAGGCTGGTGTATGGAAGTGTTAATCATGGTCAATAGGATTAATCGTTGATTATAGGCATGTCTTCTTCGGACAGATTTTCAGCCTCTGCAGGGATTTGCCTGGAGGAGATTTTATGAGCAGCGTTACAGAAGCAGGGACAGATTAAAATTGTGCTGCTTGAAAATTACTGCCGAGAGACTTAAAATTTTTAGTAAGATGTTCAGGAAGCCAAAGCCTTCTGGGTAATGTGTGAATTCCAGAGAAGTATTATGCTATTTTCCTTGCCAAAGGTGGGCTCTCTAATGTCCTAGCTAGGCCATAGTACTCCATTACATAAGCTGACCTTTAAAAATGCTATAACAAGGCAGTAATCAGGGCCACCCTTTCCAGAGCCAACAAGGATTAGGCAGGAAAAAAAGATGTCACTGCCCTTTGTGCACAGTCATTCTGGCCCTGCTCCCAAGAACAGGCCTCTCTGGGCTTTCATCGGTCTCTTTGTTTTCTCTTGCCTGCAGATGCTCAGTAAGAGCCCATGCTGTTGGGAGAGGTACCTACGTTTGGACAGGATACATATAATTTATGGCGGTCTCCATAATCAATAGTCATATCCCATATCTGGAATTGATTAAGAAAATGCCTCTTGAGCAGTGAGTCTTACACTTTTGAGGTGGTCGTAGACCTCTTAGAATTTGATAACAGCTTAGTACCGTCTTTCCAGAAAATGAGAATCCCCAAATTTTACACCCAATTTTATGGGGATCATGGACTCCCCAAAACCCTTCATGAACCAGTGACCAAAAGTCATTGACTTAGAGATAAGAACAAAAATGGCTTCCATCTACTGAGTGCTGACTATGTACCAGGCACTACGCTAAACACTTGATATGCATTATCTCATTTAATCCACGCAGTGACCCTATGGGGCAAGTACACTTATTATTTTACAGCTCAGAGGTGGTAGAACTGAGATTCAAACACTCGCTGGTAGGCTCTGGAGCTTGTAACCTTAACATTTATACCATTCAGCCTCCAGTGAGTCTTACAAGCTTATTTCTGATTGGCCCTTTGTGCTTTAGTAGCATTGACTGTCAATCTTTCTGCTTTTTGTTTTCAGAAGAAACCTTCTTTAAGTAGTTGCTCATGGGCTCTGAGTTTAAAGATTCTGTCCTTTTAGTTCTATTGATTGTCAGTATAGCTGAACACACCACTGGTCTAGTTAAACTACTGTTAGATAAACAGAATGCCCCATTTTTCACAATATAGAATATCTGCAGAGAAATACAAATGGTAGAATGTTTCTTGCAAACTGCTTCAAAACCATTATCCTACCCTTATTTCCTTCGGTGTATTTTAGGAGTGTGCTGAGGGCTGTTTGCATAGCAAAGCTGAAGTCATTATCCCTTGTCTATATTGGAAATATCTGATTAAATTTTTTTACCTTTTTTATTGACTTTGAGTACAGATAGAATAATTAGTATGGTGTAAGTTCATGATTTTGTTTTATGATGAAGTACATTGTAGACACTATGAGACCATAAATATTTTGGTATGCATCTCTAAAAAATATTTTTTCCTTCAGAGTAAAAATTACATCAGCATACCTAAAAAAATCTAACAATTCTTTAATATTATTTAATACCCAGTGCATATTCAGGTGTCTTCAATGGTTCCTAAAATGCTGTTTACCACCTGTGGTCAAACCAGGATTCAATCTAGGACCGTGTGTTGCATCTGATTGTTATAATTAAGTGTCTTTTAATCTAGAACAGTTCCTTTTTCCATTACAAAAACTTTCTGAAGAGACCAGGCCTGTTGTTTCCTAGACTTCCTTGAGGTGCTGTTTAGCTGATCTCTCTGTCTCCCTCATCTCTTAAACTGAAAATTGGATATAAAGTCTTGCTTAGATTCCAGTCAAACATTTTTGACAAGATTATACCATAGGCAGGTACTCTGTGTTGCATCACATTAATTAGGAAATTGTCCCATCATTAGTGTTGGGGCAAGCTTTCTATCTATCTGAATCCTTCTTGCGATCCCCAGTTCCCCTCCCACCTGTTCTCCGGTGCCTTATATCTCTTTAATAGGCATCAAGTTATTTAATTCTATAATCAGATATAAAACCAAGTAAATGACTGCTTTTAGAGCCTTGAAATCCTTATTTAAGAGTTCAAGTAAGGGGAGGACACAGAGCCCTGTGTAGGACAGAGGGCCCAGGAAAATGCTGCTGGGGAAACCAAAGGACACATGATCAGCTTTACAACTTGTCTGAGTGCTGACCTTGGCCTAAGCCCTGTCAAGCATGGGAGGCCCATTTCAGGAAGAGATTTGCCTTTTTCCCAGAGAAGACACTGGCCGTGTGACAAACATATACACGAGAGGAAGTGTTCAAGCCTGGCTCTTGCTAGGGCCAGTTCAGATGAGGCAAATTAACCTGCAGGAATGCCCCATCCCCACTGCACTTTCCCCGTCCCTGCCACACTCGCACTTGCTTCCTTTCTTTGGCTGTTGTGCATAACTCGGACTCATCCCCACCCCTACAACGTACAAAAGCCCACACACGTTCCTGACTCTCTTATGTTTTCTTTTCCTTCTTCCGTATAAAGTCTGTTCCAGCTCCGGAGTCATAGTCCCTTGTTCACAGTTAGGGATTAGTGCCTCCTTTCCCACATTTTTGAATATTAATAGGAGAGGGTGACGCTCACTGTAAGCTAGGGGGATGATGGTTAAACAGTGAACTTGCAGCTGGTACCAACAGTGGGAGAGAGATCTTTGAGGACGTGTCTTCAGTTGCTACGCATCTTGCCTCTTTGTGTGGCTGGCCTTCGTTGAGGAAAAACAAACTCAGAATAGCTATCTGCCTAAAACACATTCTCCCCTTAGGTGTGTTTGCATCATGAAACAGCTTTAAAGGCAGCACATTTCTGACTGGAATTTCCTCATTAGTGGATGTGAACACTTTATCTGTGGCAACCCATTAATTACCGGACCAACCTCTAGTTCATTGGCAATCACCCGACATGCAGTGTAGGTGTGCGCTCAGCATCCCAGTTGTACCACTGAAATGGAAACCGTCTTCTCTGAAGAGTTTTGGAAAACAAAGTCATCGATCTCAATAGAGATGCTACAGATATGGTCACTTTTGATGCACAGAAGGGCTACTAATTATTCTCAAGTAAACGTCTCCAGTACACAGTGACAAGTGGTACTGGAGGTTGGCAACCTTTCAGAGCTGGGTGCCAGGACTCCATTTATTCACTCTCGGGAGTGAGCAACTGCTTCAGTGGGAGGAGGCCTGGCTGTTCCTATTAGCAACAGTGGGATTGGGTCCTGTGGGTTCAAGAGAGGGCAGCCCACAGGACCTCTGGGTCCCTGTGCTGAAACTTTCTCTGCACTTCCCAACAGCTATGCTACGGTTAACCTTGCCAATGGATCCCATCCTCCCAGACGTGAATTAAATGAAATAAACACACAGTTAGCAATTTATACCCCCAATACTTCTTGAGAGCCCGCACTTTGGTAGATGCTCCACATACCATGGTAAACAGGGCTGGCATGTCCTCATCAAACTTAGTTTAGTGGGGAAGACAGACAGTAAATAGAGAAATAAATACAAAATTATAAATCGTTAAGTGCTATGAAAGAAATACACAGGGACTGTGAAAATACAGTAAGCAGACGCTCACTTAGACACAGTTGTCAGAAGAATGTCTATGTATCAAATATGCAACTAGATGCTTGATCAAAGAGACGTGGGTGAGAGATGGCCCTTGGCCCTGACGATTTGCCAGTTTATAATAAGTTCAGTAAGAAAAGCACGTATGAAGCATAATGGAAGCCGAGAGGAAGGAAAAATTGATTCTGCCTGGAGTAGAGTAGGGGAGGGATATCAGAGACAGAGAAAGGGCGGCATCCTTGAAGGATAACTGAGCGAATGCTGGGTGAACATGTCGGGCCTGGGCTAGGGGGGTCTAGATGGAGGCAGCAGCAAGAGACATGTTTGCGGGAACGAGGTAGGTCACCTTGGAACCGTGACCTCGAGTGAACTTGCCTGCAGGGCCCCAGTACTCTGGGGGCTGGATCAGGGTGGAGCTGCTCTCTTTGAAGCCCCAGAGTGAGTCAGTAACAGGGAAATTGGAGTAGTTCTTTCTATGGCTGCCGTCGTAAATGACGACAAACTCTGGTGGCTTAAAGCAACTCCACTTTAGGATCTCAAGCTCTGAAGGTCACTGGACCAAAATCCAGCGGTCAGCAGGGCTGTGTTCCTTTCTGGAGGCTCTGAGGGAGAACCTGGTTCCTTGCCTTTTCCAGATTCTAGAAGCTGCCCACCTTCCTCAGTTCATGGCCCCCTTGCTTGATCTTCCAAGCCGGCAGCATCCCGTCTCTTAGGCCCCTTCTTAACGTTTCTCTCTGACCGCATAGCTGGGGATAGCTTCTACACTTTTAAGGGCACCTGTGTTTTGATTGAGCCCTCCTGGAAAATTCAGGATAAACTGTTTATCTCAAGGTCTTTAACCTAATCTTACATCTGCAAGGTCCTTTTGACCATGTAAGGAAACATATTCTTGGGTTCTGAGAATTCGAATGTGGGCATCTTTGGGGAACATTATACTGCCTACCAGGAACCCAGACTCTGCCTCTTAAAGGCCCCTTCGTTTCTCATAGTTTCCCCTGGGGGCACTTCTGAAGTATCCTAGGACTTTAAAGATATTTTGAAAGTACTGCTGTGAAGTATTTGTGTTTACCTATGTATTAACACACATATGAGTTTGTTCGGAAGGCAGAAGGGATAGGGGTTGGCATATTGGGCCATATTTACAGGACTTAAACATTATTTCTTTAGATAGCTCAGCCCTGACAAACTCAGATTAAGTTACTGTTCCGTATTATGTAATTCCACAGCATCCTTATGCGCACGTGTGCATGTACATGCGTGTGTGTATGTATGTACGTGAAGCCAGAAGGGTCAGAGTGAGGCAGGTTGTAAAGCAGCTTTTATTCATTCAGCAACCAGTTTTTGAGCACGGCACAAAAGGATATACAGCGTATTGGTGAATTAAAAAAGACACGATCCCTTCTCTTATCCCTGTGCTCAGAGTCGGGAGACAGACACTAAACAAATGGTTTAAGATGCAGAGCAAGTGTTTAAAAATAGGACCTGGGGCGGGAAGCAGCTGGAGGTTTTCCTACAGGCCACTGAGAGCCTGCAGACCTGGAGGGGCCTGTCAGTCACGGTGCAGGGACACCGAGGAGGAAAGAGGCATGAACCACATGCCTCGAGGCCAGATGGAAAGATGTCTAAGTCAGCAGATGCTAGCGTAGAGGGGGGATGACAGTCGAGAACTTGAATAGGCTTGTACACCCTGCAGAGGCCAGTGTTTGATACAAGAGGGCTATATACCATGTAGCTCACGTCCTTTTGGGTCCCATGTCACCAAGATATGTGAGCCCCTTGGAATAAGATCAATCTTAGAACAATGTGGAGGAGCATAGAGAGGGAAAATCCTGAATTGTGTTTAAACCTGCAATGGCTGAGAAAAATCCATAAGTAATTAAACTTGCCTGAAATTGGCTAAATTGAGTTTTCTGCTTTCTGATGGAATGTGACCTCAAAATGGTGATGCCGCTGTGTTATAAAACAACAATTTTACGTTTTTGCAGACCTGAGAATGAAGACTGTTGAAAGTCATGCCTGACGCATAGGTTTGCCGTGCTGAGGGGTTTAAATTTTATTCTATCCTAAATGTAGCTGGCTGTAGCTACCCGTCAGGGGTTTTAATCAGGAGACAGACAGAATCAGGTCTGCATTAGAAAAATAAACTCAGAGAGCAGTTTAAAAGGAGACCTGAAGGGTGTGGATGGCAGGAAGTGCATCAGAAGATAACCCCAGTCATCAGGTGAGAGAGAACTGCCTTCAAACCTCGTCATGTTCTGTGTTATGCTTCAGGGCTGGAAGGGACCTCATCTTCTGGTTCCATGTACTTCCTCTGGGGACAGGTAACAGCATTTCTATTTTTTCAGGTGAGGTAGTTGAAGGTCAGAGAAAGTGAATTTCAAATGACGAAGATTCAAGAATAATTGGTTTACTAATGTCAGAGTGATATCCATCATGGCCTACGTGAAACATGTATATTTCTTGAGACGTTGCTCAAAAGTTACCACTGGGTATATTCCCTGGAGTTTGTTACTATAACAAAGTACAATAGTTATCTTGTTATATTGCCCACGTGAAAAACCATGAGTAGATTGCAGCCTGAGGCTCATTCCTCTTGCCTATGCAGAGCCTTGACCATAAATAAGCCAGGGCAACCTCTTGGTCAGGACCTGAAGTGCACACATAGAGCCTAGTGGGAAATACAGAGGGTGAAAGCATTGAACTTTGATACCCTACACCTGCTAAGCAATAGATTCTGTTTCCACTGCGCCTGGCACTGAGCCGGAAGGCTAATAAAAGAGGCAGAATGAGTGTGGAGATGTGGTTGTCGCTAAG
>NW_020173710.1:765075-776309 GCF_003031525.2 Neophocaena asiaeorientalis asiaeorientalis | reverse complement strand
GGGGGGGGGGGGGGGGGTGGGCCGGCAAATATTGACGCTTAAATCTATTTCTCTCTCATTTCCCACAGCTAAGCATATCGTTTTTTGTTTTTTGGGTTTTTTTCGCGGTATGCGGCCCTCTCACTGTTGTGGCCTCTCCCGTTGCAGAGCACAGGCTCCGGACGCGCAGCCTCAGCGGCCATGGCTCACGGGCCCAGCAGCTCCGCGGCATGTGGGATCTTCCCGGACCGGGGCACGAACCCGTGTCCCCTGCATCGGCAGGCGGACTCTCAACTGCTGCGCCACCAGGGAAGCCCCTGAGCATATAGTTTGAGTCCCATGAATACTTTTAATTGGGTTACATTTCCCGAGAACTTGGCAAACTTCTTTTTACTTCTGTGCTTTCAATATTTTAAGTGCTGCAGTTTTGATAGGAAGAAAATAGATTTAGTCTTTAGATACAGTCAGCTTAATGATTTAGAAGCAACTTTGGCCATACTTTTCATTTACTTTTAGTTATTTTTTTATACAGCAGGTTCTTATCAGTCATCGATTTTATACACATCAGTGTATACATGTCAATCCCAAGCCTTCAATTCAGCACACCCCCACCCCCGCCGCTTTCCCCCCATGGTGTCCATACGTTTGTTCTCTACATCTGTGTCTCAATTTCTGCCCTGCTAACCGGTACATCTGTAGCATTTTTCTAGGTTCCACATACATGTGTTGATACACGACATTTGTTTTTCTCTTTCTGACTTACTTCACTCTGTATGACAGTCTCTAGATCCATCCACGTATCAACAAGTGACTCTATTTCGTTCCTTTTTAGGGCTGAGTAATATTCCATTGTATATATGTACCACATCTTCTTTATCCATTCGTCTGTCGATGGGCATTTAGGTTGCTTCCATGACCTGGCTGTTGTAAATAGTGCCTCAGTGAACATTGGGGTGCATGTGTCTTTGAATTACGGTTTTCTCTGGGTATATGACCAGTAGTGGGATTGCTGGGACATATGGTAATTCTATTTTTAGTTTTTAAAGGAACATCCATACTGTTCTCCATAGTGGCAGTATCAGTTTACATTCCCACCAACAGTGCAAGAGGGTTGGCTTTTCTCCACACCCTCTCCAGCAATTGTTGTTTGTAGATTTTCTGATGATGTCCATTCTAACTGGTGTGAGGCGATACCTCATTGTAGTTTTGATTTGCATTTCTCTAATAATTAGTGATGTTGAGCAGCTTTTCATGTGCTTCTTGGCCATCTGTATGTCTTCTTTGGAGAAATGTCTATTTAGGTTTTCTGCCCAGTTTTGGATTGGGTTGGTTGATTTTTTGATATTGAGCTGCGTGAGTCTCTGTTTCCCCCAGTCCTGTCGGAGTCCTGCAGTCAAATCTCGCTAGCTTTCAAAGTCTGATTCTCTAGAAATTCCTCCTCCCATTGCCGGACCCCCAGGTTGGGAAGCCTGACGTGGGGCTCAGAACCTTCACTCCAGTGGTTGGACTTCTGTGGTATAAGTGTTCTCCAGTCTGTGAGTCGCCCACCCAGCAGTTATGGGGTTTGATTTTACTGTGATTGTACCCCTCCTACCGTCTCATTGTGGCTTCTCCTTTATCTTTGGATGTGGGGTACCTTTTTTGGTGAGTTCCGGTGTCTTCCTGTCGATGACTGTTCAGGAGTTAGCTGTGATTCTGGTCTTCTTTCAGGAGGGAGTGAGAGCACGTTCTTCTACTCCGCCATCTTGAACAAATCTCCTCTGGCCATACTTTTCTATAAACCTCTTCTCTGAGCTTGATGACTTTACCAAGCACTTTTACTACTTCTTTTTTAGTAGGGCATAGTACTCCCTTCCCTCCTGTAAATAGTAAATATACTGCACTAATGACATGTAAATTTGAAAAAGGGAAAAATGCCTCCTGAATCCCAGCACCTTGAAATGAAGAATAGTTTTATGTGTGGAACTGAAAAAAGCCAAACTCATAAAAGCAGTGTAAATTGGTGGTTACCAGGGGCTGGGGACACAGGACAGATGTTGTTTAAGGGTAAACTTGCAACCAGTATTAAAGAAGCCTTAGAGAGCCACGTGTAGTGAATATGAAAACATTGTCGTGAATATGAAAAACAGTATTGTAGCATAATTATCAAACTTGCTAAGGGAGTAGAACTTAATTATTCCAACCCCTAAAAAGAAAGGACAATTACATAACGTGATAGGGGTGCTAAATACCACTACAGTGGCAATCATATTACAATATAGAAATGTAGCGAATTAACATGTTGTGTATGTTAAATATACAAAATGTTATAGATCAAGTATGTTCAATAAAAAAAGAAACTGGCTGACAAGTAACAAAAAAAAGAATAAGAAAAAGAACAATTTTACCCTCGTAAACCCTTTCTCACTCTTTCCCACATGTATATGCATTTTTTATGGTTGTGATCATAAGGATCTTATGCCCTGTTTTTTCACTTAACATTCGCTGTTACACGTTTCTATATTTCTGCATTGCCATCATAATCGCTGTAAAGTAGTACTTTTCAAGGTCTTGCAACTACCTCAGTTCTCTTTTTCTTTTGTTTGTACAAAATGTGAGGGGATGGATTTTGTTCTGCCTGCTGGGTTGAAGCTGCCTAGCTCAGAGACAACTTTTAGCTTTGCATTTTGATCAGGCCTCTTTCAAAGTGTTGTGTCACTGTGGGTGCATTTCAGTGGCATCCATTTCAGTTACTAGATTGGAGATCTGTATTAGGGCATTTTAGAAATGCTGGTTTCTAGTTCTTTCCTGTTGAGGAAATGCCAGATAACACAGCTTGTACTGTAATAGGTCTGCCCAGACTGCAGCTGGCCTGCCACGTGGGGCTGGAGGATTGTGAATTCAGCCCTTTGCCTCTGTCCCTTTGATTACCACAGTAGGGGGAGTTATCAGCGAGTTCTGGTGGGGGAAGTAGACAAGACGTCAGAAAAAGGGCCGTCTCAGGGTTGGGGGTGGTGAGTGGGGAGTGCTTTTGGGGTTGTACCAGAATGTTGGTTGTGACCGAAGCAGAAGATGTAATAGGGTGTTGCTGCACACATGACAAGAATTCTCCAGATTTCTAGAAAAGATTCAAATGTTCCTTTAAGAAGATGCTTTTCTCTTCATGTCACAGATTCCTTTTTGAATCTGATAAAAGCTATGTACTTTACCACTTCACCCCCCCAAGTGCAGGCTGTCATAAATACACATTTATGTATTCCACATAGCACCCTTAGGGTAAAGAATCTCATTGTGTTGCAAACTATTATATATAGAATGAGAAAACAACAAGGTCCTACTCTATAGCCCAGGGAACTATATTGAGTATCCTGTGATAAACCATAATGGAAAAGAATATGAAAAAAATGTATATATATGTATAACTGAGTCACTTTGCTGTACAGCAGGAACGAATACAACATTGTAAATCAACTAGACTTCAATTGAAACATAAATGAATAAAGCGTCAAAAAAATTTAAAAAAATATCTAATTTCGTAAGGAAGGTTTGGTGGGAAGGAGATGGTGGTACTAGTATTTCCCAGCACTTGCCCTCTGATTTTCTATTTTCTTCTTGAGAGGAATTTTGTGTTTTGTTAGGGGTTTGCAACCTTATTTAAATAAGTGGGGGTGGTGTTGGATCACAGCGACAGCCCCGGAAAGTGGGGCATCAGTGAGAAAGAGGATCTTGGAAAAACAGCATGGATCGCAGAGTTGGGGCCAGAAGGGTTATGATGAGGATTACAAGGGAATGAACCAAAAGAGAAAGGAGAGAGAAATAGTTTGAAGTTTGCCTTTTACGCATCTTGAAGCAGGTTTTCCAGTGTGTGTCTAGTCTTCTTTGTGTACAAAACTCTAACTCCTCTGAAGTTTATGATCCTCAGCAAATTACCAAGTGCAGGCCGTGTGCTAAGTCCTTGCCAATGTCTTTATTTGGTTAAGACCCTGGGCTCTGTATTCTGACTTACTGGACTCAGATCCAGATTCCTGGGTAAGGTATCTAATCTCTCCAAGCTTCAGTTTTCTCATCTGCAAAATGGGAATGATAATTCTTAAGTGTGAGGAGTAAATACGGTAATTCTTATGCAGCACATTGCACAATGCCGACACACATTGTGTTTAAGAATTGAAGCCATTATTATAATTTTTATTAAGATTCCAAGGTAGATTCTGACCCTTAAGGTCCAAGGGCCAGGTAGCCAAATAACTCCATGCCTGTGAATGGAAGTGTGCATTTCAGACCTCCAAACGGAGTTGGAAAGGGACTTTTGCCGTTAAAATGGATCTTCAGATATTATCAAAGACAATCATCTACCTATATTGCCCTTGTCTTTTTGACGATTCCTATGATTTTGATAACATTTATGAAATTTGGTTTGATAATTTAGAGAATAAATACGTTCAAGTTTTCATGCATATTTCACAGGTGTTATGTAGATAAGGTTACTAGGATTCTCAGAGAGAGGAAATAGTGACCAAAGACTCCATTTCATAAATTATATGTTGTAGGAACTGTCTAGCAAGAGGGTAGGGTCCAGCGTCATCCTAAGGGGCAGGCAAATGTTCATCGTGCAATGAAAATGATAGCTTAAGGAAATCCACTAGTGTGTGTGCGCCTAGTTTAATTCCTTAACTCAGCCCCTGCAGAAGTGGATGCATATACAAAATCGAGGCAGGTTTATCCTATCAAAGGGTGAGTTTTGGTGTCGAGTCTCCTTTTAAAAGAGATGTTTTCTCTGTGATCTCCCACAACCTCTTCACTCACCATCACAGCAGTCATCCCACTGTTCTCACTTGTTTCGTTGTCTTTTCTGCTAGAGCGTAAGCGCGGTGAGGGAGGGACTGGCTCTGTCTTGTTCACTACTTGATTCCCATCCGTAGCACAGTACTGAGCACTTAGTACTCAATGAATACCTATGGAAAGAAAAATAGCCCCACACCAATGCGTTATTGAGCAGTTAGCATAATGGTTAAGAGCTTGGATTTTGCAATCAGAGTGGCTGGGATTTATGTCCCAGATCTGCTGCACGTAAGCTATGACTACCTTGGGCAAGTTATTTAACCTTCCTGAGCTGCATTTGCTCATCTGTCAAATGGTGATAGTGATAAGCTAATTCACAGGGTCATGGTGATCGTTCAATAAAATGATGTATCTAAAATGCTCAGAATTGTATATGGCACGTGATAAATATTCTGCGAATTGTAGCTATAATAGTAATTCTGATGATTATTAATCAAAATGCTTATCGTTGTTGACTGTATATTTTTTGGAGGGAGGGAAAGGAAGTTTAAGTAAATGGGTTAGATGATAGAAACTGGAAAGACTATAAAGAAGTCCGAAAATACTGAACACTGATTGAAATATTCCACAGGAATAGAAGCACCTGAGGGAACATTTAATAGGATTTAAGAAAATATTACTCTTGTGAGCTATATGGTGCCCCCAGGTCTGAAAGTGTTAACTAAATGTTGCCAAGGAAGCACCTGATTTTATACAAGGTCTATTCATCCTAATCACGTGGCAGCGGCTCATCCGTATGCTTGAGGGAAGACTCCTCTCCTTAATTCATTACACCTTTTGGTCAGGGAGCTATTTTTCATGTGCAGTGGATGTGTCACTGAATTTTGATAGACAGCGCTCGAGTCCCCGTAGAAATTCCTTTTCAGCTACAAGGGCTTGCATTTCAATTTTCAACATGTTCCGACTCTTTCTCTTATGTTGCATTCACGAAGGCCCTTTCTGTTTGGTGGAGAGACACATTGCCTGTAGTTTTCATTGTATTTTGATGCTCCTTTGTTCCTGCATCTAGAATGTTTCGTCGAGTACGCGTGAGTTGCCAAGCTCTGGGTCCCTGCCCTCATGGACCTTAACCTTAGAGCCTGAAGTAACTTCATGGGGTTCCTGGTTCTACCTAGATATTTTATAGGTTGGTAAATGATAGCACAGAGAGGGTGAGGGACATGTCTGAGCTCAGGGTGCTGTGTAGTGATAGAGCCGGGGCTGACTTAGGTCTCAGATGTCCTGTCCAGTCAGTGCACCTTCTGATATAACACCAGCGTTGGAGAAATGTCCATTAGTTCCCGTCACATCCACTTGTTTCTGGTAGGAAATGCTACGCTGTGCTGATGGAGGGATAAACCAGTCCTATGTTTCTAGAAGCACACTGATCTGATGACTCAGGTCTGCCCTGAAAAACGTTTGGGCATGGGATTGGCTCAAGTGATTAGTATCAATGTGTATAAAATTGTAGGAAGAACTTAGAAAACAATTTGGCTGGATTAGTTGACATTCCTCCAGGTTACTCTCCAAGTCAGAATTTAAACAAGAAGTTTGGGCTGATGAGGTCATGCAGATGAATGTACAATTTATATACAAGTACGTGGTTAGAGTCTAATATAAATACAGTGTCCTCAGAAAGTCACCAAGCAGGACTTCTTCTGGTGATATCAGGTTTATTCATTCATTTATTCCTTCTTTCTACAAGTACTTATGGAACACCTACCATGAACTAGACATTAGACATACTGAGGATCTGGAGATGAATAAGGCCTCTGTTATCAAGGAACTTAGGATCAAGATTTCAGGGTAAGACCTAATCGATGGTGTAGGCTTGGGTTGGTGTTTTAGGATGTACTGAGGAAAGATTGCTGGTGAGCGTGCTGTACACACGAAGACCTGAAATGAATGCCATTCTTTATCCCTCTGGGAAACTCATAACCACTTGCAAGTGAGACAGGCCTCTTTGTGCCTTTAAGGGTCAACAGATCCTATGGAACCATTAGGGTAGGTCATGATCGTCAATAAAGGAAATTATATTTTCTCCTATCCAGGAACCATTGCTCTTCCAAGGAATTTGTGGCTTGGCTAGGGACAGAGAGTTATCTGACTTCCCACGGGTTCGGTGAAGGTTGATTCCTCGTGTTTCTGCCATATTGCACTATGCCACCACCTGCCTACTTGGACCTCTGCCTACTGCTATGTTCATCTAAGGCCGCACCACTCTTTTGTTAGGAGATCTTGCCTACCACTGGATACTCCTCATGCCGCAGGCTTTAACCTCTGCTTGTTGTTCGTGGCCAGCCTCCCAGAATGTTTCACCCTCTTAGCAGTATTCCCTTCTACAATTACTGCTGGGTTCGTCCCCAGGGGTCTGCTATAGCTCAGGAAGCAGGCATAGTCTCAAGATCTGGGCTTTCCCTGGTCTGGCCACTCTCACTGCCCGAAGCCCACACCCCATCACCAGGGCGCCCCCAATTGTGATTCTAGCAGCAGCTACCTCAACTACCCCATGACGGCAAATATTCAGCCCTGTATTTTTGCTAATTGACTTTCAGTGGCTGGGTTTTGATTATGCATCTTGCCTCATCCCCCAATTTTTTTTTTTTTTTGAAACCAGTGGAAAAAAGTCATCAACTCACATAGAAAGGTACAAAGAAGAAAGTGAAGATCACTTATAACTCCAAAATTCATAGATACCTATTGTTAACATTGTGTGTTCATATGTACTGAAGTACATATACGCAATTCTATTAGTGCTACCTTCAAAAAAATACATCAAATCTGGTTAGTCTTTACTGCCTTCAACCTTGCCCCCCTTGCCCAAGCCATCATCATCCCTTGCCTGGGGCATATCGATAACCTCCTAGCTGCTCTACAATCTATTCTCCAGCTAACATCCATCAGATCATGTCATGCCCTTACTCAGAAGTCTCCAGTGACTTCCCATCACACTTTGAATCAATGCAGCGTCCTTTCCATGGCCAACTAGGCCCCCTTAGCTCCTGGCCCCTCTGTGTTCTCACCTCGTATCACTCTTCCTCTTTGCTGCTCCTCAAACAACTCAAGTATGATTCTGCCTCTGGGACTTCAGCTGGTTTTTCCCTCTGCGTGTCACCCACTACTGGATCTCAAATAGCACCCTCTCTTGATACTGTCTGTTCCCTTCCTTGCTTTATTTTTCTTCCCAGTGCTTATCTTTATATGACATCATGACCATCTGTATATATGTTTTATTTTTAATTGTTTCTTCCAATAGACCTAAGCTTCATAATGACATTGTTTTGTTTATTTAAACAGTAAACAGCGTCTGGCACATGGTAGGAGCTTCAATAAACATATGAATAAAACTTAAAAATATACATATACACACACATATTTAAATATCACACCACACACGCCATTTAGTAAATGACTTTTTAAATTTAAGGAGGCTCTCCTATATTGAAAAATACTGATGTAGATTATCGATTTTATGTTTGTATATTTTAAATATTCTTACTAATGGTCAATCATTATTTTCTGGGGTGGGAGATGGTAAATTGGGCTGAGAAACGGTATAAACCTTTTGAAGCAGTGTCTTGCCATCCTACTGGAGTCTGAAAATCAAGACGGGATTATAAAATGTTTAGATGGCCTTTCTCATGTGTCGGAAAGTAGTTTCTCAAAGGGGTTCGAAGCAGGTTTTGAACAATGAAATGAGGATGTAGGGGTTAACGTGATTCCTCTGAAGGCGAAGGCACTTATTGTGAGGCAAATGGTATATTGAGTGTTAGATTAAAATAGTCATATAACTTTATAATCACACTTCTTATAAACAAGAGATGACACTGAAAGTGAGAGAGCACTTGACAGCTCCTCTACAGGTATATTGTCAGAACGTGTGACAGAGGCCAACAGTAACAGTCGGAGTAACATGTTGATGTTATTTCACTTAATAATTCGATTTTCAATCTTTTTTACACCTTAAAATTTGTTTTGAAAGATTTTCATAGCAGATATCCGCCTAGCTCCAGAAGGAAGGTGCCAGAGATCATGTTATGTTATTTGCTTCTTACTGTCAGCTTTTAGAAGCCCAGGAGGTTCCAAGTCAACTCATGTTCTTTATTCTGCGTGTGAGTCTATGTTGGGACTTGGAAGAAAGGTTCTATGCCGTAACCGAGGAAGTTTTTTTTTTTTTTTAATTTAATTAAATTTCTTAACAAGGAAGTCTTAATGAGGAAGTTATCCCGTTGAACAAAATCCAGTCTAAAAGGTAGTATGCTCCTGGGTTGGAGAAAGGTTTTGTCGTAACCAAGGCTTGCACATCTGTTTGGAAGCTGTGTTGTCTTTGATGTGTTTTGTGATTTAATAGCCTTACAAACAGGCTTTTCAGCAGACCCAAATATACAGTGTGCTTCAATAAAATGTATACATACTTTCAAAACCAATATTTATTTGTAAGAAATCTTATGTCAATGTGTGGCAGCACTGGAGCCTGAGGAAGCAAATGTTTGCCATCAGCTTCTCCGACTCTGAGTGCGACCTCTACTTACATGTGTTTTTCTCCTCTTTACCCTGCTGGCTTCCATGAGAATAGAGAGATGGATAATCTCTTCTTCCAATTTATGTTACCTTGAAATGCTTGCCTGGATTAGTTCAATTTAGTGACATTTCCCAGTACAATTTTCTTTTTTTAATTGTTTTTGATTTATTATAAAAGCATTCCTGTTCATTATAGAAATAGTGGGAAAACAGAATGTTAGACCTAAAATGTACCTGAATCTGGATAGCTTCCCTGGAAAGGAATTTGGAATTTATGGGGTCATCTTATGGTCCCGAGAAATGACCTCGATCTCTGATTTCAATTACTTACTAGACACAGTAAAGAATATTTTTCTATTTTAAGAGGGCTATGTGGTGCTCATTTGAAGGGTTTAGAAAATGTAGAAAGTTTAAGGAAAAAAGGGTAACAATTGCTCAAAATTCCACCCTCCAGGGAGAAATATTGCTAACATTTTGACCTATGTCCTGGTAGCTGTTTCTTGATAGGATTGAGAATCTAATGTATATATGTATTTTATAGCTTTTTCTCTTAACATATCGTAAAAATATTCTATTTTATCAAAAATTTTTCTTAAATATAATCTTTAAAGAATCAATAGTATTTTATAGTATACAAGTGCTATAATTAACTATTTTTCAGTAAACATTTAGGTTTGGAAAATTTATCACCATTGTAGTTGACTTTGAGATAAACTTCTTTCCACATGAAAAAGAAAATTTGAAAAACTGAAATGTATGAAGAATACAAAATAGAATCACCTGCAATAAACATTACTATAAATTTAATGTATTTCCTTTCAGTATTACGTATACTACCTTTCCCATTTTTATGTAACTTGTAACCATCATTATATATGTATACATGTATCTATACATTTATATGAAGTTGATTCTTATTTACGGGTTCCATATTTGCAAATTCCCCTACTTATGAAAACTTGTGACCCTAAAATCAACACTCACGGTGCTTTCACGGTTATTCATGGACATTCACAGAGTGGCAAAATATTTGAGTCACCCAACACACATTCCCAGGTGAGATTGAACAAAGTGAGACTCTGCTTTCTTGTTTCAGCTTTTATATTGTAAACAAGAAATCCTCTTTAAAGTCTATTAAGTGCCATCTTCAAATTTCTGTGATTTTTGTTGGTGATACATATGTGTGTGTGGGTATAAAAATATAGAGCATTGTATGTGCTTGTATTATATACAAGCCCAGGGGATTGTACCCCACTCTTTCAATTTTTATTATAAGTAACATATTCTCATGTTATTAAGTATTTTTGAGAACCTGATTAATGGCTGCCTAATATTCCAACCTAAAGATATACTAGGATTTTATCAACAGGACATTATTATGGGGCATTAGGTTTTATTTTTTTTTTTAATAACTTAAAAAAATTTATTTAATTTATTTATTTTTGGCTTCATTGGGTCTTTGTTGCTGCGTGCGGGCTTTCTCTAGTTGCGGCGAGCGGGGGCTACTCTTTGTTGCGGCGCACAGGCTTCTCATTGAAGTGGCTTCTCTTGTGGCTGAGCATGGGCTCTATGCGCACGGGCTTCAGAAGTGGCACGCGGCGCGGGCTCAGTAGTTGTGGCTCGTGGGCTTAGTTGCTTCGCAGCATGTGGGAGCTTCCCAGACCAGGGCTCAAACCCGGGTCCCCTGCATTGGCAGGCAGATTCTTAACCGCTGCGTCACCAGGGAAGCCTTAGGTTTTAAAATTGTTGCTGACAGTTAATGTAATCCATCACATCAATAGGCTAAAGAAGAAAAATCATGTAATCATGTTAATAGATGTAGAAAAAGCATTTGACAAAATCTAATATCCATTCATGATAAAAACTCAGCAAACAAGAAATAGAAATTTCCTTAACTTGGTAAAGAACGTCTACAAAAAACCTACAGCTAACATCAT
>NW_020173710.1:746123-764994 GCF_003031525.2 Neophocaena asiaeorientalis asiaeorientalis | reverse complement strand
AGCATGTGGGAGCTTCCCAGACCAGGGCTCAAACCCGGGTCCCCTGCATTGGCAGGCAGATTCTTAACCGCTGCGTCACCAGGGAAGCCTTAGGTTTTAAAATTGTTGCTGACAGTTAATGTAATCCATCACATCAATAGGCTAAAGAAGAAAAATCATGTAATCATGTTAATAGATGTAGAAAAAGCATTTGACAAAATCTAATATCCATTCATGATAAAAACTCAGCAAACAAGAAATAGAAATTTCCTTAACTTGGTAAAGAACGTCTACAAAAAACCTACAGCTAACATCATACTTAATGGCAAGAGACTAGATGCTTCCTGCTGTGATCAGGAACAAGACAAGGATTTCCCTACTAACCACTCCTTTTCAATATTGTACCAGAAGGCCTAGCTAATTCAATAAGACAAGAAAAGGAAATAAAAGGTATACATATTGGGAAGAAGGAATAAACCTGTCATCAGTCACAGATGACATGACTGTCTATGTAGAAAATCCTAAAAAAAAAAAATTCCTGGACCTAATAAACAGTTATAACAAGGTTCCCGGATACAAGGTTAATACAAAAGTCAAATTGCTTTCCTATATACCAGCAATGAACTATTGGAATTTGCATTTAAAACACGATGCTATTTACATGGGCACCGAAAATGAAATCATCAGGTATAAATATAACAATATGTATAAGATCGATATGTGAACAACTACAAAACTGATGAATGAAATCAAAGAAGATTTAAATAAATGGAGAGATATTTAATGCACATGGATAGGAAGACTCAATCTTGTTAAGATGTTAGTTCTTTCCAACTTGATCTACAGTTTCAAGGCAAATCCAACCAGAATTCCAGAAAATTATTTTGTGGATGTCGACAACCTGATTCTAAAGATTATACGGAGAGGCAAAAGACCCAAAATAGCCAACACAATACATGAGGAGAGGAAAAAATTTGGAGGACTGACACTGTTCAACTTCAAGGCTTACTACAAAGCTACAGGACTGAAAACAGTGTGGTGTTGGTGAAAATAGACAAATAGATCAGTTGGGTAGAATAGAGAGCCCAGAAATAGACCCCCCACAAATATTAACTGATCTTTGACAAAGGAGCAAAGGCAATTCAATGGAGAAAGGAATGTCTTTTCAACAAATTGTGCTGGAACAACTGGACATCTACATCCCCCCACCCCCACCCCTGCCCAATCTAGACATGGGCCTTACATCTTCCACAAAAAGTAACTCAAAACAAATGATCAACTTAAATGTAAAACGCAGAACTATGAAACTCCTACAAGATAAGACAGGTGAAAATCTAGGGGACTTTGGGTTTGATGATTTTCTAGATATACCAAAAGCACTATATCCATTGAAGAAATATTTGAAACGTTGGACTTCATTAAAATTAAAGACTTCTGCACTGCTAAAGGCACTGTTAAGAGTATGAGAAGAAAAGGCACAGATTGAGAGAAAATCTTTGCTAAGCACATATAAAATATTGATATCTAAAATACACAAAAATCTCTTAAAACTTAATAACGAGAAAATAACACAATTTAAAAATGGGCAAAAGATCTGCATAACCACCTCACCAAAGAAGACAGACACATGACAGATAAGCATATGAAAAGGAACCCAACATCATGTGTCATCAGGGAATGGTAAATTCAAACAGTAGTGAGATACTACTACTTACTATTAGAATGGCTAAAATCCAAAACACCGACAACACTGGACGCTGGTGAGAATGTGGAGCAGCAGGGATTCTCATTCATTGCTGGTGGGAATGCAAAATGGTACAGTCACTTTGGTGACAGTTTGGCAATTTCTCCGAAAATTGAACATACTCCTGCCTTCAGATCCATTAGTCACACTCTTTGATATTTACCCAGAGGAGTTGAAAATTCACATCCACATGAAAACCTGCACGTGGATGTTTATAGCAGCTTTAGTTATAGTTGCCGAAAGTTGGAAGCAACCAAGATGTCCTTCAGTAGGTCAAATGGACAAATTGTGGTACATCCATAAAACGGAATATTATTCAGTGATAAAAAGAAATGAAATCTTATGCAGAAAGAAATGAAATCTTATGCCATAAAAAGAGACAGAGGAAGTTAAATGCATATTGCTAAGTGAAAGAAGCCAATCTGAAAAGGCTACATATTATATGATTTCAACTATATGACATTCTGGACAACGGAAAACTATGGAGACAGTAAACAGATCAGTGGTTGCCAGGGCCTGAGGAGAGAGAGGGATTAATAAGTGGAGCACAGGGTATGTTTAGAGCGGTGAAACTTTCCGTATGACACTATAATGGTGAACACATGTCCTATACATTTGTCAAAACCTATAGAATGTAAAACACCAAGAGTGAACTCTAATGCAATCTATGGACTTTAGTTAATAATGATGTATTAATATTGGATCATCAGTTATAACAAATCTAGCATACTAACGCAAGATGTTAATAATGGGAAACTGTGTGTGTGCAGGGGGTGGGGAGGTGTTAAGCGGGCACATGGGAACTCTGGACGTTCCACTCAATTTTTCAGTAAACTGTAAACTGCTGTAAAATACAAAGACTAATTATGAAGAACTGTTGCTGAAATATCAGACAACCCTGTCATTCTGAAATTCTGCTTTTGTTATTCATACTGCCAGTGGCACATCACTTACATAAGGAATAGCTTTATCATGTATTTTAATACAGAGATGTTTATAAATGTCTCAACAAGCAGGTTGTACGTGCATTTCACTAAAATATTCTGGGTATGCAAAGGTCACTTCTCAAGTTCTCCTGAAGTGTTTGAGGTGGTGTTAATACAACTGGGGTCGAAATTCCTCCCCCTTTTTCTCTAGCCTTTGATGAAAGAGAAGAGGCAATCTCAGGCTTTTCGGAGGGCAGGTTATCAAAGGCGCGCTTGGCCTAGGGGACTTTGAGCTTTCTAAAGGGCGGAATCTCAGGTGCATGTGGTGTTTCTTATTCTCCAGGGCTGAGTGGGTTTTGGTGTTGAAATTACTTTGGCACCGTGAGCAGCTGGGGAATTGGTATGCGGGGGATCGTGAAGAGAGTCTTTGGTTAGTTTTCTTCTAGGTCACCTCGAGTCCCAGAGGTATTCTATCTGCTCGAAGCTGTGAATGACAGGTTCTTTCTTTTTTTCCACGTGCCTACCTCTCTCAGACAGGGGGTGGGGAAATCAGGGCTCCCCGATTTGGTACCCCTCTGTGTTCTGAAATTGTGTTTATAACAAATAAGCCGTGAGAAGTAATGAAAAACCCTCGGTAAGGTCAAGGTGTTATAGAAAGCCAAGGTTTTATTGTTTTTCTTCATCACTCCTCAAAGGCAAAATGAAGGCAGCAGTGCCGAGGTTAATGGCATGCTGCCATTAAAACAAAAAAAAAAATTGCTCCTGATTTTTGATATATGTTTTATCTGTATTTGTCCTTACTTTCGAGATACGCAAAGCATGTGGACAAGCTAATTAATAGATGCACTGTTACAACAGATAACCGACCAACAGGAAGTAAAGGTAAATGCCTTCAAGTATCTAAATCAAGGGTGCAGGCAGGGTGAGCCCAAGATCCAGTTCAATTTAGCAAACCTGTATTGAGCACCTACTAGGTGTTCACTGTTGGAGTTGGTGGCCTTTGCTACCAGACCTGGCTCCAGTGGCCATTTTGATTTGAAATTCTACTCCTATTCTTCATTAAATATCCAGAATGTTCCTTAAGCAAAATGGTGATAGTTTGATTTTTGTGTCTCTCCTACCACTGGGTTCTGATACTACCTTTTGGCTGCTCTATTTTGGCCTGGTAGCTGGGCGTTCCCCCCCCCCCGGCTGTCCCAGATTCAAGGCCCCTTCCCTGGATCTGGGAATGTTCTAGTAGGTCTTCCTTCTCACCTGCGTAACTATTTGTTACTACTGTGCTTCTGATCCCCTTGAAACATAACAAGCTTGGTTCTCATATTTCCAAGACCAGACTCTACCTTCTTAAATTGACAACTGGCTAATTTGAGGAATTAATGTGTAGTAATTTTTCAATAGTAGAATTGTGAAGTGAAAGAGTGGGAAGTCACGTCTCCCTTCCTTGTTGTATGAATTCATTTAACCAATGACTTTCTGGAGAAAGGTGTTTTTTTTTGTTTGTTTTTGTTTTTAAATTTCATTCCTTTCTTCCCTTCCTGGATCAAAGGGATAATTCTGATACTGGAAATTTGGGGGAGGAAGAAGGAGAAAATGGTCAGCATCATAACAGACTGTGAAGGAGAGGTTTTGAGCAAGGGGTTCTCCTCTCCTCATTCTACAATTCTGCTTACATTTTGAGTCTTGTGTCCAGATTCAGTGTCCACGGATCAGGTTAGCCAAGTGATGTTTTGGTGGGAGGGAGGGTGACATTGGCAGCAAATGGTACACTTGGCTAACCCCAATAAATGCAACATGCCCGATCAAATGGTTAAAAGAAGACAACAGAAAATATAAAATTTCAGGCCAGAAGCCGTGCTTAAGTGTCATTACTCTCTGTTATGGACTGAATAGTGTTTCTCCCAAACGCATATTTTGAAGCCTTAATCCCCAGTGTGATGATATTTGTGTATGGGGACTTTGTGAGATAATTAGGTTTAAATGAGGTCGTAAGCATGGGGCCCCAATCCAATGGGATTGGTGGCATTATAAAAGGAGGAGGAGACGAAAGAGAGTGCACAGGGAAAAAATGAGGGCACAGCAAGGAGGCAGCTGCCTACAAGCGAGGAAGAGAGCCCTCACCAAAATACAATTTACTGTCACCTTGATCATGGACTTCTGGCCTCCAGAACGGTGAGAAATAAATTTCTGTTGGTTAAGGCACCCAATCTGTGGTATTTTGTTATGGCAGCACAGGCAGACTAAACTAATACACCCTCCAACTCAAATTTCTTATCGCAAAACGTCTGTACAGTATTTACCTGCTTACAGCAGTGTCTTCAGTGTTCCCTTCAGTCCAAGTATTTATTGTACCCCAAGATACTAGACGTTGGTAGTTGTCCAGAATTAGTAAAACTCTCCTTCTTTTGCATCTATCAGACATCGCAACCTCACACAGACCTGGCTGAAAGAGGCAGACTAGACCAAGCAAAGGCCACGTTGCCCAAGTCTCTACAGTGACATGGAACTAAATGTGGCAAAAATAGTTATTCACCCATCACTTTTCGCAACTCCCCCACAATTCTGATGCCAATAATTATGTGAGCTTTGAAGAATTAATTTTTAGGACCTAGAGATTCTTTTAAAGTGTATACTATTTCTGTAGGTGGTTGATAGGGGCTATCAAAGTTAACTGGTAGCCTGGGAAAGACAGCTTAATGTGGGGGAGAAGAGATGCCTACTTAGGTTTAACTGTCATGCCATGCTTTAGTATATGGTAGAGAAACAATCAAAATAGAAAGCTTCATCAAAAAGATATAGTTTTGATCACCTAATATAAATTGAACACCTAGTATGAATGGGAAATATATATATAAAGACAGGGTGTTTTTCAAGAAATTGATTTTTAGCTATGAAAACTTTTGGTAACAATAACTTCCTCAGAACCTCAATTTATAAAATAGATATAAATGAAGCAGCTCTGATTAAATTAGAGATGGGCTACCTGAGCAGCAACGACATTTGAGACCCCCTTTTAGAGCACTAAGGCTCTTGAAGAACTCACCCTTGCTTACTTAAAGTACCTTGCTGTTTATAAGATTTGAGTCTTTGGGGAAAGATGGAAGAATTCTTACACTGAAACATGATGGAAGGGGTACTATGCTATTTCCAAGGTGCTGCTAAGAGATAAGCAGTATCATTTAAAAGGCAGACAAAGAAGGGAGAGATGCTGAAGATCCTTGGGACACAAGGCTTACATATTTACTCAGGTCACATAATGTTTCATGGAATCAGAACCAAAGAGCCGTGGCTTCCTTCAACAAGTTCCCTTCCCACCCATCCCGCTTTGAAGTAGAATTTTTGACCGCTTTCAAAGAAAGCCTAAGGGAACAATATCAAACATTTCGGGGAAAGAGATAACCTCTCCTGGCAAGCAGGTAGGTGAGGTAGAGAGATGATTGATAGTATCAGTGGAAAGGACAGATCAAAGTCCTTTCATACATAATATTTAGAGTATTATTAGATGAGTGCCCATGGTTGTCATTTAAGTAGTATTCCCTCCTCCCCATCCCTCTAAATTTTAAGTACAAACCAGGACTCTTCAGCCACCCCTGATACAGTCAATGCTATTTGGATGGATTGTGGTTTGATTTCTTCCTATCCCATTATATTAATTCACTTACCAATTCAGTTTTACTGGCTGGATTTGAAGAGGTGGTAAGGAAGGAAGCTAAAATGCAACTCATCGTGACATCAAGCCCCCCAAACACAGTGGTAGAACTAGCCTTGGGTCGGGGGCGGCCACTGACTCATACGAAGAATTTCAGAGTAGACTGTTGGGTCCCTTCCGTTCCCTGGCCCATCTAGGATTCTACTTCTGGTCCTGATTTTGGATGGAAATGAGAGAAGTCACAGAAAACTACTCACAAATTATATTGTTTCCCCTTTTAAAAACGGATGTATTTGGCTCTCAGATGGGTTTTCGGTCATCCAAAGTCTTCTAAGAAGTGCAAATATCTCCAGGAGAGAAATAGTGGAATTCAGTGCTAGTTGTTATTTTGGGGAAATAATAATAGCTAGCTGAGAAGAAAAGCCAGAGGAATGAGGGTTCAGAACTGGCACCTGGGTAGAAAAGTGGAGTGCTGACAGGGGAGGTGAAGGGATGGCTCTGTTCCCATTCAGCTTGCTGGAAAGCATGGATTTAGGAATGGAAGTGAATTCCTGAGTTACTGGTTACAATCATATAGAAATACAAGTTTACACTGAACGTATCCATTTGCTAAATTATTGAGCTATTACTTAGAAACTTATTCCTTGCAATGTCAAAGGTTTAGGACTGGTTTGAACTATGCTTAAAGAGGAATGATCATTTAATAATAATGATCATTATTTATTTAATAAATGATCATTTATTTCCTATTAAGAGCTAATGATCCCACTATGTACTTTATTTTTATGATTTTCATTGAAACTTCATGATCACCCTGGTAGGTAATTATTATTTTCCTTAGTTTATGCATGTAAAGTGCTGTGCTCATTTATTCTATCCGTCTCCCTGCAAATTTCTTAATTTGCAAAAGTCTAATTCAACTTCTCATTAGTATTTTGTGTTTAGAATCATTTATGTAAATGAGATAATGTAAATGTAATCTACATTACGTAATGTAAACGTAAACAGTTTTGCAAGTTACTCCTAGTACTTGGGAATTCGGGGCATTAATTCAGGGCTTTAAAGAGGATCACATTTCAGTTTATAACCATGGCAGTCTTGGGTGCCATTTGGGTCTTTTATTCCTCTCTTATTACCAAACCTAGAAAGAACTCTATGAAGGTGATTCACTTAGATACTTAGATCCTTTATGGTAAGGTAGAAATGATTATGTGCCCACATACTTAATTGGAAAAACAAAATATGCCTTTTTTTTAAATCAATTAATAAAATCATGTAATCTCTCACACACACACACACATTTTCCTTCCCAATAGACCTGTCCATCTCCACAGATGTATTTTCTGAACTTACAGTATATTCATTCACTATAGAAAAAAACAACCCTACAGGGAAAGTTTCCTTTTTAAAAATCACTATTGGTGTGAACCCAGTTTCTTCTTAAATTGAGATGTTTCATTTGCTTCTTCTCACTTGAATACTTAAATACAGGTCCAACAAGAGCCAGAGAAATTCAATGAGATCTTGAAAAGAATTCGTGATTGTTCTGACTGGCTCCTGTTACCAGCCTGTAACAAATTTCAACTTTAATCATTCTGAAATGAAATAAATCGCCAAAGTTATAGTAAAGCCTTCTTACCCAGCTTGGAAAGGAAGCTATTGTATTTCAGAATACCATGTGGAAGAGTGAGGCAGGGAGGTATAGTGGAAAGTGTATCGTGCTATTAGTACTACAAGCCCTGTTCCCGAGTGTCTTTGGTTTGGTTTCCTTATCTTTAAAATAGAGTATTTGGTTAGCTGATCTCTGTGGGTACTTATGATTCTTAACTCCCAAAATGGACATGAAATGGAAGTTCTTCCATGTATATGGACTTGGAAATTCTTAGATGAAGGTAAGGCTGATGTATGAGTCTACTCTTTGAAATACATTCTCTTATTCTCTCTATTCATACCTAAAAATACCACCTCACATTAGTAATTCTTTCGGAGATGAGCAGCATTATCTGGAATGGAGTATTTCTCCCCTTCTGGTAGAACCTTTTTCCTCTGTTAACTTTGGAGACCATACCTGGCTATCTCAGAAGTGATTTACCTTTAGTATCATTGGGAAACATTGCTTCACTAAAGGAGATAGGTAAACAATGAGAGAAGCAGATGACATCCCGGAAGAGAGGAAGGTACAGAGAGTATACAGGTTTACCCCAGAGTTAGAGAAGAAGGGAAAAACCTGGATGCTGTTGGAGAGCCTCACAGTATTGTTTTCTGCTCACCGTTTTGGCCATTGCTAGGGCTGAAAGGTTTTTCCATTATATAGGCTCCCAGCATGTTACATCTGGCTGTGGGAGCAGTCAGTGGCTCTTTATAGCATCGTGTGTCTACAAATAGGTTTGAATTACCTTTGAGGAGAAGGGAATGACCATTTATTTTCTTTAATCAGCTGGTGATTCTATATATATTTTACATTTATTATTTTATTGATTCTTCCTGACCACCCTGCTAGGTAGTTATTATTTTCCCCAGTTTGTATAGATGAGGCGAGTGATGGTATTCAGGAATTGTGCTGAATGCGATTTTCTTACGTTTGCAAACTTGTACTCCCTTTAGCCTTTCTACTTCTAATTCTAAAGTCTTGACTTCATTCCAAAACCAATCCTATCTCTGACCATTTAGGCTTGGCGTTTAAATGCCCAGTGTTTGGGGGCTTCCCTGGTGGCGCAGTGGTTGGGAGTCAGCTTGCTGATGCGGGGGACGCGGGTTCGTGCCCCGGTCCGGGAAGATCCCACATGCCGCGGAGCGGCTGGGCCCGTGAGCCATGGCCGCTGAGCCTGTGCGTCCGGAGCCTGTGCTCCGCAACGGGAGGGGCTAAAAAAAAATTTCCCGGTGTTTGGCTCTACTCACCTAAAGTATTTTGGATTGATTTCCCTCTGGCACTTCCAATTCCAGATACCTTGGGTAGGGTACCACGTTTCCGGTTCTAGCCCCCAGGAACAAATCCTTAACACCAGACACTAGGCTAAAACCCTACCTAAGTTCCTCCACTTAGGCCCTTTCTGTCCCTATTCTAGGGAAACAGTAACCTTCTACCCATGCTGTGACGTAGCACCCTTCAAATGGAATACTGGCAAGTGTCTTGGAAAGGCCCTATCGTGGACTTGTGAAAGATCTCACAACTATAGACAATAGAGCCAGGATTCAAATCCAGGTTTATCGGACTCCCAAACTGTTGATTTTCTTCATTCTGTTATCATACTTTCTAACTGAAAATCAGTTAAACTAAGAATCCTATTCACCCATCTTACTGTGGCTTGCCTATTTATCTGGTCTTATAGTCCCCAAGATCCCCTGAATATGGTCTTGCTGACTTCAAGACGTGTAAAATTTAGCGAGTTCCTGAGAGTAAGTAGGACATCCTCTTGCCATTTAAAGCTCTGTTTTTAGAGTGTCTTATATCCAGCACTGTTACTAATTCACCGTGCTAGAGGGCAGGGAAATGAGAGCTATGTGCCGGGCTCGGTACTGCATGCTTTCTGTGTATGAACTCATTTAACCCCTTACATCAGCTCTCCGAGGTACTTACTATCATATACTTCATTTTATATATAAGGAAACTAAGGTGTAGAGAGGTCAAGTGACTTGGCCAAGGACAAGATATTAACTGCTCGTCAGATTCATGTGCTCGCCCACATTATCCAGGCCTTTTGCATTTAGGCAAGACCATGCAGTTCATTGTGGTGAATGGGCTGTGGATAGAAGTGCTGTCTGTCATTTCTGCACTGAAGCAGTTAAGGGCTAGTGTACAGTCCTTCAGCTCTCTCTTCTCCTGTCTTGGTGACCTGGAAGGATACAGCTACAAAATGGTGGGGCCTCTGCCAGCCTGGATTTCTGAGTGACAACAAGAGGTAGAATCCCCCAGTGACCCGTGTTGGATTTATACCCTCAGTGAGAAATAAGCCTATTGTGCATTAAACCACTAAGATTTGAGAGTTAATTTGTTACCACAGCATTACCTACGCCATCTTGCCTAATACAGTGGCAGATGCAAGGATTTAAACCCGAGGCTGTGTGCCTCCAGAATCTGCATTTTGTTGCATTTTTAGGACGAAGTCTAAGCCTCCATGGTCATCTAAGCAAGTCTGATAGCTTGCTTAGAAGGGGCCATGTGCTGGCTGAAACTTGGGAACTTTAGAACTGTGGCAAGTTCATTCCCTTCAGAGGAGTAATGGCTGATCTAAAATAACTATTAAGGCTGGAGATTTTCTACAGCGTTATCTACTCTTCCCCATTATGAGAAGTTACAGGAGAAAGGATCTGATTGCCTCTCAGCATATTTTCACCTTTGAGGTTAAAAAATATATTTTCTACTCCAGGCATTTTGCTTTTACATTGCAAATACATTTGGACTCTTTTACAGTTTTATGTCTTTTAAACGTCTGTTGCACTGTGGAAAAAAATTACCCTTAACAGCTTTCAAGAGCCTCTGCTTAACGCATATTGTTCGTTCCTTTCCTCTAGGTGTGAATTAATGTATTAATTAATTATTGGAGTGGGTGTTGCTTGTGAAAAAGGAAAAACTATATGGCAGTTAGAAGGCACCTTGGTACATTTCAAAGCTGTGTTTGGGCATCGCTCTGGCTCTGTGTATTGTTCAGAACCTCTCCTAATACTAACTCATTAGGAGAAAGCATTATTACAAGTGAAGCTAAGGTGTTCATTTGCATAATTTCCAGATCTGTGTGTGTTATTCATACAATTACATTGTTGGTTTAATCACAAAGTTGTTAAGCTATTTTCAGGAAGTATTTGAGAGCTGTCTTTATGATGTGTAGCTCAATTTTATTCTGAAGAAATTCAGTTACACTGACCATTAAAATAATATAATCTAAAATGGAAGTTTCCATATTTGGTTGACAAAACAATCTTGTTTTATTCCTCACTGGCGAATTGATAATTTGCTGGTCAGCTAAACAAGGTCTCATAAATTGCCTTGTGTGGGGATAGTAATAAAATATGAGACTGGTTTTTTCTCCTGAAGAATTTTCAATTTGAGGAAAATTTTAGAATTTAATAATTATGCTTTAGGTTTTACAGTACTGTGCTGTTCTTGGAGTTGGAAGGTGATGGCCATTTTAAGGATGGGAATTTTATTTGACTATGGAAACAGAGCCATCATTTTACTTTCCATGGTGGAGATTTTTGGAT
The DNA here is from genome assembly GCF_003031525.2 of Neophocaena asiaeorientalis asiaeorientalis. Classification (NCBI taxonomy): domain Eukaryota; kingdom Metazoa; phylum Chordata; class Mammalia; order Artiodactyla; family Phocoenidae; genus Neophocaena; species Neophocaena asiaeorientalis. The sequence goes on along the minus strand of NW_020173710.1, from coordinate 753,500 downwards.
AGCTTCCCCTCCCCCATACCCTTTTTGTACATGAAAATCTCCTATTGGAACCCCATGATAATTTAGGTCATCGAAACAATCCACGTGAAATGCATTTTCTCGAGGCCCAGCTCCCAATCTGGTATAAGAATATAAAGTCTTTCTGTTTATTATCTCTCATCCTCTTACTGTGTCATCTACACAGTCTTAGGCAAATATTGGGTTGGCCAAAAGGTTCGTTCAGGTTTTTCCATAACATCTTATGGAAAAACCCAAATGAACCTTTTGGCCAACCCAATATATCATGACTATTTATTACCATGATTATATCGCTTTATCATAACAAGGATTCTTAACTGACTCATTTCTGACTCTTTAAAGACATGTTGAAAGAAAGAGTAAGTTCAGGTACAGATTTAAAACTTTTTTTTTTTTTTTTTCTTCTGTACGCGGGCCTCTCACTGTTGTGGCCTCTCCTGTTGCGGAGCACAGGCTCCAGACGCGCAGGCTCAGCGGCCATGGCTCACGGGCCTAGCCCCCTCCGCGGCACGTGGGATCTTCCCGGACCGGGGCACGAACCCGTGTCCCCTGCATCGGCAGGCAGACTCTCAACCACTGCGCCACCAGGGAAGCCCTAAAACTTTTCTTGTTTCTTCTTACGAGGGTATGTTTATGGATTTACAAGTTTTTGTCTAGGTCATGTTGGATGATCAAATCATTGAAAACTTGAATCAGTTATTAGGTAGCAGAAGGGATATTGGGATGCTCTGGCTTTATTAATAAATCAAAACAGGATTCAGGAGTTAAAAAGAACAATGATGGTGATAGACAGACCGATGGATGATTTTTTAGCCAGAAAATACAGCCGTATTTTCCTAGAGGGAACAGTAAGTCACGAGAAGCCCTAACTTTCCCTCAGTTAAGCTCGGTCACTAACCAGCTGTATGACTTGGGCAAGTCTTTCTGGGTCTTATTTTTCTCATTTGAAGCACAAGAGGGTTGGAGGATATCTCTAGGATCACTCAGAGCTCGAAAACTAGTTTCTGTCATTCTCAGAAATACTAGTAGGTAATCACATATTAATAATTTGACTGTCTCTGTACGCAGATATGAAGATGTGTTATATTCAGTTTTAAAATTGAACTTGTTAATTGGAAACTAGGTATTAATCATTATTTAAATTCACTCTTCTGTTTCCAAATCCTTTTGTGTGTGTTGCCCTGTTAAAACTCTTCCTACAGACATGTTTTCTTTATCTTAAAATCATTTAACCAGTGATGTCATTATAAACCCAGATTTATGGAAGAAAATGCACAGATTATTTTTAAAAAGGAAAAAAGTTTAATGTAACTATGGTTGAAACAGGCAGTATTAATAGTTTTGATTTCTATTGGGTTCACTCTAGGAGAAGTTCATAACTCAGTATTTCTGTTAAACCACATCACTGCAGTGTTCAATGCAAGGAATAGAACAGAAAAAAAGGAGAAGCTGAATGAAGGGTAGGGACTTGTATGAAAATAACAGAGAGGTTTTGGAAATAATCATAAAAGGAGCTAGAAGGCAATTCCTGGCCTCTGGTGAGAAGCCTACCCTGGGCTCATCTCCTCTGCCACTGCCCAGGTGTTATGCTAAATAATGGCAACATATTTTCCTGCTGCCTAAGTACAGAAATGGATCTTGAGTTTTAATCTGACAGGGAGCAACTCAAATGAGATGTGTCTGTTTCCTTTTTTCACTGAACTTTAAAAAATAGCGAAAACTTGGAACTTCTATGACGACTTTTGGGGGCTCTCATAATCTTTTACACATAGATGTGCTATCACGTACAGTTTACAAAATAATGTCATGCTTAACTGAGGGAAAGTTAGGGCTTCTCATGACTTACAGTTCCCTCTAGGAAAATACGGCTGTATTTTCTGGCTAAAAAATCATCCATCAGGGCTTCCCTGGTGGCACAGTGGTTGAGAGTCCGCCTGCCGATGCAGGGGACACGGGTTCGTGTCCCGGTCCGGGAGGATCCCACGTGCCGCGGAGCGGCTGGGCCCGTGAGCCATGGCTGCTGGGCCTGCGCATCCGGAGCCTGTGCTCCACAATGGGAGAGGCCACAACAGTGAGAGGCCCGCGAACCACAAAAAAAAAAAAAAAAAATCATCCATCAGTCTGTCGATCACCATCATTGTTCTTTTTAACTCCTGAATCCAGTTTCGATTTATTAATTAAGCCAGAGCATCCCAATATCTCTTCTGCTACCTAAATAATTTGCCAAGATGTTTGTTATTGAAACAATTCAAAAGAATAATGTGATTTATAAGCCATAACCAAAAATTGCCCTTTTGAAATTCTTTTCTAGATATGACCTTAAAAACTCAGTAGGTAGTTAATTTCTTTATCAAACTTGTCATTGATTATCCATTAGGTGCCAGAGACTATATTAATTGCATCCACCTCAAACTTTCTACTGCCTGAAATGGACCACTACATTGACTGCTAACTGGGTTCATTTTATAGTCTTCTCGAAATAGTTTTCATTTCTCCATTTCACTACAAGATACACAAGATGGCCTTCTCCATCTACCTCCAGCCCTGACAATAGGCCAAAGAAGTATGTCTTCCGTAGATCTGAAGCATGTATCTTTAGCTGAGATCCCAGCTGTTCCTTACCTCATCAGTACTGAGTGAATCTGAAATCTTGCTACACAATGCCTTATATCATTTCCCAGAAAGAATGCACTACACTCGGGAAGGTTTCATAGCTGTTAATAAATGCAAGTTTATTCTAAGAGATTTCCAGAGCACATGTTAGTCATCACATATTAGGTTCAAATGGGCAGCCCAACTTTCACCAACAAAGACCAATGAGTAGCATTTTAGGAAGACAGGAACCAGGAGGGATGGTAAGAAGGAAGACAAAGTTTGAAAACATAGGTACAGACAGAATCAGATGCCGTAAGTTTTGTTCACTTAAAATAGGTGAGTATTGTGAAAAATACAGATGCCAACATCAGGAGGCATAGGTACCTAAGTTCATAAGGACGTTGTGCAGAAGCCAAGACTAAATAGGGTAAACTGCAGTCCTCATGTTGGACTGACAGGGGGCGAACTGAGTGGGAATAGCAAGTGACTTAATTAGGATGGATTTTGTGACTAGATTTGGAGACAGATTATACCTAATCTAGGGAGCCAGGTACAAGGGCATGAAACCAATCAGGCCCTGACCTTTATTTAGATAGTTGGCATTTTCAGATTATAAATTTACATTATTAATAACCATCCTTTGTTGATTGCGTTTGCCTTTACAAACCCTTTTCACACAGATTTCCTCATTGGTGATTTATGATAATCGTGATAGGCAGAGTAACTATTATTTATTCCAGTTTATAAATAAAATCATGGACACAAAGAGGTTAAGTGACTTGACCTAGATAATACCACTGCAGACTGGTGCGGTTCCCATTTATTGTCAGGCACTTGATAGACATCTGTTTTCTCAGTTCTCAGAACAGCCCTGTGAAGTAGATAGGTATTATCTTTATTTGATAGATGAGGAAATATGCGTTCAGAGAGCTGGGATAACCTAGCGAAGATCACATGGTAAGTGGCAGAGTTGGCCGTTGAACCCAGTCTGTCTGGCTCCAAAGCTTGTGCTCTTGACAACTAGGCTGTGTTATTTTCTGTTTCCGTTACTACAATTTTCACATTAACACCTGCTTCCAAGATAATTTTGTGGTTCACTTCATTCATTTCTGGCGTTGTGAGCCCCTCTAAATTCAGTAACAGCAGGGCTGCTACTGGCCAGGCTAGCGGGATCAACTCACAGATGTTGTTTTACGTTTATAGTCTCCATGCAGGGAGGCGGGTGTGTTCCCACATTGCATTCCCTACAAGTTGCAGATCTCTGAAATGCTCACAGTGTGCATATTTTGCTTCTGGTATGTTTTTCCGAAGATACATTCCAGAACTTTTGTAGGAGGAGGCAGAGGAAAGGAGCATGCTATGATTTGAGCTTTTTCATAGCACGCCTGAGGAACTGAAATTCAGTCAAGAGCAAGTGGGTTCTTTTGGGTTTCAAAGATGAGAAATAAGGGACCTTAGTGAAGGGAGAGAGAAAGAAGCGTAGACAAACTTTCCTTACTTCATGATTTTGCCTGGGGATAGCCCTTCCCAGGAGCCATTTGGTTTTGGGTGTCTCTTGCAGGGTATATGAAGAGATGAAAGAAACAAGAGACATTGACATTGACGTGACTCACAAAACATATGGCTCTAAATAATGAGACCCTTTATCTTGGAGAAGAATCTAAAGGGCATGGGAGAAACCCTCAGGTAACTCATTAAAAAAACATAAAGCTGAATAATTTCCTTTCTGAGGCCATAATCTTTTGGTCTTTTTCAGATGTTGCACCAAGAAATAAAAGCTTAGGGTTGGTAGAAATAGCAATCAGTTCATTAGGAAGCCTCTGGATGGTGTAAGTATTTGCCATTAGCCTTCTGTTTCTTTAGCTGCTAGGGAGCCAAGAACATTAAATTATTTTAAAATATTAAATTAATAAAAACTCCTCTGTTCAAATGTCACTGCTTCTCTGGAAATGACATCATCTGTTAGCTAAAATATTGAGAAAATGAGTACATCCTTATGTGGTGGAACGTGTGGGGAGCAAAACTGAGAGTGGGTGGTTTTAAAGCTGTTGAGAACCTTCCCAACATGAGGTCTGTTTATTAAGAGGCTTTGGAATGGATGCTCACGTACTTCCTAAATCAACAAAGAGCCTCATCTTATTCATCTGAATTTGTCCTCTTACTCAGGACTTAACTGTCTACGCTGGTGGTGGTTGTCTGTGGGCTTTCAGTTTTACATGGATCAGGAAGCCATGCTTTAAGACACAAACAATGAAACTCAGGAAAAATTGATATGATAGTATTTTGTAGGTGGGTTGGTGGTAGTGGGGGTGTTGTGGAGAGAGACATGGTAGATAATAGATTAAGGACACGTGTGTGCCCTCATGCTCAGATAAAATGCTAAGGATGGTGGGATCCCTGAAGCAAAAACAGGGGATTGTGAATTGGCCTCGGAGCTTGGCCTAACCTCGGGTCCACGTGACCCAGTGAGTGACCTAGAAGAAACAGAGCCTGCGTGTTGGTGGCCAGCTACTGGAATTGGAGGTTAGCCCTTTTGAGAACATGCTTTGGGTCCAGAGATATCTCTGGGGAACATTCATCTTTATGTCCTGATCGTAGTCACGTTGTGTTCTTTGTAATTATTACCTTTACACTAAAAGTAGATAAGAATATTTCCATGTTTCATACCCTAGGGTCTCTCTTTAGTTTCTGACTCAGTTTTTTTGATATAGAGGTGAAGTCACTCAGAGCTGAAATTCTCCAAGTCCCCTATTGGGTCCTTACAAACAGAAGACACTTTTGCGATCTACCAGTTTCTCAGTATAGTGATCATATTTCAGAAACAAACCGTATATGCATGGGCTTATTTCTGGGCTCTTTATTCTGCTCCATTGGTCTATGTGTCTGTTTTTATACCTGCACCATACTGTTTTGATTACTATAGCTTTGTAATATAGTTTGAAATCAGGAAGTGTGATGCCTTCAGCTTTGTTCTTTCTCAAGATTGCTTTAGCTATTTGGAATCTTTTGTGACTCCATACAAATTTTAGGATCTTTTTTCTATTTTTGTGAAAAATGCTACTGGAATTTTGATTGTACTGAATCTATAGATTGCTTTCGGTAGTATGATCATTTTAGCAATGTTAATTCTTCTAATCCATGAACACAGAATATCTTTCCATTTATTTGTACCTTCTTCAATTTCTTGCCTCAATGTCTTATAGTTTTCAGCATATAAATCTTTTACCTCCTTGGTTAAATTCATTCCTAAGTATTTTATTGTTTTCGATTCAGTTGTAAATTGAATTGTTTTGTTTATTTCTCTTACAGGTAGTTCACTGTTAGTGTATAGAAATGCAACTAATTTTTGTATGTTGGTTTTGTATCCTGAAACTTCACTGAATTCGTTTATTCCAACAGTTAACTGGGGGAGTCTTTAGGGTTTTCTACATATAAGATCATGTCATCTACAAAGAGACAGTTTTACTCCTTCCTTTCCAATTTGGATGCCTTGTATTTCTTTTAGTTGCCTCATTGCTGTGGCTAGGACTTCCCAGTACTATGTTGAATAGATTTGATGGGCATCTTTGTCTTGTTTCTGATCTTAGAGGAAAGCTTTCAGTCTTTTACCACTATGATGTTAGTGTGGGTTTTTCATATTTGATCTTTATTATGTTGAAGTATTTTTCTTCTACAGATGATCCCCAACTTAAAATGGGACAACTTAAGAATTTTTGACTTTACAAGGGGGTGAAAGCAATGTGCATTCAGTAGAAAACGTACTTCCAATTTTGAATTTTGGTCTCTTCTGGGCTAGCGATATGTACATATTATCTTGTGATAGTACATACTCTTTTGTAATCCTGGGCACAGCTCTCGGTCAGCCATGCAGTCATGAAGGTAAACAATTGATAAACTGTACCCATTCTGTATCAATACAACCATTCTATTTTTCACTTTCAGTACAGTATTCAATAAGTTGCATGAGATATTCAACACTTTATTATACAATAGGCTTTATGTTAGATGATTCTGCCCAATTGTAGGGTAATATAAGTGTTCCGAGCATGTTTAAGGTAGGCTAGGTTAAGGCATGATGTTTGGTAGGTTAGGTGTATTAAATGCATTTTTGACTTAAGATATTTTCAACTTATGATGGGTTTATTGGGATGTAACCCCATTATAAATTCAGGGAGATCTGTATTCCTTTTCTTGTCTTGAGTATTTTTATCATGAAAGCATGTGGAATTTTGTGAAATGCTCTTTTTCTGCAGCAATTGAGACAATCATGTGGTTTTGTCCTTTTTGTTGATGTGATGTATTACATTGATTTTTTTTTTTTTTTGTATGTTGAATCATGCTTGCATTCCAGGAATAAAGTCTGGTTGGTCATGTTATAATCCTTTTAATATGCTGCTGAATTTGATTAGTTAGTGTTTTGATGAGGATTATTTGCATCAATTATTCATTAGGAATATTGGTCTGTAGTTCTCTTTTCTTGTGGTACCTTTGTCTGGTTTTAGTATCAGAGTAATGCTGACCTCAGAATAACTTAGGATGTATTTCCTGCTCTTTAAGTTTTTTAGGAGAGTTTGAGAAGGATCATTGTTCATTCTTCTTGAAATGTTTTTTTAAACACCATTTCTTTGTATATTTACATTGACTGGAGAACTTCATATTTTCATATGGCTTCAAGTTCATATCTAAAGTCCTTTTAATTTCAACTTGAAGGACTCCCTTTATCATTTTTTATAAGGCAGGCCTAATGGTAATGAACTTCAGCTT
>NW_020173710.1:712518-745520 GCF_003031525.2 Neophocaena asiaeorientalis asiaeorientalis | reverse complement strand
GCTCCGTGGCATGTGGGATCTTCCCGGACCGGGGCACGAACCCGTGTCCCCTGCATCGGCAGGCAGACTCTCAACCACTGCTCCACCAGGGAAAGCCCCTCTCCCTCACTTTTGAGGGACAGTTTTGTTAGAGTTCTCAGTTGACAGTATTTCTCTTTTAGCACTTCATATATATATGAAGTATATATATATATATGTGTGTGTGTGTGTGTATATATGTAAGTGTATATATATATACGTGTATGTATGTATATATATACATGTGTGTGTGTATGTATGTATATATATATATATATATATATATATATATCATCCTTCTGCCTCTGGCCTGCAAGAATTCTGCTGAAAACTCTGCTTGTAATCTTGTTGAGGATCCTTTGTATGGGATGACTCATTTTTTTCTTGTCGCTTTCATGCTTTTTCCTTGTCTTTGGCTTTTGACAGCCTGACTATAATGTGTCTTATATTGGATTTGGGGGGGTTATTTTACTTAGAGTTTGCTGAGCTCCTTATGTTTGTATATCCAAATTTTTCCTTAAATTTGAGAAAAATTTGGCTATTATTTCCTCAAGGAAATGCTCTCATTTTCTGTCTTCTCCTTCTTGAACTCCTTTAATGTATATATTGGTCTACTTGATGGTACCTCCTAAGTCCCTTAGGCTCTGTTAACTTTTATTTGTTCTTTTTCTTTTTTTCTTTCTTTCTCCTCAGACTTGATAATTTCAAATGACTTGGATTCAAGATTCCTGATTCTTTCTTCTGCCTGTTTGAGTCTGCTGTTGAATTCCTTTAGTTAATTTTTCAACTTGGTTCTCATATCTTTCAGTTCTATCATTTCTGTTTGATACCTTTTAACTGTCTATCTTTGTTGATACTCTCATGTTTTCAGATCTCATTTTCCTAATTTCCTTTAGCTCTTTGAGCATATTTAAGACAATTATTTAAAGTCTTTTTCTAGTAAGTCCAATGCCTTTGTTTCTTCAAGGATGGTTTCTGTATATTTATTTTATTCCTTTAAATGAGCCATATTTTCCCATTTCTTTGTACTCCTTGTGATCTTTTGTTGAAAATTGGACATTTGCATGTCTCCCAGTCTTTGCAGATTGGCTCTGTTCTGGGGAAGGCTTTCATTAATTATTAGGACATGTTCTGAGCCTTGGGATCAGTCTAGATGAAGCCTTAAGGTCTTCTCAATTCTTTTCCGATCATTTGTCTTCCCTGGGCCTGTGTGTGTGCTTTTTACAATTCCCTCTTATGCACAGCTGCTTTTAAATGTCTTAATTTCCCTATGAATCGGCCCCCTGTTTTCTCTCAGGACTTTCTGTTCTGTTTTTCTGTCCATAATCTTGTGCCCTAGGCATCTGTGAGTCTGAAGTCTCTCTGCAGCTATAAAAAGCTGTGCATACTGTTTCCTGCAGCTTTTCCTAGTTTGGTCCAACCTGTGCCTCTTTTGGCTGTCGGAGATCCAAATTAGGAGATACAGACACCATTCCCTCAGGACACCCCCAGAAAGGTTAGAACTTTGCAAATTACATACACTCTGTTCTGTAGTTCAAGGGTGGGAATTGAGAACCAGGCTACCACTTACCCCAAATTGTACCACTCCAGGACAGGGAGGGGTGGAGCAAGTATGAGTGAAGACTCCTTGAAATTTCCTACTGTTTTGAATGTGGGTTTTTCTTGATTGTGCATTTGCTTGGTTGCTATAGATCTTTTGTTTGTTTTCCAGAGCTCCTATAAAATTGTTTTAGCCAAGCTCTAGTTGTTATTTAATGTTTCTGTGGGGCAGTGAAGGCCTGTAGGTTTCTAGTCTGTCATCTTGCTGATGTTACTCCCCCAGTTTCAGTTCTGGCTTACTGACCATAACTGTCCAGATGCAAAACTATGAGCATATGGGGAAGAATGTGTCTATGACCGACAATGGCAATGTGGGACTAGATTTTAACGTAAGGGTAGAGATATGTATTGGTTGCTAAGTAAATTGGCGACAAGAGAAGCAGAATTACCAGGTTGACCTTTCTACTGTTTGCTGTGCAGTGAGTAATAAACTGTCTTATTCTGATATGAGTCTTGTTGTCTGGTTTTGGCACCTATGGAACAGTGGCAAGCCAACCTGTGTGCGTGCTTTGTCATCTTCTCTGTACTCTTGATACTCCTTGCCACCCTATGTGAGGTTGACATTCTTCTTTGACAGTGATGGTTGCCTTTAATTCTTGAATATTCAATTATAGAGTTTTTGTTGGTGTGTGTATATGTAGCTGTGTGTATGAGTTTGTGCTCATTTTATGGATCAGCAATTGGTAGTATGATGTCACTAGATACCCTAATGGTCCCCTAGAGCTATGGAACATATGGAATGTTGGCAGTTCTCCTTCAGATTGGAATTGAGTGTTGGAGTAATTTAACTCTGAAGGTGATGGGCCAGTCAGAGAACACAGCCTCTCTGAGACAGAGAGAACTCAACTAGTTCCAGTGGGATGTTGTTTGGATTGAAATTGTTGAAGAAGAAACCCAGACTCTAACTGACACAAATAAACATAAGATGAAAGTTGGGGAGGGGTGGAGGGTATAGACAATAAGGACAGCCTGTATGTATTTAATATTCTGCCGGCAGCAAAAGAAACAATCAATAGAATGAAAAGGTAACCCATGGAATGGGAGAAAATATTTGAAAATCATATATCTGATAAGGGAATATCCAAAATGTATAAAAAACTCATTCAACTCAATAGTGAATAAAGAATTTACTGTACTGTACTGTACTAACCGTACAGCCAGCCCAAACTGGCCCTGTCCTGTTTCTAACAAGATACTGAGTTGTTTTTCCGAGACGATACAATGAAATCACAAGCCATTCAGCCAAAGCGTGTTCAGAGGAGAACATTTTTATTTCAAATAACACAGGGAACCAAAGTTTCTCCTCCCCTATGGAACCAAAGGACCAAGACATGACTAGAACATGAATGCTGGAACCCTTTCGCTAGTGAAGAGTCCGTTGTCCAGGAAGTTCTGGTGCTGAAGCCCTTTTTACCATACCTTACCATAAATGACCAAATTCCGAAGTCCTCCAATCAAAACCTGTCCTGCCACTTGTGCCCCCCCACCTCATACCAGCCCTCCTTCCCTAACTCGTAAAAGTGTGACCAAACCCTGGATCAGGGAGACAGATTTGAGAGCCTTGCCTCCTGTCACAATGAAGTCTTTTCTCAAAAGCCGGTGCTATAGTAATTGGCTTCTATGCACATCCTTTTGCTTGGTAGCACCTCTTAGAATGTTGATCGTCAAAAAGATGAGCTGTAACAAATGCTGGTGAGGATGTGGACAGAAGGGAACCCTTGTGCACTGTTGACGGGAATGTGAATTTGTTCAGTCACTATGGAAAGCCGTGTGGATGTTCCTCGAAAAATTAAAAATGGAACTACCATATGACCCAGCAATTCCCCTTTGGTATATAACCAAAGGAAATGAAAACAGGATCTTGAAGAAATATCTGCGCTTTCATGTTCCTTGCAGCCTTATTTATAACAGGTAAGATATGTAAACAACCTAAGTCTCTGTCAGTGGATGAAGGGGTAAAGAAAATGTGATGATAAGCAAACACATGTACATACAGTAAAACATTTAGCCGTAAGAAAGAAGGAAATCCTGTTATTTGTAGTAACATGGATGGACCTTGAGGGCGTTATGCTGAGTGAAATAAGTCAGATGAGGAAAGACAAATACTGTATGATCTCACTTATTGTAGAATCTAAAAAAGCCAAACTCATAGAAACAGAGCAGAATGGTGGTGGACAGGGAGTGGAGGAAATGGGGAGGAGTTGGTCAACTTTCAATTATAAATAAATTGCAGGGATCTAATGTACAGCATGGTGATTATAATTAAAAATACTGTATTATATACTTGAAAGTTGCCAAGTAGATCTTAAATGTTCCTACCCCAGAAAAGGAAATTGCAATTACGTGAGGTGACAGAAGTGTTAGCTGAGGCTATGGTGGTCATCATTTCACAATATTTAAGTGTATCAAATCAACACATTGTACACCTTAAACTTATACAGTGTTATATGTCAATTATATCTTAATAAAGCTAGAAAAAAAATATTGTGCTGGGTAGCTTCCATACGTCACTCCTAATCTCACAATAGCCATTTGTTTTTAAAGAAAGAAAGATACATTTAATTTTATCAAAGCTTAAGACTACTCATGAAAAATTATCATTAATAAAAAGAAATGGCAAGCTAGACAGTGATGAAAATATTTGTAATAGAGGTATTTGTCAAAGAGCTCTTATAAATTAATAACAAGAAGACAAACACAATTTTTTGAAGCGAGCAAAAGCTTGTACAGATATTCACAGGAAAACCTAAATAAACGAATGGCCGGTCAGCATATGAAAAGTGCCCAGCACCATTAGTCATGAAGGAAATGCAAGTCAAAACCACAGAGAGATCTTACTACATACGAACCAGAATGTCCAAAGTTAAGACTAACAGTATCAAGTTGGGACAAAAATGTGGAGCAATTGAAGTATTCATATACTGTTGGTGGGAGTGTAAAAAGGCATAACCACTTTGGAAAACTGTGTGGCAGTGTCTAAGAAAGTTAAGCATCACCTACTTTATGAGTCAGCAATTCCACTCTTAGGTATAGTCTCAAGCTCAATAAGTGTATACGTGAATTAAAAGCCTTGCACAAAGATGTCCACAGCAGCGTTTTTCATAATAAACCCAAACTGAAAACTGCACTTGTTTATCTGCAGGTGAATAGATAAACAAAATGGTGGTACAATTTACAGAAAAGAATATTATAGAGAAAATAAAAGGAACAAATTACTGATACAACTGTGACTTGAAGAACCTCAAATACTTCGTCAAGCAGAAGCAGCCACAAAAGAGCACATACAGCGTCATTTCATTTGTGAATTTTGGAAACAAGCAAAAACATCTATGATGATAGAAATCAGAATAGTGGTTGCCTCTGGTGGGGGTAACAGATGTGGACTGACTGCAAAGAGGCACAAGGGAACCTTCTGTGGTGATGGATATGTTCCATATCTTGATTTGGCTGACGAATGCATGGATGTATATATTTATATAAATTTCAGATATATACTTAAGATCTATCCATTTTGCGGTATTTATATTGTCCCTCATCAAAAAAAAATCAGCAAAAAGTACTGAAGAGTGGACTTTAAGTAAACCAAAGCTTGTAAAAAACAATGTTAAAACAACAACAAAAAGATTTTAAATCCATGATCTAAGGAGGAATAATGAATAGGTATACCTCACTACTTGGCCTATTTCCACCTGCTCACCACTTTTGCTTCCATCTATTTGGCAAAGTTGAATGACTTTTACACAGTGGAGCACACATAAATAAGAGGGAGTTGAAGCCCAGGGGAACAGTATTCAGTGCTGTCTTTACCACTAACTTCTTTTGTGATCTTGGGCAAGTCACTTCCGCTGGACCTCTGCTTCCTCATCAGTAATCTCACAATAGCCTTGTCGTAAGACAGGTGCTATCATCAGTTCATAGAAGAGGAACTAGAGGCTCTATAACATTAGCTGATGTATCCAAAGTCACATAACTAAGAAGCAGAAACCTGGATTCAAACCTTGGCCTGTAGGATTCCAAGGTCTGTGCTCTCGCACTCTTTTTTGCTTCATCTCGGAGTTATAGTGTATAGTTCTGTGAGTTTTGGCAAGCATACGGTCAGGTAACCACTGTAGTCAAGCTGTAATGGTTTTCCCATAACGTGAAAAACCCGAACGAACTTTTTGGCCAACCCAGTAGTTCCCTTGTGCATACCTATTTGTAATCGATCCCCTGCAAACTCCAGCCTCTTGGAAGTACTGATCTGTTTTCTGTAGCTATAGTTGTGCCCTTTCTGTAATGTCACATAAGTGGAATCATAGTCTGTAATCTTTCAAGTTTGGCTTCTTTCGTACTGCATAATGCAGTTGAAATCCAACCACGTTTCTGCATGTATGAATAATTTCATTTTCTTTGCTAAGATTCCACTACATGGATGTAACATATAAGATTGTTTATCCGTACAAGAAGTGGTAGATATTTGGATTGTGTCTGGTTTGGGGTGACTATGTATAAGGCTACTATGAACATTGATGTATAGATTTTTGTGTGGACGTAAATTTTCATTTCTCTAAGCTAAATAGGAGTGGAATTGCTGAGTCATACGGTAAGTATATATTTAATTGTATAAGAAACTGCTAAATTGTTTCCCAAAGTAGCTATACCATTTCGTATTCCCGTAAAAAATAAACAATCCCAGTTGTCCTGCATCCTCACCAGTAATTGATATTGTCAGTTTTTGAAATTTTAGTAAGTCTAATGTTGTATAGTACGATGTCATTGTGATTTGAATTTGCATTTCCTTAATATCTGATTAAGTTGAGCTTCTTTTCATGTGCTTATTTGCCATCTTTTGCCGTATATGACATTTTCTTCAGATCTTTCACTCATTAAAAAAATTGGATTGATGGTTTTCTTTTTGAGTTTTTAGTTCTTTATGTATTTTGCATACCATTACATTATCAGATATGTGGTTTGCAAGTATTTTCTCCCAGTCTGTCACTTGCCATTTCATTTTCTTAGCAATGTCTTTTGAGGAGAAGTTTTTAATTTTGATGGAATCTAATTGATCAATTTTTTTAATGGTCTGTGCTTTTTGGATCCTATTAAAAAATCTTTGAAGTTGCAAAGATTTTTCTCCTATGTTTTCTCCTAGTAGTTTCATAGTTTTAGGTTTTATATATAGGTCTATGGTCCACTTCAAGTAAATTTTTAATATAGTGTGAGCTATGGATCAAAGTTCTTTTTTTTTCTCTTTGTACATGAATGTTCCATTGTTCCAGCACTGTTGATTGAAAAGACTCTCCATTGTCTATTTCATTGCTTTGGCACCTTTGCAGAAGATCAGTTGACCATATATTTATGGGTCTATTTCTGCACTCTATTCTGTTCATCTGTGTGTCTATCTTTTCACCAGTATGTATATACCACGCTGCAGTAATTCCTAAATCTTGACAGTAAGTCATCAAATCAGATAGCATGAGTCTTCCAACTTTGTTCTGCTTTAAAACTATTTTGGCTATTTCAAGCCCTTCTCTTTTCCATATAAATTTTAGAATCAGCTTGTTGATTTCTATTTTTTAAAGGCCTGCTGGAATTTTGATTGGAATTGTAATTATAGACTAATTTTGGGAGAATTGACATTTTAACAATATTGGGTCTTTGGACACATTTCATATCTCCATATATTTAGGTCTTCTTGACTGGTCTCATCAATGTTTTCTAGTTTTCAGCCTCTACATACTGCATATGTTTTGTTGGATTTATATCTAAGTATTTCATGTTTTTTTCTGGTGTTATTATACATGGTACTTTAAAATTTTAATTGTCTAAGTTTTACTTTCTTATAAATAGAAATTTTTGTATGTTGACCATGTGATGTCGCTAAACCTAAACTCGTTAGTTCTAGGACCTATTTTTGTGGATTCCTTGGGATTTTCTAAGTAGAAAATCATGACATTGGTGAATAGGCACAATATTGTTTCTTACTTTCCAATCTATATGTATTTTATTTCTCTTTATTGACTTTTTCCACTGATCAGGACTTCCAGTGCGATTTTAATTGGAGTGGTGAGAGTAAGCATCCTTGGAGGATCTTTAGGTGGATAATGGTCAATTTTCCACCATTATGTAATGAGGCTATGTGTAGGATTTTTTTTTTTTTTTTTGGTAAATGCCATTTATCAGATTGAGGAAATTTCCCTTTTATTTCTAGTTTGTTGAGAGATTTTATTATGAGTGATTATTGAATTTCGGCAAAAACTCATATCTGTTGATATGGTATATTACATTGATTTTCAAATCCATTGGATTTGTGACAGTACATAAGAATGAATGATAATAATTACTTCATTTATTCTGTGCTTACCATATGCTCACTACTTTTTAGTACAGAAATGTTGATTCCTTACCCTACCTGACTCACTTCTACTTCCACTGGAAGTGAACCTCCTAAGCTTCAAGGATATCAATCGAAGGAAAGCCTTTGGGAAGGGAATAAGGAATCACCATAGATATGTTAAATGGAACATGCCATGGTGAAATACATAAATACATTAGAAACTAGAGATTAAGAGGTAGGTAAAACTGTTACAGAATGCAAGTCCATGTGCCTGATGCACAGTGAGGCCAAACAAAGTGAAAAGTAGGAGTTTGGAGCCGAGAAAGGTTTACCGCAGGGCCACACAAAGAGATGGGTGGCTTGTGCCCAAAAAACCCCGATGTCCTTGAAGGGTTTCACAAAGCACTTTTAAAGGCCAGCTGCGGGAGGGGCGCGGTTGGTTGTTGCAAACTTCTTGGCATTGGAATCCTTTGTTCTTGCAGCCATCCATGTAGGTCAGGTCATGATGTTCTTGTAAACCTCCAACAAGACAAATGTTGTTCTCTGTTCTGCAGCATTTTCTCTCTATATGAATGGACACTTAAAGGTCAGAGCCCCAAGGATAGGCTATCCTGTGTATTTCAGGCTATAGGCAGCATTCTTTTACAAAAGGTGCAGAGCCACCATGACTAAGCACAGGCAACAGAGCACAAGGGTTATTAAAGTAAAGGAGCAGATCTAACATGGAGTCAGATTTGTTCTTCCCTATTATAAAACCATATCCTACCCTAAGACAAAGAAGAAGAGTAGAGCTTCTGGGTCGTTGAAAGTGTGGAGATTTGGGGACAGTGACGCATTTTGAGAGGGCGTGGGAGCTCCACACTCATTCCCACATACTTTGTCCCACACCTCTCTTCCATCCGGCTGTTCCTGCATTATAGCCTTTTATAATAAACCAGTGATCTAGTTCCGTAAGAAAGAGAGAAAATTAAGAAGAAACAGTAGTGGCAGTGACAAAAATGATAAATGCTGGACTGGAAGTGAGGGGTGTCAGAAGTGGTGCTTTATGATGTCTAAGCCACCCCAGGGTTACCATTGGCTGGAGCGGTGCCTTGATGACCAAACAAAGGGTAAGGGTGGGCCTCCTCACTGTCCTCAGCGAGGTATAGAGGGAGAAATCAGGAGGCCTGGGACAGACTGCTCGGAGGCTTCAACATGCCTGAGGTTACCAGCGAACCACAGGAGCTTAGCACAGATAAGGAACAACCAATCCTAAGCACAAAACAACCAGTCCCCGGTGGGCAACACCTGATCCTAAGCGCAGAACACCATCCAGGAGCACTGAAGAAAGGAAGGAGAGGATGACCCCCTGTCAGTGCAAGCTCAGAGACAGTACGGAGGTGCGGAAGACAGCCAAGTGGGTAGAAATGCCCCTGCAGGCGTGTACAACCAAAACATCTTCTGAAGCATCTATCACCCATTCAAGAAAGTGTAAGAGAAACAGAACTAACGATATTTGTCTATTACCACCAGCTGATGAAGAGAGCGAATCAAAATAAGAGCAGAATTAGCTGGAGCATAACCAAGAGACTGCAGGGGACTCCACCCATCTGAGTAATACACTGGGTAGAGAGAGGCCTGGAAACCTACAGCTAGCTACTGCCTCTCCAGAGGGGCCTGTGGAGAAATGGCCAACTATGTAGAGACCAAACGTTATACCAACCAGGTGCACAGATGGTGACGGTTAAAATCAACAAGACATGAAAAAAATTGTAAGAAGTGTAAGGGCACCTCTTTTGCTTCTCACACTTCTATTCCCATCTTCAATCAACACAAATATTTTGAGTACCTTTCTGTATACCAAGCACTCTGCTAGGTGCTGGGTATAGAATGATGACCAAGACAGGTAAGACCCTCACCGTTATGGGTTGTATAGTCTAGTGGGGAAGAGAAAACCTAATCAAGTAATCACGGGGTATCAAAACTGCAACTGTGTTAAATAGTAACTCTACGTGGTTTTACAATCTCGTTATGGAGGTCAAAGAAACTTTCCCTGAGAAAGCGAGGAAGAGATGAAATCAGGACTTCTACCAGGCCAGGGTGCCTGCCAGCTGCAGGAGGTACCATCCTCCTAGATGACAACCTGAATAGCTTCCCCAGGAGTCATATGATGTGATGGTCCTAAAGAGATTTACGATTGAATTGGGATCAGAAAGATGAGTAGGAGTGACTAAAGTTAATGTCCTGGGGGTTTCTTTCGAGGAAAAACATGTACGAAGTTCCCGTTGCAGACAGAATAAAGCATGGCAAGTAGGACGGTATATAAAAAGGCTAGTTAGATCGGAGCGCAAAGAGAGTGAGAGGGAGAATGTACAAAGAAACTTGGAGGAGGTAGGGGGAGCCAGAATACACGTGGCCTTACCGATGTTTTGGAGGAATTTGTTTTTAGCCTAAGAGCCATGGGTAGCCAGTGAAGACTTAAAGCAAGAGGACGGGGAGGGCATGATTTAAAAGATTTCTCTGCTGTGCAGAAAAATAATTCGTGGATTGGGGAGTGATGTGAGTAGACCAGTTTGAGCCTTTTGGAGTATTCCAATGTTCATATTCAAGGAGTGTAATGATGATGGTGGTACAACTGAAGTGGAAGCATTTAAGTGCACTGAAGAGGTAAATTTGATTTCAGTTGTATATGGGAGGAGAGGAGAGATTCAAGGATGACATCTAGTTTTCTATCTTACATAACTGGCTGGTTAGTGGTTCCATTCCCCAAGCGGGAACACTGCAGGCGGACCAGGTAAGGGTGGGGTTGGGAGCTGTCATCATCAATTCAGTTTTCAGAGACTTTGACTCTAAAAGATCCAAGAGGCGTCACGTAGGCAGTTGGTTATTCACGTTTGGATGAAAAGTGTTAAGAGCTTTGATTAGGATGTTGCCAGTGGAACTGAAGAAATGTGGCCATGAATTCAAAAGATCTTTAGAAGGTAAAATCAACACTGCTCAAATGGATTAAATATTGGGAATGAGGGAGAGGGAAGTGTCAAGGATGACATACATTTCTGACTTTCTGTAACTACATGGATAACCAAGATGAGTGATCGCTGCTTGGATGGAACAAGTATATGTTTGGATGCGGTTTCCTTTATGCTGTAGCTCCACGGAAACTGAGTGGAAGAATGGATGCATGAGGGAGAGTAGCTCCAAAACATGCATATGTGATAGAAATGTGTGTGCACTTTTGCTTTTCTTCAGCATTAATTAGGCCCAAGAAAAATTCTCAGTTGCTCATTACTTGTTCCCCCAAAGAGTAAGTAATCATTTCTAAGGCAGGCACTTCAAAACTGAAAGTCATCACTTTGCTCGGAGGTGTTTGTATATATCCTTTCAGCCGAGATACATATATTTCAGGGGCAATTATGTGATCTGAATCCATTTCAGTGGGAAATATTTTTCTTTGCATTTTCAGGGCTGTGGTTCTGCTTTATCAAAAGCCAAAGGAAGATCAGTCCTGAAGCTGGGAAATGACTTTGACTAAACACCTGTTAACAGCTTTTACTTTCTATGCTAGTCTACCATAGACTTGAGTTATCCTCATTAATTTGGCATCGCTGGCAATTATATAATTCTTCCTTCATAATGAAAATCCACTTGGGTTCGCCATGTAGACCATGGAGGTAATTAAAGTGGATTAATCAAAGGCCCTCATGATTAACAGTTTCTGACATACCCTCAAATCTACTGTAGGCACCAGGTGATGACAGCTGGCTGAGATTCTGTCTCCAGGACTGTTACCTTTTGAATATTAATGAAAGCAGGTTAAAAATGCTTCTTTGTGAAGGAGCATCTTAAGAAAATCTGTATACTTAAGTGGAACCCTTTCAGTGGAAAGGAGTAATCCTTTTAACCCCTCATGTCTTCAACAAATTATCCAGTGACTGGTTTCTCCCTGCGTCCCCTTTTCAAAGGTGGATAAAAGCGTCTACCAAGATCCTTCAATACTTTTCAACCAGTTATATCTGGAATGTAGGGGGCAGGGTGGGAAGTGTGGCCATTTGCAGGGCTTCTTGAATCGAGGCAGATGGAGCAGCTGACTAAGGTGACTTTGTTATTTTCTTGGTCCAGACCGTCCCTTTACTGGGCAGCATTCCATACCTGCAAAGAGTTACTCCTAGAACTTGTGAATCCATTTTCTTGAGGTACTGATAATTTCATCACACAAGCCTGAGAAAAGAACACTAAACTGGGAAACATGTACACAGCAGGGATTTCTTCGAGTGCCTGGTATCACTGAATTTTTGAGATGTGTACCTGGGGTTCAGTTTTTGTGACTTGCTGAAAATCTGCCAGTAGAATTAGCGGAAGGTAGGTGCAAAGTCTGATTTTAGGGTATGGCTTGGGTCTCTTGGATTAGGAACATTTTAACATAAGAACAAACTATTACATCTTTATTTTTTTAAAAAAAGAAACTGTTTATAATGTGCCTCAGTTTGTGTCTGACCTCTAGCCCACGTCTGTGCCTCATCCTGTCTCATTCCATCCCGTGCCTATGTTTTACTTTATTCCTCGTCCCATCTTTGATCACTACCTCAAAAATTGTCCTTGTCAAAATGTTCTGTTATCTCGCTTCTAGCTGTGATGTATTTATCCTGATGATCTTTCTGGAAGAATGTCCTGTCAGGCCTTACCCCCATCTCTTCTCCTCCACCATCTGTATTTGTCCGGTCCAGTGGGGGTGGCCCTTTCCCAAAGTCTGAGGCCAGGAAGGCACTTAAAAAATGCCTTTATTGATTAGGTCAAATGAGAAACGTTTACAATTCAAATAATATAGAAGAGTTCAAGGGAAGAAAATTCAAGTCACCTGTCATCCCACCACCCAGAGACCATCACCGTTAATACCCGGTGAACATTCTTCAGTCTAATATCAGATACGGAAATGAATGCAACTTTATATGCACAACGTTACGCAAACATGCCTTTTTATAACCTGTGTTTTCACCTAAAAATATTGAAGCCATCTCTCCTTGTCAATATATAGAGAGAGTTGTGCAGTCATGGATGTGTAGCTGTCCATCGTGTATACTAACATCCTTCATTTAATTGGATTGGCAGTTTGAACAGGGCAAATATTTGAAGAAACCAGCGTATCTTTGCTCTTGCTCTTCTGTCATATTTGCTTCCGTCTCCCCTTCTTGTGGTTTCCCTCTTTCATTCCTGCAGTGCCGAGGCCTCCCTGTAAGCTAATGAAAGCTTCAGCATATACTCCACTGGGACTGTCTGTCTGTCATCTGTGACCTCTCGTCACCTGAAAAAGGCAGCAAGACCCAAATATAGGAATTCCTAATGATGTCCCTCAGATGGGAAGGAGGACGTATTATTCAGCATTCCCTTTTCTTTTCCCTTTTCTTTTCATTACCAGCTTTCCGGAATGGCTGATCTTTGGGTTTTCTTCTTCTTCTTCTTTTTTTCTTTTTTTCAAATCACTTCCTAGCTCTTCCAGTTCCCCAGTCTTAAACTGTATTCTCAAAGGTTACTAGTGATTTTCTGATCACTAGATCCAAAGCCATCTTTTCTTCCTCGCCTCTGTGCCATGTCACAAGTATTAGCCTCTCCTTAGAGCTCTTTCCTCGTAGATTTGTCCTCCTACATTTCTGATGGTGCAGCCTCTGTTCCCTTTGATGGCTTTTCTTTCTGCTTTCTTACCATAGGGAGCTTAGAGACTCAATCTTTGGCCTTCTGTTCTTTTATCTTTACTCTCTTTTTTCGTTTCCCCCTAAACCAGGCTCCCTTCAAACTTCTCTGTGTCTGTCAAAGGTGACATCATTCTTTAAATCACTCAGACCTAACAGTTTGAAGTTACCTTTGACTGTGCTTTCCCTTCCTAATCCAGCCAGTCCTTACATCCTGTCAGTTATTTCTTCAAAATAACACTCAGGCGCTTTCATACACTGTAAATTGGTACAACCTCTTTGGAAGGCATTTGGGCACTAGCTATTAAAATCTAAAATGCATACGTACATGGTTTGACCTAGCAATTCCAATTCTGTGAAACTATCCTATGGGAATACGCAAGTGTGCCAACATATGTGAACAAGGGTGTACTTTGCAGCACTGTTCATAATAGCAAAGCCTAGAAACTTCATATAAGGCAACAGGCAAGTGGTTACTGGTACATCCATTCTATGGGGTGCAGCTATAAATAAGGACTAGGTGGGTCTATAGGTACTGACATGGAAAGATGTCCATGGCATATTAAGAGAAAAATATCCGTTTTTCTTGTATAATATCTTATTTTTGTATACACACCTCTATACACAAACACATACAGCCACATATATATTACATGTGTAGGAAAAAAAGGCTGTTAGATATGCACCAAACTTTTCAGAATAGTTACCCATAGGAGAGAGATTTGGAGGGAGGGTGGGGGTCTGTTTTTGCTTTCTAATTTATACATTTATAGTTTGTTTGGATGTCTTAAAAATATGCACATATTGCTTTTACAATATAATGATGCAAAATCTTTCCTATTATGTCTTCATTTCTTCTGGCCCAACCTCAAATTGGCGTCACCTGCAACAGTCTCCTAAAGCTCCAATTGCTTTCCTAGCCCTCTGACCATGGACGTTGAGAGCCTCTTTGAAATGAGAAGCATTACCTACCCTGGCTGTCTCCCCGTCTAAAGATTCAAAGGAAATAATTCACAGGATATGCATGAGCTTTGAAAAACTGCTAAGTACAGTGTGAACGTAAGGCATCACTTCTAACAGCGACGGGCAGCATCACCTAGGGTGTGATGTCTCAGAGAGGTCTGGGAGATCACACAAATAGCACCAATGCAATAACAGAACTGAAGCCCAAAGGGCAAAGCATTGTCATCCAAGGGCCTTCTTCAGCTTCCATTGATGAACCTCCCGAAACTAACTTTAACATTCACATCACCTTTGGTTTTGACTAGATAGCATTCATCTTTGTCATGATAATGCCAGGAGTTTGCTAGCGCTCTGCCATTGGACTCACACTTATTTGTAAGCCTAACTGGCACTATTAACATTCCAAGGACGTAGGAGCCGTATAATAATGTGGGCACAGAGCTAGAAATGTATTCTCCATATTTAGAAGTGCATCGATTTCCCTTTAAGTGAGCTATTTTAATAAAAGCATATGGTCTGCCTAATGAAAAATCTCATTACCTGCACTGAGCTGTGGCGAAGAAATTGCATCTAGCGTGTATATGGTGCGGTGTAAAATGTGTTTACTGCTGCCCCCATGGCTTATGGTGTCTATGAAGATGTCAAAACGTGTGTAGTGGTATCAGTTTTCACTTGCTGTGAAGAGAAATTAAAGAATTAAGTGGAAGATTTGTGACACTGCCATCGTCTTGGCTCCTATTATTTTTTTTGAGTCCTTGGGCAATATTGTCACAAGCTCCTTTTCTTTGTGGCCACTGCATATCGGACTGTGCAGTAGGTGTGGTTATTAACTGCTGATGACTGAAACTATGGGCCCGAGGTCAAACAAGGGCCTCAGAAGAATTTCAAATTCCGTCGGCCACTCCCACTCTTTGGACCAAGAATTAGAGGAGGGGTAAGGACATTCAACAGACATTTTTCTCCTACTATAAACCAGTAAGTAATAATCACTATGGGTACAGGAGTGGGCAAAGCTCTCAAGAATTTTAGTCTACCAAATGCTTTGGTTATTCCTTTCCTAGGAATTTGCTACTGTTCGTTGCAGTTGGCAACTCTGTCGACCTCGGAGAGAGGCCCACAGTGCTTTCCATGCTAACAGTGACAATTAAGGAAGGTTAGGGCTGTGCATTAGAGTTTATATTTACAGGTAAGCCATATTCTGTTTTAAAGTTGACAACACTGATAACTATGACAAGCTTGTATGTACTCCAGCACATGTACTATGTTTTGCCATTGGTGGTATAGGAGAGAGGTATGTTTTCTCAAAGAAGGCTTCACATTCCTTTGAATTGAGATCTAGAAGTAACATTTCATAAGGAAAACATATTTTATATGGTAGATGTCCATTTAGGCTGCTGTTACAAAAGTGCCATAGACTGGATAGCTTAAACAACAGAAATTTATTTCTCATAGTTCTGGAGGCTAGAGGTCTCAGATCAAGGCGATAGCAGATTCAGTGTCTGGTAAGGGCTGGCTTCTTGGCTCATTGACTGCTGTCTTCTTGCTGTGTCCTCACATAGTGGAAGAGGAGAGGGATCTCTGTCTGGTGCCTCTGTTATAAGGGCACTAATCTCATTCATGAGGGCTCCACCCTCATGGCCTAATCACTTCTGAAAAGCCCTACCTCCGAATACCATCAGATTAGGTGTCAACATATGAATTTTGGGAAGACACAAGTGTTCATTCTATTGAAATAGGATACTATTTTAAATCGTTAATTAGTGTGAGCTAACTCATCCCCTCACACACACTTTCTCAATCTTGCTTCTTAGCTCAGCATTCATCATGGTCTCTTAACTCACAAAATTTAATTGGGAATTTTGTTCCTGGGTATTTGCAATTCAGTTCAACAAGGCTTTATTGTTTCCTATTATGTGCAACAGGAATTATTCTAGGCATTGGCAGGGACTTCAAGGATGAAGAAGAGGAAATGATCCTTTCTCTTATACATTCACCAGATAAATTGGTAGGGTTAAGTGTCTGGAGTGGCTAAAATCCAGGATGTGCCTTCAATTTATTCTGATGCCAACAAGAGAGAAATATCAGTATTCTGGCAAGGTGGTAGGTCAAAAGCAGTTGGAAGGTGAGGGAAGGTCAGTGGGGAGGTTGGTATAACAAAGACCAAGTGATGACTAGTGGCTTATTTAGCAGTCCATGGGAACTGGAGGTTGATCCATTCAAAATAAGATCTCCAACTCTCTTGAGTTTTTTTTTTTTTTTTTTGGTTACTTTGTATACTACAATCTAAAAAGGGAAAGCTTGTTTGTACCTTGCTTAAGAAAAGTGCAGTGGCACATGTCTTAAATGACACAAGGATATATATTATGAAAAACAATAACAACTGAATTAATAAAGTAGCAGTTTGAAATCATCTTATTTATATTTATCACCTTATTATTTCACAGAAACACATCAATAACCTTTTAAAATAACATCTAGGGAACGACAGAGCCACTGAATTTGGATCTAAAACGTCACCTTTCTTTGTGTGTAGCAGGGAGGCTTGAAAAGCGTGCTGTGTCTCAGATGGAGGCCACCACCTCACAGTATGTACGAGAGCCACGCAATGACAACTGTTAGCTTCTAACCTGTGGAACCAAGGGCACAAAAATGTCAAGCAGTGACTTGTTTTACCAGAAGATTATGAGAGTCCAAAGGACCTTTGCTAATTTATTGAGACAAACTCCAATGGATTCATTCTGAAAGATAATTTGTTAAATCTACTTAATTTTTGCTTATTCAAGTGGGTGTTTTAGTAATTGTGGAATGCTGGCAGGAACAGAACCAACAGACCTCATTGATCCTCAGTATATAGAAGCTGTGGAATTTGAGGCTTAAGTTATGAATATGCTATGTACATATATTCCAGAGTTTCTAGAAAAGAGGTGAAAAAATACGAATAGTACACAGTTATGGAAGATGACGCTTATAAAGAATTTAACATAGAGAAGTGCCTAGAATAAAAGAAGTGCACGTTTAGTACCATCTCAACTGTTGCGAGGAGACAGACAAGGGACAAAAATATATAATGAAAGGAATTATGTCAAAAGTCTTTACAGTGGGTTTCATTAGGAAGGTGGTGGGATGATTTTTTTTCCTTTTCACATTTTGTGTGCTTTCCAAATATTCCATAATGAATCTGATTTAAAACTAATATGAATACACGTTACTTGTTAAGAATTGGGCAATATGGGAAAGCACAATGAACACAATAAAAAATCATCCAGTGCCTGTTCATATTGTTAAACCTTACAGATACACTTGTATGTTTCATCCAACCCCATTATTATTATTATTTTTTGCGGTACGCGGGCCTCTCACTGTTGTGGCCTCTCCCGTTGCGGAGCACAGGCTCCGGGCGTGCAGGCTCAGCGGCCATGGCTCACGGGCCCAGCCGCTCCGCGGCATGTGGGATCTTCCCGGACTGGGGCACGAACCCGTGTCCCCTGCATCGGCAGGTGGACTCTCAACCACTGCGCCACCAGGGAAGCCCCCCATTATTTTTTTAAAGTGAAAGACTGTATCATTAAATATAATTTGGCTCTGTCATTTTACCTGCTGTGTTGTATTCCATTTTATGGTTTTAGCATACTTCGTTTACCAGTTCTCTTACTGGTGGACATTTAGATTACTTCTAATCTTTTCCATTATAAATATTGCTGTGGTGAATATCCTTGCGCTTGTCTCCTGTCTCCTCCTTTGTGTATATACGTGGCAGTTTTTCCTGGAAGTAATCAAAAAACTACACATCATAGACTAAATCTGGCTTGTTGCTTGTTTTTCTAAACAAAATGTTGTGGGTACACTACCACGCCCATTGGTTTCTGAATTCTCGATGGCTCCTTTCATGCCATAATGAAAGAGTTGAGTAGCTGCAACAGAGATTATATGGACTGCAAAACCTAAAATATTTAGTCTGGCCCTTTACAGAAAACGTTTGCTAATCTACGGTATTACCTGCGTGTGAAATGCTGGGTACAGGGGTGCACACCTGCAGCTGTAGAGATAGAGCAAAATCACTCTGCACTGTGGTTGTGAAGATGATGTGCTTTCCCTAGTGTCTGTGATTTCCTGTGAGCCCAAAGTTTTGCCAACACTTGCCGATGTCAAACTTAAAAATTTTGCATTTCCCTAATTATTAGTGAGATTGAGCAACTTTTCAAATGTTTATCAGCCATTTTTTAAAACTGTGAATTACCTGTTAATATCTTCCGCTCATTTTTTTCTTGTCAGGCTGCTTATGTTTTGTTGATTCTTTTCTAGTTGAAGTTTAATTGACTTGCAATATATTAGTTTCAGGTGAACCATATAGCGATTTGATATTTTTATACATTGTGAAATGATCACCATAAATCAAATTACCGTCTCATCATAAAAAGTTATTATAGTATTATTACTTTCTTAAAAAATCTTTATTGGAGTATAATTGTTTTACAATGGTGTTAGTTTCTACTTTATAACAAAGTGAATCAGCTATACATATACCTATATCCACATATCCCCTCCCTCTTGCATCTCCCTCTCACCATCCCTATCCCACCCCTCTAGGTGGTCACAAAGCACTGAGCTGATCTCCCTGTGCTATGCAGCTGCTTCCCACTAGCTATCTATTTTACATTTGGTAGTGTATATGTGTCCATGCCACCCTCTCACTTCGTCCCAGCTTACCCTTCCCCCTCTCCGTGTCCTCAGTTCCATTTTCTCCGTCTGATGCTTTATTCCTGTCCTGCCTCTAGGTTCTTCATAACCATTAAAAAAAAAAAAATCCATATATATGTGTTAGCATACGGTATTTGTTTTTCCCTTTTTGACTTACTTTACTCTGTATGACAGACTCTAGGTCCATCCACCTCACTACAAATAGCTCAATTTCGTTTCTTTTTATGGCTAATATTCCATTGTATATATGGGCCACATCTTGTTTATCCATTCATCTGTCGATGGACACTTAGGTTGCTTCCATGTCCTGGCTATTGTAAATAGAGCTGCAATGAGCATTGTGGTACATGACTCTTTTTGAATTACGGTTTTCTCAGGGTATATGCCCAGTAGTGGGATTGCTGGGTCTATGGTAGTTCTATTTGTAGTTTCTTAAGGAACCTCTATACTGTTCTCCATAGTGGCTGTATCAATTTACATTCCCACCAACAGTGCAAGAGGGTTCCCTTTTCTTCACACCCTCTCCAGCATTTATTGTTTGTAGATTTTTTGATATGGCCATTCTGACTGGTGTGAGGAGATACCTCATTGTAGTTTTGATTTTCACTTCTCTAATGATGAGTGATACTGAGCATTCTTTCATGTGTTTGCTGGCAATCTGTCTTCTTTGGAGAAGTGTCTATTTAGGTCTTCTGCTCATTTTTGGATTGGGCTGTTTTTTTTTTGATATTGAGCTACATGAGCTGCTTATAAATTTTGGAGATTAATCCTTTGTCAGTTGCTTCATTTGCAAATATTTTCTCCCATTCTGAGGATTGTCTTTTTATCTTTTTTACGGTTTCCTTTGCTGTTCAAGAGCTTTTAAGTTTCGTTAGGTCCCATTTGTTTATTTTTTTTTTCCTTTTCTGTAGGAGGTGGGTCAAAAAGGATCTTGCTGTGATTTATATCATAGAGTGTTCTGCCTATGTTTTCCTCTAAGAGTTTGATAGTGTCTGGCCTTACATTTAGGCCTTTAATCCATTTTGAGTTTGTTTTTGTGTATGGTGTTAGGGAGTGTTCAAATTTCATTCTTTTACATGGAGCTATCCAGTTTTCCCAGCACCACTTACTGAAGAGACTGTCTTTTCTCCACTGTGTATTATTACCTCCTTCATTAAAAATAAGGTGACCATAAGTGTGTGGGTTTATATCTGGGCTGTCCTGTTCCATTGATCTATATTTCTGTTTTTCTGCCAGTACCATACTGTCTTGATTACTGTAGTTTTGTAGTATAGTCTGAAGTCAGGGAGCCTGATTCCTCCAGCTCTGTTTTTCTTTCTCAAGATTGCTTTGGCTGTTTGGGGTCTTTTGTATTTCCATAGAAACTGTGAACTTTTTTGTTCTACTTCTGTGAAAAATGCCATTGGTAGTTTGATAGGGATTGCACTGAATCTGTAGATTGCTTTGGGTAGTATAGTCATTTTCACAATGCTGATTCTTGCGATCCAAGAACATGGTATATCTCTCCATCTGTTTGTATCATCTTTAATTTCTTTCAACAGTGTCTTATAGTTTTCTGCATACAGGTCTTTTGTCTCCTTAGGTAGGTTTATTCCTAGGTATTTTATTCTTTTTGTTGCAGTGGTAAATGGTAGTGTTTCCTTAATTTGTCTTTCAGATTTCTCATCATTAGTGTATAGGAATGCAAGAGATTTCTGTACATTAATTTTATATCCTGGTACTTTAGTTTCCCCCTCCCCATGTCCTCAAGTCCATTATCTAGTAGGTCTGTGTCTTTATTCCTTTCTTACCGCTAGGATTTTCATGACATTTTTTTCCCCTTAAATTCCATGTATATCTGTTAGCATACGGTACTTGTCTTTCTCCTTCTCACTGACTTCACTCTGTATGACAGACTCTAGGTCCATTCACCTCATTACAAATAGCTCAATTTTAGGAACCTCCATACTGTTCTCCATAGTGGCTGAACCAATTCACATTCCCACCAGCAGTGCAAGAGTGTTCCCTTTTCTCCACACCCTCTCCAGCATTTATTGTTTCTAGATTTTTTGATGATGGCCATTCTGACTGGTGTGAGATGATATCTCATTGTAGTTTTGATTTGCATTTCTCTAATGATTAATGATGTTGAGCATTCTTTCATGTGTTTGTTGGCAGTCTGTGTATCTTCTTTGGAGAAATGTCTGCTTAGGTCTTCCTCCCATTTTTGGATTGAGTTGTTTGTTTTTTTGTTATTGAGCTGCATGAGCTGCTTGTAAATTTTGGAGATTAATCCTTTGTCAGTTGCTTCCTTTGCAAATATTTTCTCCCATTCTGAGGGTTGTCTTTTGGTCTTGTTTATGGTTTCCTTTGCTGTGCAAAAGCTTTGAACTTTCATTAGGTCCTATTTGTTTATTTTTGTTTTTATTTCCATTCCTCTAGGAGGTGGGTCAAAAAGGATCTTGCTGTGATTTATGTCATAGAGTGTTCTGCCTATGTTTTCCTCTAATAGGTTGATAGTTTCTGGACTTACATTTAGGTCTTTAATCCATTTTGAGCTTATTTTTGTGTATGGTGTTAGGGAGTGATCTAATCTCATACTTTTACATGTACCTGTCCAGTTTTCCCAGCACCACTTATTGAAGAGGCTGTCTTTTCTCCATTGTATACTCTTGCCTCCTTTATCAAAAATAAGGTGACCATATGTGCGTGGGTTTATCTCTGGGCTTTCTATCCTGTTCCACTGATCTATCTTTCTGTTTTTGTGCCAGTACCATACTGTCTTGATTACTGTAGTTTTGTAGTATAGTCTGAAGTCAGGGAGCCTGATTCCTCCAGCTCTGTTCTTCGTTCTGAAGATTACTATGGCTATGTGGGGTCTTTTGTGTTTCCATACAAATTGTGAAATTTTTGTTCTAGTTCTGTGAAAAATGCCAGTGGTAGTTTGATAGGGATTGCATTGAATCTGTAGATTGCTTTGGGTAGTAGAGTCATTTTCACAGTGTTGATTCTTCCCATCCAAGAGCATGGTATATTTCCTTCATCTATTTGTATCATCTTTAATTTCTTTCACCAATGTCTTACAATTTTCTGCATACAGGTCTTTGTCTCCTGAGGTAGGTTTATTCCTAGATCTTTTTTTTTTTTTTTTTTTTTATATTAATTGTGTGTTTTTTCATTGGTATAGAATTGTTACTCCGGCTTTCTTTTGGTTTCCATTTGCATGGAATATCTTATTCCATCCCCTCACTTTCAGTCTGTGTGTTTCCCTAGGTCTAAAGTGGGTCTCTTGTAGAGAGCATATATACGGGTCTTGATTTTGTGTCCATTCAGCCAGTCTATGTCTTTTGCTTGGAGAATTAAAGCCATTTACATTTAAGGTAATTATCAGTATGTATGTTCCTATTACCATTTTTTAATTTTTTTGGGTTTTTTATTGTATGTTTTTTCCTTGTCTTGTGTTTCCTGCCTAGAGAAGTTCCTGTGACATTTGTTGTAAAGGTGATTTGGTGGTGCTGAATTCTCTTAGCTTTTGCATGTCTGAAAAGTTTTTAATTTCTCTATCGAATCTAAATGAGATTTTCCCTTTCATCACTTTAAATATGTCCTGCTACTCCCTTCTGGCTTGGAGAGCTTCTGGTGAATGATCAGCTGTTAACATTATGGGAATTCCCTTGTATGTTACTTGTTGCTTTTCCCTTGCTGCTTCTAATATTTTTTCTTTGTATTTAATTTTTGATACTTTGATTAATGTGTGTCTTGGCGTGTTTCTCCTTGGATTTATCCTGTATGGGACTCTCTGTGCTTCCTGGACTGGATTGACTCTTTCCTATATTAGGGAAGTTTTCAACTATTATCTCTTCAAATATTTTCTCAGTCCCTTTCTTTTTCTCTTCTTCTTCTGGGATCCCTATAATTCGAGTGTTGGTGAGTTTAATGTTGTCCCAGAGGTCTGTGTAGCTGTCCTCAATTCTTTTAATCCTTTTTTCTTTATTGTGCTCTGCAGTAGTTACTTCCACTATTTTATCTTCCAGGTCACTTATATGCTCTTCTGCCTCAGTTATTCTGCTATTGATTCCTTCTAGAGAATTCGTAATTTCATTTATTGTGTTGTTCATAATTGTTTGTTTGCTCTTTAGTTCTTCTAGGTCCTTGTTAAATGTTCCTTGTATTTTCTCCATTCTGTTTCCAAGACTTTGGATTACCTTTACTATCATTACTCTGAATTCTTTTTCAGGTAGACTGCCTATTTCCTCTTCATTGGTTTGGTCTAGTGGGTTTTTATGTTGCTCTTTCAAATGCTGTGTGTTTCTCTGTCTTCTCATTTTGCTTAACTTACTGTGTTTGGGGTCTCCTTTTCTCAGGCTGCAGGTTTGTTATTCCTGTTGTTTTTGGTGTCTCTCCCCAGTTGGTGAATTTCATTTAGTGGGTTGTGTAGCCTTCCTGGTAGAGGGGTCTAGTGCCTGTGTTCTGGTGGATGAGGCTTGATCTTGTCTTTTTGGTGGGCAGGACCACATCCGGTGGTGTGTTTTGGGGTGTCTGTGACCTTATGATTTTAGGCAGCTTCTCTGCATATGGGTGGGGTTGTGTTCCTGTCTTGCTAGTTGTTTGGCGTAGGGTATCCAACACTGTAACTTTCTGGCCATTGAGTGGAACTGGGTCTTAACGTTGAGATGGAAATCTCTGGGAAAGCTTTTGCCATTGTATATTACGTGGAGCCAGGAGGTCTCTGGTGGACCAATGTCCTGAACTCACCTCTCCCACGTCAGAGGCACAGGCCTGACACCCGGCTGGAGCACCAAGACCCTGTCAGCCATATGGCTCAGAAGAAAAGGGAGAACAAAAGAAAGAAAGAAAGAAAAATAACATAAAATAATTAAAATAAAAAATAAATATTAAAAACAAAAAAAATTAAAATGTAATTTAAAAAAAAGAAAGAAAGAAAAAAGAGAGCAACCAAACCAAAAAACAGATCCACCAGTGATAACAAGTGCTAAAAACTATACCAAAAAAAAAAAAAGAAAGAAAAAACCAGGCGGACAGAACCCTAAGGCAAATGGTAAAAGCAAAGCTATATTGATAAAATCACACAAAGAAGCATACACATACACACTCACAAAAAGAGAAAAAGGAAAAATATTTATATATCGTTGCTCCTGAAGTTCTCTGCCTTAATTTTGGGATGCTTCGTTGTGTATTCCGGTATTCCACAGATGCAGGGTACATCAAGTTGATTGTGGGGATTTAATCCACTGCTCCTGAGGCTGCTGGGAAAAATTTCTCGTTCTCTGCTTTCATCACACAGCTCCTGGGGTTCAGCTTTGCATTTGGCCCTGCCTCTGCTTATAGGTCACCTGAGGGTGTCTGTTCTTCGCTCAGACAGGAGGGTGTTAAAGAAGTGGCTGACTGTGGGCTCTGGGTCACTCAGGCTGGTGGGAAGGGAGGGGTACGTATGCGGGGTGAGCCCGCGGTGGCAGAGGCCGGCATGACGGTGCACCAGCCTGAGGCACGCTGTGTGTTCTCCCAGGGAAGTTGTCCCTGGACCATGGGACCCTGGCTGTGGCGGGCTGCACAGACTCCCGGGAGGGGAGGTGTGGATAGTGACCTGTGCTTGCACACAGGCTTCTTGGTGGTTGCAGCAGCAACCTTAGCATTCCATGCCTGTCTCCGGTGTCCCCACTGATAGCCGCGGCTCATGCCCATCTCTGGAGCTTGTTTAGGTGGTGCTCTGAATCTCCTCTCTTCGTGCACCCCGAATCAATGGTCTCTTCCCTCTCAGGCAGTTCCAGTCTTTTCCAGGACTCCCTCCTGGCTACCTGTGGCACACTAGCCCCCTTCAGGCTGTGTTCACACAGCTAACCCCAGTCCTCTCCCTGGGATCTGACCTCAGAAGCCCAAGCCTCAGCTCCCAGCCCCCACCCGCCCTGGCGGGTGAGCAGACAAGCCTCTCAGGCTGGTTAGTGCTGGTCAGCAGCAATCCTCTGTGCGGGAATCTCTCCGCTTTGCCCTCTGCACCCCTGTTGCAGCGCTCTCCTCTGTGGCTTCGAGGCTCCCCACCTCCGGCCACCCCCCGACTCCACCAGTGAAGGGGCTTCCTAGTGTGTGGAAACTTTTCCTCCTTCACAGCTCCCTACCAGAGGTGCAGGTCCCATCTCTATTCTTTTGTCTCTGTTTTTTCTTTTTTCTTTTGCCCTACCCAGGTATGTGGGGGGTTTCTTGCCTTTTGGGAGGTCTGAGGTCTTCTGCCAGCGTTCAGTAGGTGTTCTGTACAGGAGTTGTTCCACATGTAGATGTATTTCTGATGTATTTGTGGGGAGGAAGGTGATCTCCACGTCTTACTCTTCCACCCTCTTGAAGGTCTCTCCCCATTATAGTATTATTGACTATATTCCCTATGCTCTACATTACATCCACATGACTTATTTTATATTTGGAAGTTTATACTTCTTAATTCCCTTCCCCTGTTTTGCACTTCCCCCCACAACCCCTGCCCTCTGGCAATCACCAGTTTGGTCTCTGTATCTATGAGTCCATTTCTGTTTTGCTTTGTTTGTTCATTTGTTTCCTTTTATAGATTCCACACTTAATTAAAATAATATGGTATTTGTCTTTTTCTGTGTGACTTACTTCACTTAGCAGAATACTCTCTAGGTCCATCCATGTCACAAATAGTAAGATGTCATTCTTTTCATGGTTGAATAATAATCAGTTGTGTGTATATGTATGAGTGTGGTGTGTGTGTGTATAGATATATGTATTTTTCCACGTTAGAAAGATAGATTGTATCGATCTATTGATGGACACTTAGGTTGCTTTCCTAGTCTTAGGTATTGTAAATAATGCTGCAGTGAACGTTGGGGTGCATTTATCTTCATGAATTAGTGTCTTCATTTTCTATCAGTGAATATCCAGAAGTGGGATTGCTGCATCATATGGTAGTTGTATTTTTAATTTTTTGAGGAACCTCTATACTGTTTTCCATAGTGGTCGTACCAGTTTATATTGCAACCAACAGAGCACAAGTGTTCCCTTTTCTCTACATCCTCACCAACAGTTGTTATTCGTTATCTTTTTGATAATAGCCTTTCTGTCACGTGTGAAGTGATAGCTCATTGTGGTTTTGATTTGCATATGTCTGATGAGTGATGACCATCTTTTCATGTGCCTGTTGGCTATCTGTATATCGTCTTTGGAAAAATGTCTAATCAGGTCCTCTACCCATTTTAAAATCTGAATTTTTTTAATATTTAGTTGTATGAGTTCTTTATGTATTTTGGATATTAACCCCTCATCAGATATATCATTTGCAAATATTTTCTCCCATTCAGTAGGATGCCTTTTTGTTTCATTGATGGTTTGTTTTCCTGTACAAAACCTTTTTAATTTGATGTAGTCTCATTTGCTTGCTTTTGCTTTTGCTGCTCTTGCCTGAGGAGACAGATCCAGAAAAATATTGCTAAGCTGATGTCAAAGAGCATACTGCTTATATTTTCTTCTAAGTGTTTTATGGTTTCCCATCTTACGTTTAGGTCTTTAATAAGTTTTGAGTTAATTTTTGTGCATGGTGTGAGGGAGTAGTCCAGTTGATTCTTTTACATGTAGCTGTCCAGTTTTCCCAGCACCACTTATTGAAGAGACAGTCTTTCTCCATTGTATATTCTTGCCTCCTTTTTCATAGATTAATTGACCGTAGGTGTGTGGGTTTATTTCTGAGTTCTCTGTCCTGTTGCATTGATCTATGTGTCTGTTTTTGTGCCAATGCCATACTGTTTTGAATACTAAGAGCTTTGTAGAATCGTCAGGGAGTGTGATACCTCCAGTTCTGTTCATCATGATTATTTCTTTATATAATCTTGATACTAATCCTGTGTTGATGGGTTTTTTTTGGTTACTCCATTGTATAGAAATTTCTACCTTTCAATGGCATCAGATCCAGCATGGTTTGTGCTTGTTTATTGTCTTATCTTGGACATTTTTTCCTATCCTGAAGTTATTTTTCAGTTCTCCAAATTTTCAAGTTTGCTTCTCATATTCATACCTTTAACTCACCTGAAATTTATTTTTGTGGTGTGGCATAGATTTTAACCTACTTTTGCACACAGACCACGAGTATCTTCCTACGTCAAAAGAGAGATCTACGTCATCATTTTAATGACTGCCTAATATTCTGTCATAATTCATTTAATTCATCTTCTCTTGTTTTATATTTGGATTATTCCAGATGTCCCCTTTATAAATAATGCTAAGGTGAACATTCTTCTAAAGTGAATAACTTTTGCGATCAGAAAAACAGAAAGCAAAAAATAGGGACAGCTTTAAAAATACCCAACAGCCTTCATAATGGGGTATTGCAGTATTGCATAGTTGCATTCATTTATTAAGTACTATTTCTAGGTGCTAAATACATGGTGCTTACGGTAGACTGTTGCTCACCATCTACTCCGACTTCCTTATTGTGTGCTTTTCTTTTTCTTTTCTTTTTTTTTAATTTAATTTATTTATGTTTGTATTGGGTCTTCGTTTCTGTGCGAGGGCTTTCTCTAGTTGCGGCAAGTGGGGGCCACTCTTCATCGCGGTGCGCAGGCCTCTCACTATCTTGGCCTCTCTTGTTGTAGAGCACAGGCTCCAGACGCGCAGGCTCAGTAATTGTGGCTCACGGGCCTAGTTGCTCCGCAGCATGTGGGATCTTCCCAGACCAGGGCTCGAACCTGTGTGCCCTGCATTGGCAGGCAGATTCTCAACCACTGTGCCACCAGGGAAGCCCTGTGTGCTTTTCTATATTGCCAAGTTTTGAAACTTAAAAATCCATATCTCTGAGGCTCTCATAGCTAGGGTTCTCCTTGCATCCACCAAATAGGTGCACTCACATGAGATTTAGAGGCAGAAATGAGGCAGTGGCCGTACTGCTGTCTTATCTATTGCTTTTCTCAAGCCCTGCTGTGGAAAGAGTGGTCATTTCTGAGGCAGCCTTCTGGGATGTAGTCAGTAGCTTTGTAGAAGCCTTCATTATGATGGTGGCTCTGCATCCTGTCTGGATTACATGTGTAGAAGTGTGTTTTATATCCCAGTGGTGCCAATGGTGGCCTCCTGATTCTCCCTTTTCCTGATTGTGGCAAAGGTTGTCTGAGGGGCTCAGCCCAGAACCTGCTCCTCTATCACTTCCAGTGTTCTTATATGTACAGAATCCCTTGTGTTACATAGCTTTCTGTTTAAAATGCTAGCGTTGTTTCTGTTTCCTGCAGCAGAATCCTGTCTCACACAATTGTCTGAAGAGGGAGATGGAATATAAGCAAATAATGTCCACACACTTTGCTAAGTGCCAATGCATTTATCTGCTGGGTGCTGTGGGATCACAGAGGAAGGACTATTTTTGCCCACAAGAGTCAGGAGAAATTTCACTTAGGAGGTGATTTTTGGCCAAGTCTTAAAGGGCAAAAATGGGCAGAGGGAACAGCCTGAGAATGTCCAGAGATATGTGATTCTGACACAAATAATTTGGTGTGGCTGAATCATAGAGTGTGTTGTATAACGATCACCCTGACAGTAGTTGTGTGTGGGACAGTGTAGGGGGCATAGAAATGTAGCCAGGGAGAACGACAAAGTTAAGAAAAGCAGACGACAGGTGTGGATAAAAAGAAAACTGAATATGATGAATGAGAGGAAAGTCAAGGATTCTTAAGTTTTTGCCCTGGAAATCCCTCCCTCCCTCCCTCCTTCCCTTCCTTCCGACTGAAGCTCTCTGTGTTAGAGTACAAGCTCATTCCGGAGCATGTTAATTTCTCTTGTGTTCCCTATAACATCTAGCTGAAGCCTCGCCCATGATATTGCTCCATAAATATTGGTAAAATGTTTGATCTCAGCTACTTGTTTGTACCTTTAAGAGTAGTTAACAGAGTTAAGAAAATCAATGTGCTATTCTAAGTCACTGTTTGGAAAAGATTTAAACCCTTGCAGTGGAGTACTGAACAGTTGGTTTGAGTTTATTCCTTTTTAATTTATGGCCACACCTCACGGCATGTGGGACCTTAGTTCCCCGACCAGGCATGTGTGGGACCTTAGTTCACCGCCCAGGGATTGAACCCGCACCCCCTGCATTGGAAGGCAGAGTCTTAACCACTGGACAGCCAGGGAAGGCCCCTGAGTTTTTTCTTTATCTTACAACAGCCAAAGCTCTTTCCTGTTTCTTCCTGAGTTGATGAGAGAAAGCATTACCTTATATCTCTAGATTTCTCTCGCAGGTAAAATGGTCTATGCCCTTCCCTAAAACCTTTTTGAAAACCCTCACTTCTGCAGCAGAAAATCTAGTTCTTCTTTGTCTTTAACAATCACAACGGTCTCTAATGATACTAATATACTAACATCAGTACTATTAACAGTAATAATGAGAAAAAAAAAAAGGCCGGGAAGTAACACGGTCCCTTTACTTCAGATCACTTCCAAGCCCTGTTTTTGACGTTTCAGTAGTCAGAGCTGGGACTTCTTTGGAGTTAAACCTACTTGTAACATTTTTTTTTTCCCTAGGGGTAGAATAAGACAAACTTTTTTGTTCCTTTTTCTTAATAAATATGAAGGGACTTGACAGTTAATTAGAATGTTTGTTTTACTTCAGCGATGCCTTAGGTTACGATCAGAAAGGCCTTTTTAAAAGAGAGAACCAAAATATAGAACACATTTTGAACAGACAATTAAAAGAATTACCAGCTTTTTCACACGGTGCTATTGGAGTTCAAAGGTGGAAGAGATCACTAGCTGGGAGAAATCAGTGAAAACTCAAATATTCAGCAAATATTGGGCTATGCTTTGAAGGAGGGATTGGTTTTCGGTAGGGGAAGGGGAGGAAAACTACCTAGATAGGGTAATATCAAGGAAAAGGATGTGGAAATGGGAATGAGGGAAAGAATTCAAAGGACAGAGAATAGACTATTCCAACTCAATAATTGGGAGACAAAAAACCTGAATATGTTGGTGTGGCAAATTATTTTGCTTGGGACTTTTTTTTGCATGTTCCTTAGTGTTTTGGGCATGCCAGGCTAGCAGGAAAAGATTGGCACCATTGTCTGAGTGTTGGTCATCATTTGAACCGCACTGTGGATCTGTGTACCCAGTTGTTGAACTGTTATAATGTCAGAGTGGCAGGGCCCTCAGAGACCTTTAATCCAACTCCCTCACTTTACAGATCCGGAAACGGGCGTCTAGAAAGCAAGGACTTGTTCTAGCTCACACAGTGAGTCAGGCATTTGAATCCAAGTATATCATTGAAAGTTAATGGTGAAATTAACCTGCCAAATGCTCAGACGAGGAACGTGTCAACCGGTTGACTGCCTTATTGTACTTCCTTTCTCGTAAAAATCTCCTGCATCTGGAAAGGCGTTCCTTTCCTCTAGTTGGGTCAGAGCTGTTCTGCTGCCTCTCTGTATACTTCTGAGGGATAAGGTGAGCACATTTGTTGGCTGGGCTAGCATTTCCCTCTCACTCACTCATGTAGATTACAGACTGTCTTTATTGAGTGAGGAAAGGAAGCAGTCCCTTAGCAGCTTCGACAGGCTAAAAGCGGCCTTTATTATTAGAAATCAGCTGCTTTAATTTGGAAAAGCAGTGGTTAGATTTTGAGTTGCAGTTTTACACAGTAAGGTGGTGTTTTGTTCTGTTACCTGCACCTGGGGGAGAATGGAAACAATTTCAAAAGTGAAGCAGTTTCAAAAGCGAAGCAGTGAAAGACCTTGGAGATTGGAGTCTACGGTTCCCAGGATAAGATTTCCTTAAGGCCTTTTGCCCAGAACATCGTCCTTTCCACTTGAAACCGTGGAACAAGATAACTCTCACTGATAGCAAAAACCAGGCAAACCTTGACACTGGTGTTTCAAGAGAGGGCATTGAGGCAGATGAGTTACCACTGTTCTGTGAATCTCAGGTGGTGAACTGTGCCGGAATGATACCACCAATGAAGTCACTGACCCAGTGACCACAGGGGAGATTCTTAAGATAAGTACAAAGTCTGAAGCCTAACCTTAGGACAGATGGCCAGTGAGAAAATTGAGCCCTTGAGACCCTCATGCATAGATGAACACAAGAAGCAAGGACAGCTTGGCAAAACCCAACTCAGGTCCTACGGGAATCAGATGCTTCTAGTGCTACTAATACAGCGCTCCAAGTGCAAAGGATGACGGGGAGCCTGGATTGTTCTGATGAGACTGGAGGATGGGTTTCCACTCAGTGGAGTAAGGGCTGTATATAAATGTGCAAATGCAGAATGATGGAGTTAGCTGACAGCTAAGAGAAACAGTAGTACAAAAACCAAAAACAGCCTCAGTTGATGTAGTAAAGTCTTGGACATTAGAAAGGAGGCTTAGTAAATACAAAAGCTTTCCTAAAGACAGCATTTATTTCAGCATTGTTACCACTGCAGAAAGTCAAGCAATTTGGAGCCTCCGGAATGAAAGCCACATTCTTTAGTGGGGGTGGTAGACATAGTGGCTAAGATTCTAGACTTTGGTTTCATCTTGATATCAGGACTTCCAACCTTGTCTCTGCCACTTCCTACCTCTGTATCCTTGGACAAGTTACTTCACTTCTCTGATCTTCACTTTCCTCTTCAGTGAAATAGAGGTAATAATAGGATATATCTTTGGGGCTGTTGTGGAGATTTAATTGTGATCGTACATAGGAAATATTTAGCATGGTGTCTGGCATAGAGAAAAATAAAAATATTAAATTGCTCTTCTATTTCTCTTCCTCATCTTTACTGGTATCGACCTAGTTATTATTTATTTTTTTGGCCATGCCATGTGGCAGGTGGGATCTTAGTTCCCTGAGCTTTTACTTGGTATAACTCTAATGCTACAGGAAAGTTGTAAGAATGGTCCTGAGAGTTTCTCTATACCCTTCACCTAGCTTCCCCAATGTACGTTACTACGTACGTTTGTCAAAACATTGGTTCAGTACTATTAACTAAACTTCACACTTGGATTTGCCCTAGTGTTTCCACTAATGTCCTTTTTCCATTTCAGATCCATTCCAGGATACTGTTTCACACTGAGTTGTCATGCTCCTTAGTCTCCTTTGATAATTTCTTAGATTTTCTGTGTTTTTCATGACCTTGACGTTTTTGAAGAGTACTGGTCAGGTATTTGTAGACTGTCCCTCAGTTTTATATGAAAATTGGAACTAAGACTTTTTCTTTAGATACTACTCTTCGGTTAGTGAAAAGGGACTGGCAATTAAATGAAAACTACACTTACGATACATTCTGTAATTAGCTCTAGTAATTAGACTATGTTTTATCCTTATATCAACAATTCTTACTATGGTGCCTAGTATGCGATAGGCATGCATATATTTTTTGAATGAAGAAATCAATGTTTCTGATTTAATTGTTTATGATACTATTTGTATTTTGACTCATTTCTGTGTTGATGCAGTTTTAGTTTTGTAACAAAATGATATCCCAATTTAAGAGCCCCCCTCAAGCTTTATAAATAAGAAGCACCTTGGTCGATTTAACGAACTCTCTCCCCGCTGTCTTGTCTGAGTCTGAGAGATAAGACACACACACATTTGTTCCCCAATAGGGATGATCACTGATTTCTGTATTGGTCACTATGATTTACACCTGTATGAAGGTTTATCTTTAAAATGTTCGAAGAAGAGACTCCCCGGCAGTCCAGTGGCTAAGACTTCACGCTCCCAACGCAGGGGGCATGGGTTCAATCCCTGATCGGGGAGCTGGGGAACTAAGATCCTGCATGCTGCGCGGCGCGGCCAAAAAA
>NW_020173710.1:670832-712433 GCF_003031525.2 Neophocaena asiaeorientalis asiaeorientalis | reverse complement strand
AAAAAAAAAAAAAAAAAAAAACGTTGGAAGAAACTGAATGGAAAATGGGATTACAAAACTATGAGTGCTTCCATAGAAACTCAGAAAATAGCATGTGAATGATTGTATAGGGTATCTGTGCATATGTGTGCACATACACGTATGTCTCTCTGGGGGTTAGTATGTTTATGGAAAATGACTGAAAGGATACATATTCAACTGTTAACAGTGCCACCTTTGCTACCTCTGTGGGTAAGGGTGAGTTTGGGAGAAGAGTGCGAAAAATTGGGGACCAACCTTTTACCTTTTACTTCCCCCTCATGATAAAAAATAAATGAAGAAAAACATTCTGAAAGAATTCACCATGTGATCCCTTTAACTAATAATAACTAAAAAAAAAAAAAAAGAAAGAAAATAGACAGTTTTGAGATCTTAGGGAATAACAATTTAGGGTGACTGATGTTTAGACAGCTGTTGGAGGGCTCTGGCAGGTGGCTGAATTTAAATATGCACAGTACGTGCAAATGTCTACCTGTTGGGACTGAATTGCTCAGAGAGCTATGTAGGTGCAAGGGGGGGATATCAACAAACAGTCCAAACTACTTCCTGTTTCCATGTCATAAATTTGTAAACACGGAGATGATAACAGATAGTTGAGAACCCCCCTCCCCCCTCACCTCCATAGCTTAGACTTTCTCTCAGAACTGTGTCTACACAATCCCACATATGGCCAATGGAGGCCGCAGCTGGAACATCTTTTGTGACAGCATTAGAACCCATTTACTGGCTATGTACACAGACTGTATATGGAGAGAAGCAAAAGGAATTTGGTTTTTATTGCATTCCATTAGTGGTGCTGACGTGCGGTGTATAGTCAAAAGCAGCACAGAATTATTATGTGAACTGACGCCAAAGGCAATGGATTTGGAACAATTAGTTCTACTTCAGGGTAATTGCTGCCTTCCCCACTTGCTTTCTCTTCCGTGTCTGCCTTATTCCCTCCATGCCATTGTTCGACATTTCCTACACAGAAGGCAATTAATAATGGAAGTCGCGGGTAATACAAAGAGCTCGATAAATGATGGGCTAGTGGTTTATTTAATCTAGTTCTATTTTTTGATTCCCAAACAGCCGTAGCGGGAAGAAACGAGGCAAATGATTTACAAATCTGATGAGTTCACAAATTCATTGATTCATCAAACGTTTACTGGGTGCCTGTTAGGTCCCAGACACTGCGTTAGATGTGACAGGAAAAACTAATGGGAACATTGGCTCTGTTTGCTATGCGCTCAGAGATGAAGTAATCCTCGGCTCCGTAACTCTGGGTGATAACAAGAAAATGGAAATCGAAATCTTTCACATTAATTGAGCTTTCTGAACAAATGATAATTTGATTTTGAGAAATAAATGTTAAGACACATATTGCTTTTAAAAACTAAACGTATTAGGATCGTGTGGTCCGATTCGCTTAAATAAAATTTTATGCAACTGATGCAGAAATTCAAAATCTCAGTGCAGACAGAGATTTCACCCAGCCTGTCTTTCTACTCCAGAGCTGGCCTGTCTGAATACCTACAGTGACACTTCATTCCGGGTACTTATTTTTTAAAGAAACTGCTTGTATAGCTGCATGGTGCTTGAGGTTTTAGGGCCTCCAACTGTTGACTTTCTGTAATATTACTAAGCATTTGGAGAGAAACACAAGCTGTCTCCTTGTACACCGGAGTGGGAACCCATCTAGGTCTGAGATAATTTTCACCTGGCTCTTTGAATAGTATTGTGATTATTAAGTAAGATTACATACAAAAAAAAAACAAAAAAACATTTAAAGGTCTTTAAAACACAATAAAATGTAAGGTACATTAACCCCCCTGCACGTTCACACTTTCATCTGGTAGCCTCACTTTTCTAGAATATTCAGCCTTGAACCACGAAGTTAGCAAAAAAGAACTGTGAAGGCCAGGACTTGCTGTTATGAATCCCATGTATAAAAACCATGCAATTAACTTGAGAGGGTCAGTGTACCACAGTGAGCCTTGTTAATACATACTTCTTAATAAGCATGGTTATCTGGTGGACATGCAGCAGTTTGGGGAAGGCAGGTAGGGAAAGAAGACTATTAGAGGCAGGTTGGGTGAGAGCAGAAGAAGAGGCAGTTGACAGACTTTTAGTAAGGAGGAGACAGAGAAACATGGAGAGAGACCGAGAGCCATATTACAGCGCGGCACAATAACTGTAGTCCATAACGACGGCCTTAAGTCATGGAAGAAAAGTTAAATTATGTTCTGTGTCCTTTGAGATATCAGGGATGTGGATAGTACTGGTTCCTGCCAATGTAGTTCAAATTTCGGAGCTTGAGATGCAAACTTCAGTTATCTGAGAGCATACCAACGTTGAAGCATTTCATTTTCCTGACAGTCAGAAAATGAAGCATTGCTACGGGAATATAATTATGAATTGCTCTTAGAGATAACGGATCCCATCCGTTGCTTACAAATGAAATAAAATGATTCCTGGCCCTGATTTTGGTATACCCCACCATATTTCCCGTTATGTCCAGAGGTGTAAGAGATATTATGAAGCTCAGACCAATAGGCAATAAGCAACCATGAGCATTGCTTGTTTGCCATGGCATGCCCTGCATCTAACACAGTCCCTGGCAGTCAAAATTTTGCCTAAGTGTGTATAGATATATAATGTAAATGTAAATATCTCATAGGAAAAAAGGGCAAGTTGTAAAATCAACGATTTCAGTATGTTGTACCTTTTTAACATTGAGTATAGAGTCAGCTATTGCTGTATTCCTAACAGTAACAGAGTATTTGTGGCATGCAACAGTAGGCAATAATTTTGCTCACATGTCTATGGGTTGGTTTGAGCTCAGGTGACCTAGGCTGGGCTTAGCTGGGTGGCCCTTAGCTGCAGATTGGGTCTGAGTCTTTTCTGTGTGTCTTGGGCTAGCTGATTAACCGGGGATGCTTCTTCCTGGTGGTGGTGGAGATGCAAGGGAGCAAGCAGAAGCATGAGAACCATGAGGTGCCTCTTAAGACTTAGGCTTGAAACCGAAACTGTCTCTTCTACCCTTATTCCACTGGACAAAGTAAGTCACGTGGTCAAGCCCAACGTGCACTGCCTGTAGCAGGAGGAACTGTAAAGTCACATGGCAAAGGAATGGGTCTAGGCAGGAGTGATGAATTGGGGTCTATGTCAACAAGACTTGAGGTCAGGCACCTGTGATTACTCTTATGGGACAATAATTGGATCTTTTTGCTTTGAGCAGTAACCGTACGATAAGATATGGGGCAGGCCCCCAAAACCAACTGTTGATATAGAATTGAAAAATTTCCTCCCAATTCTCGATCTTCTAACTTTTTTTTTTTTCTTTGCGGTACGCGGGCCTCTCACCGTTGTGGCCTCTCCCGTTGCGGAGCACAGGCTCCGGACGCGCAGGCTCAGCGGCCATGGCTCACGGGCCCAGCCGCTCCGCGGCATGTGGGATCTTCCCGGACCGGGGCACGAACCCGTGTCCCCTGCAACAGCAGGCAGACTCTCAACCACTGCACCACCAGGGAAGCCCCAGTCTTATAAATTTTTTGACAAAGATTCTAGTAATAGATGACCAAGAATGAGGCATCTGCAGCTACGATTTCTCTGGGCCTGGTGAATATGGCCATAGCAAAATATTATTGTGTCCAGGAAAACCAGTGACGTTGAACAGATTGCTGTTCAGCCTGTGATGATGTCTAATTTAACTTTAATGTTCAATAAGGGGTTAATGTGCTCTAGTCAACGGAAATTAGAACACTAGGAAACACCTCTTTGATGGGTGGAAGTGTGTTGGATTGCATGACTGTGTCTTTCCTGCTTGACAGCTCCTCGTGCTAAGAATAAATCATTATCGTCCTGTTGAACATGTATCATCTGAGATATTGCCTGGCACCGGTAGGTGCCTTAGTCTGAATTGGCACTTGGAGGGTCGTCACAGTGTTTGCTAACAATTATTTCGTAGTTGAATTCCCACAAGTCTCATTAAAAATACCTGAAAACATATATAGTGATTTTATTAGCGCTCCCCCCTCAACATTAATTATTTCTGTCCTTTGGCTTCCTTTTAGAAGATCCAACTGGCACTGTATATTCAAGCTGAATATAGTGTTAAGGTCATCAGAAATGATAGCCCTCCTGGGCTCTAGGTATATCCAGGGTAGGGGTTCTCAGCACGGGGTCCACGGATGAGTGTCGTGGATTGTGAAACAACTGATCATTTGCAGATTATGAATATGTTGTATACATGTAGGAACTTCTTTCTCCGAAGAACATCTATAGCTTTCATCAGAGTCTTTTAAAACCCCAAGACTCCAACACACTAACAAAAGTTTGTACTTGTCTAGTAGAGCCTGTGTTTGGTTTCCTGTAGGCCCATTTTA
This sequence comes from Neophocaena asiaeorientalis asiaeorientalis, assembly GCF_003031525.2. Lineage (NCBI taxonomy): Eukaryota > Metazoa > Chordata > Mammalia > Artiodactyla > Phocoenidae > Neophocaena > Neophocaena asiaeorientalis. Next base: position 708,027 of record NW_020173710.1, on the reverse strand, counting down.
AAGAAGTGATCACCAAATCGTAGTGTGTCCACAGGATGATGATGTGGGTGGTTAAAAGAGTCTGAAAACCATGCAACTTATTAGAGTGGTGGGTGTAATGGCAAATGTTCAGTGTGGAGGAGAGAAGGCTGATTGACAGACGACGTAGCTGTGCTTCAGTATTCAAAGGGCAGTGACACGGAGAAGGACTTGCCTTGTCATCTTTCTAGAATTGGAAGAGGGGAGATGTGAGGCACCAGATTTCAGTGCAACCTAAAAGTGAACTTTGTCGTAATCTTAACTTTCCAGGAGCATGATGGGTAGCTTATTATTTACTTCGCAAGTGAATAATTTACTAAAGCTTCGCAAGTTTTCTATGTGTAAAGCTAAAATAACTGGGTGTTAGAATGTTCCTGTTGTCCTAGGCCTGTTAGTGCTATCCTATCCAAAGTGCTTCAGTTACTTGTCTGGGGCTCTCCTTTTCCTTTTTGAAAAATGGCATAATGAATGCATTCACTTCAAGTGTGGAGGGTGTGTATATAGATGTGAAACCTGATTCTTTTTTATCCATGAAATCATAAAATTTAAATACTAGAAGCAATTTAAAGCTGATCCAGTTCCCCATTTTACAGATGGTGAACCTCAGGTGTCTAGTAGAGTTTGGTCTACATTCAAGGTTACACAGTGAGTAGTTGAATAAGGACTTGGCCACTGCTCTGAGTGCCTTTTCTAGACCTCTTGTTGCCTTCTATATGATAAAAGCCAGAAATAATTAGGACACAGAACAGTCTGGACTAGAAAAGGAATTAATATCATTCTTTTCATTAACTGCTTCAACCTCTTTCTTCTTGGAAATCAGTTGTGCTCTTCTCTTTTATAATATTGTATATTTGCTGGGAATTTATATGTGGCGATTTGCAGCTATAAGCACGTGCGAATGCAAAATTAGAATTGACATAGGGGAGGTATCCTGCCGATATCTAAATGTTGCAGACCTTGAACTGTATACTTTGAGGATGTGTTAATCTTCAAAGTTTACAACTTAAGGGGCTTGACATGGAGCTTTGACGTATAAACTCAAAATCTGATCTTGACAGCTGATGATGTGTTGACTCTGGGTTTTAGGTAAAGCGTACTTGGGAGCCCCTGTATGTATCTAATGGATCTATCTGAAAGTTACTAAAATTAGAGTCATAACACCTGAAAAGCTTATTTGTGGATTAAATGAGGGCTCCAACTTTACCCACTTAACAGTGCTTAACCTGCAAGCTTTCAGAAGAACAGTATAATTTTGTTCAACTCTTTGCCGGTTTCCAAATGGCCTTACCATTACTGAGATCACTTGAAAATATCTGTTAAGAAAACATGAAAACAAAACTCAAGGCACCATGTAATAGGGGTCTTATGGCTTAAAAATATTCTAGGGAGATATTTTATCTTTATACTCGTGAGAATGGAGTTAGGAAGTGAGGGTGAGGGATCGGAGGGCTCAAAATAGGGCAACGTTAATGGTCAGAGAGTATTGAAAAGGCAAAGGGTCTGGGAGATATTTAGATAGGAAGGCTTGACAGTGTTGAGTGATCATCGATTAAAGGGAATCAGAGAAGGAAGAATCTAATTTAAAGCCAAGGTTTTCAGCTGGTAGATGATGATGTTCTTACGCGATATTATTAATTATTCCCCGTACTTCCAATGGCATGAAGCACAAAGGCGTCACTTTTGCAGCAACGTGTATCAGGACCAAAAGCAGGAGGTAGAACCTCATGGGTGGGAGTGGGGAAGTTCAGAGCATGTGAATGGGGGAAGACCGCACAACTAGTTGTTAGAAATACTTTGTCCTCTCAGTCATTCTGCCACCTCTCTGGGGGTCTACTTTGCTGGTCCCAGCTCCTCGCCCCTCTTTTGCAAATACCTAGACATCTGCCCCACTGCCCCATTCTAAGGGTGGCTGCTGACATCTGTGTCAGGACCCCAGCGGGCCTCACCACTCGCTTGGGGAGTTAGATTCCTCTTAGATGGAACTCCACTCCATCTCTGCCTTGGTCCGAGAGAGAGGCTGACTTCTGAGAGCCTGTTCAGAATATCAGCCCTAAGGAAAACTGACATCATCCCAGGTATTTCCTAAAATACAACCCAAGTCCTCTTTGAGGGGACCTTCAGGCAGAACGAGCTTGGCAGCTTGCTAAGGTCATGTTTTCTGCTCCTTCTTTCTGTAACACCTAAGTCAGTGGAGGAAGACATAGTGTGCCAGTAGCAGGGGGAGAGGTGGCATCTCCACCTGACCTCTTGTTTGAAGCCCTCCTCTTTGCAGAGCACATCGCATCATGCTCTCTATGTCAATGCTGCTTTGATTTTGACAGGCAGCCATCATGTATGGAACCAGGGTTAGGAGCAAGGTAAAGCCTCGCCCTTTCTTTCCTGTTCAAAAATGCACATTAGAATGAAAGTGAGTGACATTCTTGTGATTATAGAGACAAATTTTGAATCTTCTCTAATTTATATTCAAACTAAAACTGCTCCCACACTCTGGTAATTTATTATTAATAACAAATGATCTCATCTGATGCTACCCACCTTTAGAGTGCCTTTGATGCTCTAAAGTTGTGAAATTCCACTTATCAGGGATCTTAGTTCCTAAGTTTTGGGGTCAGATTCTTTCTTTCAGGCTCCTGAACTCCATCTTCAACTCCAGTCACGACCCCCACCCCACTTGTCTTTTCTCAGAGGAAGAAGGTTATAAGTGTAGTTTGTACATGCTTTTGATTTCGTGGCCTGTATGTTACACAATATTAGGCAGTTACATCATCTGACAAATTGTGTGACACAGTTTACAGCTGCTCTAGGAGTCCATAGAAGTGAGAGATTAACGTGGACTGAGTTTTTGAGGATCCTGTTCCTTGAGTCAGGGACGCTTTCTCCCTGAAGCCACACAGCAACCTTGTGAAGTTGGTTCTTACTGTGCCCATTTCACGGAAGAGGAGACTGAGGCTCATCAAGGTTCACAAACTTTCCAGTGATCACGAGATGGTAAATATTGGATTAGAACTGAGTCTCGAGTCTTTCTGACTCCAAAGCCGGGGTAAAATATTTTTTGACTCTGGGGTCCTATTTGCCTGACGGGGGTGGGGAGGGAGGGGAGGGCAGTAAGGTTTGAGATGGGCCTTGAAAAACCGACAGTAGTGTTTCTATAAGAGGAGGGAGGCAATAGGGAATGTCCAAATGTGAAAGGAAAATAAGCAAGGCACAGAGATGGGAATGACAATGAATCTGCTGGTTAGTGATGTGACCAACCCGATTCTTGGTTTTCACAGAGAGTCTGGGTTAAGGACAGGAATAAAAGGTTGGAAAAAGAGGGCTGTTGGTCCTTGAAAAGTAAGCCATGTAGTTGAAATTTGATGCCAGAAACCACAGTGCATCTTTTGTTGTCCGATTTAAGAGGTGGGTCAGGGTACTGTGAAGAAAATTAAAAGTCTGTATTGGGTTAAATAAATTACACGATCATTAGGTTATTCTACACACTTAAATGGAAAGAAAGTTGATACATGACCCTTTAGGGATTCTGGGGGGTTTGAGTGGGGGAAGGATCGGATCATTTTAGGAGATTTTTGTGGTATGAATAGCAACTACATTGAACGGAGATTTTCCCTGAGAAAGGCTGATCTATCTTTGAGAAAATACGTCTCTAATTTTGTTCCATTATTGGATTTGAATCAAGGGAAACCATTGAGTCAACCCCTTCTAATCTATCATTCTCTGGCAGGGTGATTTGTTTACAGCTAGGTTTTGACCTGGAGAGAGTATAGACAGCTGTGGTTATCAAACTTGAGTGGACATCACAGTCATCTGGAGGTTTCTTAAAGCACAGCCCATGCAGTGGGTTTGGAGTGGGTCCCGAGAATTGGCATTTCTAGCGAGTTCCCAGGTGATGTCGATGCTGCTATTCCCTGGACGATATTTTGAGAATCACTATCTTAGGCTGATTTCTCAAAGGACCAGGATCTTAGAATCAATTTGGGGAAACAAACAAGTAAACCCTTCGCTGATAGAAGGGAGAAGTGAGTGGGTGCTTTGACAGAAATGTCTTATGTTCAGTAAGTTGATAGGTAGGGACTGGTAACAGGGAGATCACATCATGCATTCTTATGGAAAGCAGTTCGGTAAAATGGAAAGAATACAAAAGGCTTTGGTGTCAGACCATCTGGATTCCCATCCCAGCTTTGCTTTTTACTACATGTATGGTCTCATAAGTTATTTAATATCGATATCTCTGAGTTTCAGTGTCCTAACCTCTAAAACAGATTTAATAATATACAGTTATGTTAGAATTGCTGGGGAGGATTAAATGCAACAATCCAGGTTAAACTTGGATGTCTGCTTTGATTTGATATTTGACAAATGTGCACTTTTTTGAAGAAAATGGTACTTAAGTATTTTTTTTTTTGCAGGTGTAAAAAGAATTGGATGGCTTCACTTGTGCTTTACCTCCTTAAGTGTGAATATTTATTAGTTGCCCTGAAAGTTGCTCCTTTGTATCACTTTGATATCTCTGTAGTGTCACAGCAGAGTAAGACAGTTTTCCAGTCAGTGTCTATGACTATGAAATGAGTATTTCTGAATTTCTGCTTCGGGTTGGACTCCTTCAGATTGGAATAATTTTGAAGTACAAGAAAGGTCGCTGTCATCAAGTGTCAGAGGAGTAGCTCTTTATTTTCTGTCATTCCTGCCCTTTTTAAGAATAAATTGAGGGAGGTAAATGTTCCTGTGAGCCAGCAAAGGCCTAAGTATTTGAGGTATAAGATTAGCTCTTGTTCAAGGTCAAGCACCTAGGGAAAGTGATTACTGTTGGATGGTCTGATAAGCTATAAACTACCATAGGTGTTGGTCTGGACTCAGCCATCCCCACAGTAAGAGCTTGAGTCATGGTCTCTGGGTGGATTGATACGATCTTCGATCTGTCTTTGGGTAGTAGCTGTCTGCTGGTATACTTCTACTTCAGTAATTACCTTGGCAAATCAGTGTTCTTCCATGAACCCCTAAAATCTGGTAACTCAAAGTGTAGTCTGTGGACCAGCAGTCTGGGAGCATGTTAGAAGTGCAGAATCTCAGGCTCCACTCCAGACCTACCGAGTCAGACTCTTCATCGAACACGATCCCCAGGCGATTCCTAGGCTTGAGAAGTACTTCTCAAGGTGACGTCTGAGGTCCTTTGAGGTCTACTATTTAGGATTCTAAGGAAACTTGTAAATATTTTCACTGTTACTGTTCTCTCTGACATAATCACTTGAGCTGATCTTTCTGTGTCTCCATGTTACTTTTCTCCCCCTCCCCACCTAACACTGATCTCTTTTTCAATAAGCAGCTCAAGTGTCACTTCCCTTGTAAACCTCTCTTGTCCCCTTGATCCCCATAACATTTCATTTGTTCTTCTGAAATAGTAGGTTATCACATGGCGTTCTACTAGACCAGTGATTTGCCAACGTGGCTGTGAATTCAAATTGGCTGTGCAGCTTTTAAACAAACACGGATGCCCAATCCAGGCCCATTGAACTACAACCTTTGGGGAGTGGGGAAGGTATGGCCTAAGCAGAAACATTTAAAAAAATTCCCTGGGTGAATTTGATATGAATTTCTGATGAAAACCACTATGAGAGAAAATGAGCTCTCTGGGTGCCAGGATTCTTTGTTTTTCCCAGTCTCTTGTCTAAATAAATATTTACTGTATTGAAGGATGAATGGTTTACTTGTTTATCTTTTGCAATAGATAAAGCTCTTCAGTGGCAGGTTCTCGTCTTTGTATCTGGGATCTTTCAGAAGGCCTGGGGTCTTTCTGAAGGCTTTGGAGTCAGGGGAAAAAACCCCAAAACCTGAGTTTAAATCTTACTTCTGTCATTTTGTGGCTATGTGACCCTAGCAAGTTACATGATCATTCACTCAGTTCATTTGATTCGTGATTTTTGGTATTTGTTGACTGCCTACTATGCCCCACGTACGATCCTAGATGCTTGGTATACAATGGCAAACAAGATAGGTATCTTCCTATTTTCTTGGAGTATACGTTGTAGTGGAAGAACGTTTGAGATCAGAGAGCAGACCAATGTTCCTGAAGCTCAGTGAGCAGGGAGGAATTAGGGCTAGGTTGTGTTGGGGAAAGAGGAATGCTGAGAAGTTGCTTTGATCTCGTCACCCTGCTCTGTGAGAAACAAGGTATGCAATTATTTTCAGTTGGGCTAGTGCCTAAGAATCCATAGGTCGTACCAAGGAAAGCTGGGTTGAAGCTTATGGTATAGCCTACAGAGGACCTCTACGTCTCAGTAAACTCAAATCTAATTCTGGGCATCTCATGGCCTCTGGTCAGCCATGATAAAGGAATTTGTGATGATGCTTCGTGGAAGGAAAGGCCGAAGAAATCACTGTGACTGGCTTTGAGGTGATCTTGGCTAGCTTTCCATTTCCAAGGAGTGTCACAATATGCATGTGACCTTTTTATCCAAAGGTACCCCACCTACAAGAAATGTCCCTCACAGTGTCATGATATTGACCAATCAAATTAGCAATTCTTTCGGGCTGTGGGACAGAGTTAGAAAAGAAGCCAAAGCTGCCTTCCCCTGCATTACTTAACTTACCTGAACCTCAGTTTCCTTACCTTTAAGATAAGGAGTCTTCGAGCCACCATATCAAATAATTAGTGTGAGCATCAAATAAGATAATGCGTGTATAGCCATTCGTAGCGCCTGTCACCAAATTAGCTATTCTTATTCTCAGATGATTAGGGTTGAATTTAGACTCTGAAAACAAGTTGCAAAATCATCATGCAGTGGTCAGTTTGTTCTTTCATCCCTGCCAACTGGTATTACCACCTGCTGGGTGGCCACGTCTCAGAGCTCAGATACATTTGAAAAATGGACTGAAGTCAAAAGTGAGGATAAGTGGACACAATTCACTGTCCCGGGTCTATGGTGAACTTTTATCTGGAAAAGGGGATGGAGGGGGAGAGCAACTTTCTTTCCCTTTTCTTCTTTTCCACCCACCTGAAGCTCTGACAGTCAGCCTGTGGCTTATAAATTTGGCCCCAGAGAGAGGGGTGAAGAGGGTCACTGGTACTGACGTATCTCTTGTAAGTGCAAGCAACCAAAGAAGATTCTAGAGATGCAATGAAAGAATCAAATCAGAGAGGAAAAAGCAGTTACCAAGAAATCATGCTGAACTTGATAGAAAATACAAAATACGCTCTATGAGTGTGTGTGTGAGTGGTGTGGGTGTGAGCCAGTGTGAGAGCATATAGTGTTTTTGCATATGGTATCCATCACGTTCATGTGGTGTGAGTGTGCAGTTGTGAGAGTCTGGAATGTGTGTGTGTGTGTGTGTGTGCACGCACGCACACCAGTCTGGGTGGGTGGGTGTGTAAATGTAAGTGATACAAGTCTTTGGTATTTGTGTGTGTGTGTGTGTGTGTGTGTTATGAGTGGTGTGAAGAGAGGGAAGAGATATGGGAACACATGTATATGTATAACTGATTCACTTTGTTATAAAGCAGAAACTAACACACCATTGTAAAGCAATTATACCCCAATTAAGATGTTAAAAACAAAACAACAACAAAAAAACCTTTAAATAAAAAAAAGAAAAGAAATAAAAAAAGAAAAAAGAGGCAAGAGACAGAGAGGATCTGAAGCATCTTTTTTTCTTCCAATCCAGGAGTCTGTTCCTTATTTGCCGTCTAAACCAGGTTGTGGTGGGGGGTGGGACGTTCTTGAATCAGCCTCTTTGTTGGGTGACATATATTCTTTTGCCAAGTAGAAGTCATTTTTGTTGAACTATAAATTGGGTCATTCATTAGTATGGAAATAAGGTTTTTTAGGACCAAGAACAGCTTATGTACAAATACTCTCTTACTTCAGCTCTGAACAAAGGAACAATTGTGGCTTAAATGCAGTCAGAGTCACTGCTAGTATATGCCAGAATGGTTGATGATCTGTCCTCAGCAGACTTTGCTGTTGGTGCCCATTGCGTTGAGGAGTGTAGGACTTTACCAGCTGATGCTAAAAAAGGCATGAAATGAATACACACAGTCTACGTAGGGGGGTTGGTGGCAGTAGAGCTCTTTTGCCCTCTTTGGCTTGTACCTCTCTTGCCTGCAGGTGAAGTAGCTGTGCACGTGGACAGGGACAGGTACCTAGGAGTCGAGGTGAGGTGTAATTAATTCTGGACACGAAGCACACATAGCAGTGGCTCCAAATACGATTCTTGTTTTGTTTGTAGACGTTTTCTTTTGAAAATCATTGAAGTACCCTGGAGTTCTTTCGAATGGAGCCCACTGTTAGATGATTTGGGTTGACCGTAGGCTAATAAGAAGAATCCAGGAAAATTCAGCTTTTATTGTCACCAAGAATTTATCAAGTAAATATACAGCCTGCCCATATGACTCAGAAAGAGACTCTTCCTTTAGTTGGAAAAAGAAAACTGGAACAGGCCAGGATACACTATTACTGTATCAAGCAATGACTTTGTCAATAAACCAAGCCACCTCTCTGAAATTAATCCCCTGGAGAAAGAGAACCAAAATCCGAAGTATGATTTTACTGGTAGCCAAAGTTTATGACTCTTTAATTTCTACACTCTACAAGAATTTCATGAAACAGGTAGAAAAGTAAAACATTCATATTTGGTGTAGATTTATTTTTTTCCAGCTAGATGTTAGTAGTAAGGATATAAGCTTACTGTATTTTACTGAATCCCATTAAACTATTTCTGTCTGGATTTAATGGAGGAAACTTCAAATGGGAAAATTCCAGGTCTTATAAAGAAGAAGAAAGAAACAAGATAAGATCAGAATACCAAGCTTGTCACCAAAATTTCTTGTCAATGCTGCAATTAGTATTAAAAAATTAGGTATGTGTAGTCTAGAACCTCGACATCCTGGCCAGTTCCCAAATTCAAACTATTTCCGTGAAGAGCCTGCTTGCTTAGAACTTGGCACTATGGGAGGCCAGTGCTGTTTGCTAATGTGGGCGTGGGTGTGGGCGTGAGTGCGCATGCACATGTGGAATGTGTGGGAGAATGTGTGTTTTTAGAAGTCTCCAGCCCCAATATTACACATGGTTTTGGCACCAGCATGCCCTATTCTGTATCAGAGCCAAGGTATCCAAAGCCAGTATTATGAGTAGATATAACCGTCTGTGATGTGCAAATGAGAGGATGTCTCTGCCTACTAGACGTCTCCAGAGTTCAGTTCAGTTCCTAAGGAGGCGTGCACTTGAACTGAGTCATCTTACCGTTTCCTTGGGGGGAGGAGGTAACATATAGAGAGAGATTGCCCTCTAGAGACAAGGGCTCCAAGGGTCAGACACAGATGAGGGAGGAGGGTAGGACTCACTGGGTACAGTGGGGTGGTGCTAGGCTTTTGGATAATTGGAATATATTAGGAAACATCTAGCCCACATTTTGTATGCTTGGAAGGAAGCTCAGCAGAGTAGAGACAGAAAGACCCAGTTTTAAATTCTAGCCTCATCATTTGCTAACTTGTGTGATCTTAAGCAAGTCATTTAACTCTATTCTTCAGTTTTCTCGTATGTAAAATACCGGTAATCAGTAATTACCATGTAATTGTCATGAAATTGTAGGTTGTTGTAAGAACTAGAAAGTTTGCATATATTTGTTTTTTGGAAATATTCAAGAAATGAGAATTATGTTAGTATTGACTCATTTGCCGGCATTAACTTTTTTTTGATTGCCTGTGACAGTGACTTCATTTAAAGGAGCTACATATAAGCTTGGGGGAGCAGAAGTAATAACTGACTTACTACTACTGTCCCATACTATTCTTATAAGGTCTGTTTCTTGTTCTCCTCCTGGTGCTGTGGAGCTCATTTCAGAACATTCTCTGCTGTCCTCATTCATTCGTCACCCTGCAATTGATACTCATGCCATATGAATATATCACTTTCACCTGTCTTTTTTATTTTTTAACCAGCATTAGCTAGCTTATATTTTTTTTTGGTGAATTAGAAAATACACTCCTTCCTCATAGCCTTTTACTTCCATCTGCTGCAAAAGTCTTGTGATAAATACATAAATATATGATGTATATTGCGCTAGTGGTGCCACATGGAGTTGTGCCGTGCACAGCATGCACAGCCGTATATGGTGGCCCCCTATTTCAGCGTTGTTTATCCACACTTCACTTCAGTAACCTAGACCTACTACTCCACCTCCAAAGTATTACACTCCAATAGCCTCCTCCTAGACTGCAACCTCCTATTTTTATCATTCTCTGTATCAGTCCCAATACATCTGCTCATACCTATCACACTTTGATGTCTGTCTTTCTCTCCTCATCTCTTGTATTAGTTTTTTATTGCTCTGTAACAAATTGCCACAAATTTAGCAGTTTAAAACAGCATCCATTTTATTAGCTCACAGTTCTGTAGGTCAGAAGACTAAACTGTGTTCTGTGTTCTGGGTCTCACAAGGCTGAAATTAGGTGTTGGCTGGGCTAGGGTCTTACATGGAGACTCTGGGAAAGAATCTGCTTTCAGGTTCATTTTAGATTGTTGGTAGAATTCAATTCCTTGCCGCTGTCAGACTAAGGTCCCATTTCCTTGTTTGCTATCAGCCAGGGCCCACTCTCAACTCCTAACGTCTGCCTGTGTTCCTCAGCTTGGGACCTCCTTCATCTTCAGAACCAGCAACAAGTGCCCCTTGTGCTCCAGTCTCACCTCCCTTTCTGCCACTAGCCTGACAAAGTTCTCTGCGTTTAAAGGATGCATGCGATTAGATTGCTCACACCCAGATAACCGCCCCCCGCTTTTGCCATGTAAGGCCATGGGAGTAGCACATAATCATGGGAGTAGCACCAGGGGGTGGAGATCATGGGGACCAAAATCCTGCCTACTACATCCTTCGTCCCCCATCCCTCATGTTGCTTAACTTAATTTCATAACCAGTCTGGACCTCATTGTTCATCACTTCAACCACATTCTATCATTCTTTATTGTTTTACCCCATTGTTCGGCTGACCCATCGTGGTAACTTAACTCTGGGTCAGTACGACCACCCTTCTCATTCCTACCCCTAGGCTGCTGAGAAAGGTGAGAATTCGTAATAATCTATAGTTACAGCTTTTAGCGCTGTCACTTTCTGTGTGGATTATTAGAGTAGCTCTTCGACTCCAAACTTAATGCCCTCCAGACCATCTCTCCCGTGGCCGCTAGAGCTATTTTTCTCAAATGCGATTCTGATCATGTCAGTCTGTGTTTATGGGTTTTTGTTTGTTTTGTTTTGTTTGTTTTTTGATATATAACAGTTTATGGGTTTTTGTTGTTGTTTTTTTGTTTTTTTAGTCTGTGTTTAAAATCATGTAATGGCGTCCCATAGCTTTCAGAACAGAGTTCTGACACCTTATGATGGCATAGAAGGGCCTTCTGGAGATAACCTCTACCCATCTCTCTAGCCTTATCCCTCACTGCTCCCACGCAGGAAACCCATCTCAAACTCTACCAAATTAGTAATTCTATTGAATTCTATAGTCCTCTGTTCATGCCACGCTTTCCCATGCTTCCCCGTCTTCTGCACAGCTCTTTTATTTTCCTGACACACCCCACCCATTGTTTTTCTTCTACTCATCCTTCAAGGCACAGTTCAAATATCTCCTTGTGAAGGCTCCTCTGTACCGTCCATTTGTTTGCCTCCTGCAAAGTCATTTACTCCTTCCCTTGAAAACTCACCATCAAATCACATTGCATTTATGACTATGAGAGCTCTGAGGAAGGGGACTGGGTCTTTATCCATACTCTTCTCGATTTTTCCTTTCCCCTGACTTGGAAGAGGAGGTTAGCGCATAATAAGCACTCAGGGTGTGGTTGAATAATTGCATTTATTCTCAATGGAAAGATACAGGCAAACTTGTTTGGGGCTATTAATCAGCTCAACTAAACCTTCCAAAGTGACTTCAGTTCAAGTTCTGATTGTCGTTATGAGTTAAGGCTGCTGCGATTTTTAGTCTTAAATTTAAGATTTTCCCCAAGATCGTATTCATCCTTTTTCCTATACCTAGGAGGGATCAAGTGTTTATAAGAGATGGAAACAGACTAAAAGAGCCTATAGTACACTTCTGTCATATTCTTTGGTCTTTAGTTATAGTTAAAACTTTTAACTAGGTAATCATTCTGCCATCTGGTAATTCAAGTTGTATTGAGGAACAATGAGGTGAAATATCTCCTGTGGAAGGAATCAATAGAAATTTGTTTTTAACTGTCCTTGGTTTTTTGCGTATGCTATGCCTGCCTACTTATATATTTGTTTCACTAATTAGGTTTGTCCAATTTCCTTTATCATGCCAGGACTGTATCTTTTCATTTGTTTCTATCTAGAAAAATATTGAATATAATGTCTAGAGGAGCTGAATTTTAATGATTTCTGTTTACTCTAGATGTAACTATAAATCCTTGCCTTCAAGTGTAGTGTTTAACATTAATAGAAACCATGAGGCAAATCAAAGGTTGTATATAGGAAGTCCAATGGAATTTTACCACCATCAATTCAGTATATTAACTGTGGTTATGTGGGACCCTGTATTTTTCTTAATGCAGTTTGATGAAACGTGTCATACCCCCAGATGTAAGACACTTAACTTGTTTATTTCACTTAAATGCTTATATAGTCTGAGTACGGTCCTCTAATAGCAAGCATACTATAAATGTGACTTCTGTTGTACTTTAAAGATAGTCCTTTAAGCATCTTTTTGTTGAAGAATGTCTAATTTTATTATATAAACATGAAATTAAATCTCACATATTAGGTTATACAGCTAACTCAATTATTCACATTCTAGAAAAGAACGGTGGTTTTCTCTCGCTCTGTTAATTCCCAAAGACGTTCTTAATTTAGAATGCTTTTCTTCCTGTGGATTAATTTCTCCTTTGTATATATGCAAGAGAAGCTTCTCCTGTTAAATTTTCAGTGGTCTCTGGTGAGTACAGGTGCTCCTTCAGCTTCTAACAACTCACGGTCTGTCTCTATTGAATGCCTCATAAGCTAATATTTTTGGAGTGATTCACTCATAGCTGGGAAATGGACTGTTGACATTACGGAAGGGAGATTATTGGCTAACCATTGTTATGAACAACTCTTCTTTGAAAGTCAAGGATGGCTCACCAGTACTGGGTATTAAGAATACCGGTTAGAAAATGAACTTAGATAAGGGCTCAGCAGCAGATCAAGCATTGTATGCGAAATTTTATTTTTAAATCCAAAAAGGTAAAAATAAGAGTGCGAAATTAGAAAGTTGAGTCCTTTTTCCATTGTGTTCTTATATTCAAACTTGAGTGATAGATTTGAGAGGGAACCTATCACTTAACACTTGAAGTGACTGAGACCCAGAGGGGTGCAGTGACTTGCCTAAGATCATACAGCTAGTTAGTACCAGAACAAGAACTATCCTGCTCTCTTCTAGACCTGTATACTTTTTACTGTACTATGTGGATTTTCTCTGCTTGTTTTTCAACCGCCAACACTGCAACGACAGTAGAACCATTTGAATGAGATGAAAAGTCACTTCCTTTTAAAAATCATTGATATTTTTCCATCCTACTTGGTGTACCCCATCTGTAACAGCTGAGGGGATTAGCTAGTAGTAACGTGCTTGGTTCTTAAGACAGTCTTGCTACTTTTCAAAAGGAATGATTTAAGAAATGCTTTTTACATGCTTAGTTGAGTGTGCAACCCTGGTTGGTGAGAGAAACCTCTTTTGTACTGTAGGAGAGTTCTTTTGTTGCTTTACACTGTAGACCTTCTTAATGGAAGGAAGGGGGGAAGGAGGCTATTATGCTGTTCTGCATTTACAATTCAGAATTATGTCCTTGGTGGTGCTGAAAGAAATTTCTTGATGGGATATTAGGGAGTGTTAGGCCTATCTGGGCATTTATCTATCAATCTACTTCAAGTCTTTCCGTGTTCCAAAAAAAAAAAAAGTAATCAAATAAAAAACAAAACAGTGTACAATGAGTTTGATGAAATCTTTTAAGTACCTTTGGTTGCTAGGGCAACGCCTCCTTTTGTCTCTGTTAAATGTGACTTCCCTCTCTGCAGCTTGACTTCTTGCAAGCAGATATTTATTTTTAAAAAAAGAACAAAATTCCAGGCTTATGGCAAAAGAATAAGCCCCCCTCTCTCCAACTTATTTTATTTGAATAAAACTGAGATGAAGAAGAGCCATTGTGTTCACTTTGCATGGAGAGCCTGAGGCAAAATGGTTAAGTGGTCCGAACTTAGGCTTTTGAAGCCTCTGTCCTTCTTGGTATCTCAGCCCCACCTCTAGGTGCCCTTGAGCTGCCTTCTGGGAGCCCTTTATGATATCCACCCCCACCCCAAGCTCCAGGGTAAGGATGCACCTCGATACCACTCATACTCCCCACCCCAATCATAATTTAGTCACCCTGTGCCCATCCTTTCAGATACTGTTCACTGTTTTCCAAAGAGAGAGCTAGCTGAAATGGTTGGTTTTAACAGATGTTGATTTGTACACATACCTTGCCCCTTAGTTTCATCATTAGATATAAATTTCTTTTGCTGTAGCAATACTTCATTCCTGAGTTTTTCAACGTCAGAACCATTGACGTTTTAGGCCAGCCAATTAATTCTTTGTCCTGTGCAATGTAGGATACGTAGCAGCATCTCTGCCTCTACCCACTAGATGCTAGCATCAACCCCCCAGTTGTGACACTGGAAAATGTCTCCACAAACTGCTAAAGGTCCCCTGAGGATCCAAATAGCCCTCACTTAAGAACCACTGCTTTATCCCAGGGAAACCACCCTCTTCTCGTGATTTCAGTGGCTGTAGACTGGGCAGCGAGAAGACAGATATGTGGAGACATGAGAATACATATATTTTAAAGGTCTGTCTTTTGAGCCTGTTAGCTATTAGTGTTCAACATAGTTGGCTCCCTGCTCTTATGTGCATGGGGTCAGGGTGCTTATACTCCTATTGCCCAGTGGCTTTTGTTCAACATTTTTTTGAGGTAATAATTTTAAGTTTATAGCTAAGTGAATTTTATCGAATGTATACTCTCCATCCAGATCAAGATAGCTAACACTGTTATTATCACATAAAGTCCCCTTTCCAGGCAATCCCCTTGACCCAAGAGACAACCACATATCTGCTTTGTGTTACGGTTGATCAGTTTTGTCTTTTCCAGAATTTCCTATAAATAGAATGATCAATTATGTAGCTGTTTGTGTCCGGCTTCTTTGACTCACCATAATATATATATATCTCTATCTCTATCTATCTATCTATCTAGATAGATAGATAGATTTTAAAATTTTATTTATTTATTTTTGGCTGCGTTGGGTCTTCGTTGCTGCACACGGGCTTTCTCTAGTTGCAGCCAGCGGGGGCTACTCTTCGTTGCAGTGCACGGGCTTCTCACTGCGGTGGCTTCTCTTGTTGAGGAGCACAGGCTCTAGGTGTGCGGGCTTCAGTAGTTGTGGCACGCGGGCTCAGTAGTTGTGGCACACGGGCTGTAGAGCATGGGCTCATTAGTTGTGGCTCACGGGCTCTAGAGCGCGGGCTCAGTAGCTGTGGTGCGCGGGCTTAGCTGTTCCGCGGCATGTGGGATCTTCCCGGACCAGGGCTCAAAGCCGTGTCCCCTGCATTGGCAGGCGGATTCTTAACCACCGCACCACCAGGGAAGCCCCACCATAATATTTTTGAGATTCATTCATGTTGCTGCATGTATAGGTTGTTTATTAATTTTTTTATTGCTGAGTAGCATTTCATTGTATGATACATTTGTTTATCCACTCGTGTCGATGATGGACGTTTGAGTTACCTATCGATTTTCACTACTGTGAATATATCTGCTATGAGCATTCATGTAAAAGTCTTTTTGTGGACGTATAAACACTTTTTTGTTCTGCATATGTACCTAGGAGTAGAATTCTAGTGTCATACCATGTCTTAAAAATATTTTAAGTGATTAAAAAATTATATTCTAGTCCACAGAGAAAGTCAGTCTATGAAATTTCAGCCATGAAATCTACCTGTACGATATCTAAAATGAGGATCTGAGAAATTGACTGGAAAAAAGAGAGAAATAATAGTGTTTAAGAACATGGGTTTTGAGGTCAACAGACTTGGATACAAGTCTTGGCTCTGCCACTTAACAGCTATGTGGCCTTGGGCAAGTGAGTTAATGTCTCTGTGTCTCAATTTCATCAGCTATAAAATAGAAATAAAACAGTAATTAGGTGATAGAATTGTTGTGAGAAGTAAATGTGACAATGCAGGTAGAACACCTTGCAGAGAACTTGGCATATATTACTATTGTTATTATTAATGAATTGTAAACGTTACAAATGCTATTGTTGTGTGGGAAGTTCATCCAATTAGAGATTGTGGTTCAGAAATTCGGAAGACTAAATGAAATAATGGGAAGGGGCGAGTGTAAGGAACACGGCTGTTAAATGTCCTGGGTCAGTGGAAACAAGAGAAAAGGATAATTTAAGAAGAATTCAGGATGTACTGATTCAGATGATTTAGCTCAGGGTAATTAGTCTACTGGAAAAAGTAAAAGCAAGAAATGTTGAGGATGATTGCAGGGATTCATACAATAACTGAACTATGTGCTTATAACAAATGAGGGGACAGGGAGCCTTGCAGGGTAGAGTTAAGTTAGGACTTGGAATTCTCAGTCACTGTTGGGTCCCAAACCCCTATATGAATCTCTCCATAAGAGAGGGAAGAGGATGATACAGGGCAAACTGGTGCCCCCAAGGTTGGAGAGCGTTGCAGCTGATCGGAGCAGGGACTGCCATGAGAACCAGTGGCAAGGTAGGAAAAACTGAACTGTAATTGATGAATTTCTGGAAGCTCAGTGCAGACAACTCTGAGAGTTAAAACCTCCAGGGGGATCCGGTCATAGAGTGGTCCCTACAGTATTGTGAGATTTGCCTCCAGGAACTCGACCAGATTCCCATAGTAAATACTGGAGACAAATTCCCTCTTGCTTCTGGCAGAGGGAGGAGAAAGGGAACCATTTAAAAATGCACCAGAGCACTCTGTTCTCCTTAACAGGGCCTATTCTCAGGAGAAACTAGTTAACCAGACCCTAACTTGCTGGGATATTATCAGAACCTAACTGACCCAGGGAACAGAAATACCCAGCTCCAGTCCATTCTAGCCATTTTGGCCCACCTCAGGGGGAAGAATAAAAACCTGAGGAACACTTGTCAAGTTCACAGTCCGGAGGCATAGACTCACTAGAAGACTGAGACCTGATCATGGAATTATAGAAGACTTCCCTTCCCCCACACCTCACCACCATGTCACTGAAGGCCTATTTACAACAATTCCTTTACCACGTCCAGCTATCAAGAAAAAAGTATAGGCATACCAAAAGACAACACAAGTTGAAGAGATAGAGCAAGCATTAGAACTAGACATGGTGGGGATGTTGGAATTATAACTATCAGTCTGGGAATTTAAAAGAACAACTGATATTCTAAGGCTGTTAATGTACAAAGTAGACAGTATGCAAGAACAGTTGGGCAATGTAAGCAGAGAAATGGGAATTCTAAGAAAGAATGAAAAATAAATCCTAGAGATCAAAAACACGAACACAAATGAAGAATGCCTTTGATGGGCTTATTAGCAGACTGGACACAGCTGAGGAAAGAATCTCTGAGCTTGAGGATATATCGACAGAATCCTCAAAAACTGAGAAGCAAAGGGAGAAAAGGCTGATTAAAAACAAAAAACAAAACAGAACAAAATATCCAAGGACTGTGAGACAACTATAAAACCTGTAACGTGTAATGGGAATACCAGAAGGACAAGAGAGCAAGAAACAGAAGAAGAAATATTTGAAACAATAATGACTGAGAATATCACCAAATTAATATCAGATGCCAAACCACAGGTCCAGGAAGCTCAGAGAACCCCAAGCAGGATACATATCAAAAAAATTACACTGTATCATTTTCAAATTACAATCAAACGTAAAGAAAAAATACTGAAAGAAGCCAGAGGAAAGCATATCTTACCTATAGAGGAACAAAGATAAGTATTATATCCAACTTTTCTTCAGAAAGCATGTAAGCAAGAAAAGAATGGAGTCAAATATTTAAAGTGTTGAGAGGAGAAAACCCACCAACCTAGCCTGCTGTACCCTGTGAAATCATCCTTCAAAAATGAAGGGGCAATAAAGACTTTCTCAGACAAACAAAAATTGAGGGAATTGGTTGCTAGTAGATCTGCCTTGCAAGAAATGTTAAAAGAAGTTCATTAGAGGGAAGGAAAATAATACAGGTCAGAAACTCAGATCTGCATGAAGAAAGGAGGAACATCAAAGAAGGAATGAGTGAAGGTAAAAGAAAAACTTTCATTTTTCTTATGTTCATTTCATTTTTGATATTTCTAATATTATAAGTAATACATATTCATTGCAAACAACTAGAAATACATAAAAGCAAAAAGTAAAAATTAACAATCACCCATAAGCTCTACCTCCCAGAGATAATGATCATTAGCATTTTGATGCATTTCCTTCTAGTGTCTACGTTTATTTTTTTTTTTAATTGAGGTATAATTGACCTACATCACCGTGTTAGTTCCAGGTGCACAACACAGTGATTCAATATTTCTATACATTACAAAATGTTCACCATGTGTCTAGTTACCATTTGTCACCATACATGCAGGCAGACTCTCAACCACTGCGCCACCAGGGAAGCCCTATATTTCTTATTTTTAAACTGATCTAACAGATAAGTTCAAAACAGTAGCAATAGTAGTAGTCAATTCTGTATGCTTAATGTGTATATATATGCTTACATATGCTTATATGCAAGTGAAATTAATGACAGCAATGATACAAGGGGTGGAAGAAAGGAATTAGGATTATTTTGTTATTGAAAGGTGCTCACACTACCCGTGAAGTGGTATAGTGTTATTTGAACATGGACTTGGATTAGTTGTAAATGTATGTAGCGAACTCTAGGGCAACCACTAAAAAAAAGTATAACCAATGTGCTAAGAAAAGGGAGAAAATGGAATCATATAAAAAGTCCAATTAAAACCAGAAAAGGCAGAAAAAGAGTGGAAGACAAAAATAGGAACAAAGAAAAAGGGCAACAAATAGAAAATAGTAACGACTATGGTAGATATTAATCCAACTATATCAGTAATCACTTTGAATGTCAGTGGTCCAAGTGTACCAATTAAAAGATAGATTTTTAGAGCGAATCAAAAAACATGACTCACTGTTGTCTACAAGAAAGGCACTTCAAGTATAAAGAGACATGTAGATTAAAAGTAAGTGGATGGAGAAAAATATACCATGCTAACACTAATAAGAGAAAGCAGGAAGTAGCTATATTAATTTCAGAGAAAGCAGACTTCAAAATAAGGAAAGTTTTCAGGCAGGGCTTTAAATAATGAGAAAGGGGTCAGTTCTCCAAGAAGATATAATAATTCTTAATGTGTATGCACCTAATAACAGAGTGTCAAACTATATGAGGCCAAAACTGATAGAACTGCAAGAAGGAAGAGATGAGTTTACTATCATATTGGAGACTTCAATACCCCTTTCTCAGAAATGGACAGATCCAGCAGGCAGAAAATCAGTAAGGACATAGTTGAACTCAGCAACACCATTAATCCACTGGATATTATTGGCATCTATAGACTACTTCAACAACAACAGAATATACATTTTTCTCAAGCTCACATAGAACATTCACCAAGATATACTACATTCTGGGCCATAAAACACACCTTAACAAATTTAAAAGAATAAATCGCATAGTGTCTACTCTCAGACCACAGAGGAATTGAAATAGAAATCAATAACAGAAAGCTAACCGGAAAATTCCAAAATATGTGGAGGTTGAAGAGCACACTTCTTAATACCACATGGGTCAAAGAAGAAATCTCAAGAGAAATTTTAAAATATTTTGAACTAACTAAAAATAAAAATACAACTTACAGGTAAACTTCGTTGGATGCAGTGAAAGCAGTGCTTAGAGGAAAATTTATATCATTGAATGCATATATTAGAAAAGATCTATATTACTCAGCCATAAAAAAAAATCTTGCCATTTGTGACAACGTAGATGAATCTAGAGTGTATCATGCTAATGAAATAAAGTCAGAGAAAGACAAATATTGTATGATCTCACTTATGTATGGAATCTAAAAAACAGACTCATAGATACAGAGAACAAATAGGTGGTTGCCAGAGGGGTGGTGGTGTGAGGGGTGAAATAGGTGAAGGGGATTAAGGGGTACAAACCTCCAGTTATAAGCCTTGAGAATGTAATATACAGCATAAGGAATATGGTCAATAATGTTGTAATAACTCTGTATGGGAACAGGTGGTTACTAGACTTAGTGGTCATTATTTCACAATGTATGCAAATATCAAATCACTATGTAATACACCTGAAACTAACATAATATTATATGTCAATTACATTTCAATAAAAAAAGAAAGACCAAAAATCAGTAATATGTTTCCACCATAGGAAACTAGAAAAAGGAGGAGGAAATTAAATCCAAAGTGAGCAGAAGGAAAAAAAATGAGAAGAATTAGAGGAGAAATGAATGAAATTGGAAACAGGAAATCAGTAGAGAAAATCAACAAACCAAAAGCTGGTTCTTTGAAAAGGTCATTAATAGATACGCCGCTACCTGGGCTAACTAAGAAAAAAGACTCAAATTACTAATATCAGAAATAAAAGAGGAAACATCACTACAGATTCCGTGGGAGTTAAAAAGATAATAAAGGATTACTATGAACAGCTATGCACACAAATTTGATAATTAGATGAAATGGATCAATTCCTTGAAAGTCTCAATCTGCTAAAACTCACACAAGAAGAAATAGCTGACATGAATAGACCCATCTCTGTTAAAGAAATTGAGTCAGTAATTAACAACCTTCCGAAACAGAAAGCACCAGACACAGATGGGTTCACTGGTGAATTCTACCAAACATTTAAGGAAGATGTTATGCCAATTCTCTACAGTTTCTTTCATAGGATAGAAGCAAATTGAATCTAAAAATTATAAAAAGAGTTAGACACCATGACCAAGTAGGATTTATCCCAGGTGTGCAAGGCTGGTTCAGTATTTGAAAATCATTTATTGTGATCAACAGACTCTAAAAGGAAAATAACACGAACATATCAATAGATGCAGAGAAAACATTTGACAAAATCCAACATCTATTCATGATAAAAACCGTATAGAGGAAAAATTTCTCAACTTGAGAGAGGCTACTCACCAAAAACTTACAGCTAACATCATACTTGTGAGAAACTAGAAGCTTTCCCCCTAAGATCAGGTACAAGGGAAGGATGTCCCCTCTTACCACTCCTTCTCATCATCATACTGGAAGTCCTTGCTAATGCAACAAGGCAAGAAAAGGAGATAAAGTATACACAGTGGGAAGGAAGACATAAAACTGTCTTCATTCACAGATGACATAGTTGTCTATGTATGAAATCCAAAAGAATCCACCAAAAAATTCCAGGTATAAACAATTATAACAGGATTGCAGTTTAAAAGGTTAATATGGAAGAGTGAGTTGCTTTCCTATACACCAACAATGAACAAGTGGAACTTGAAATTAAAAACACAATACTATTTACATTAGCACCCTAAAAATGAAATACTTAGATATAAATCTAATAAAATATATACAGGTTCTATATGAGCAAAACTACAAAACTTTAAGCACAATTAAAGAAGTAAATAAGTGGAGGTATATTCCATTTTCATGGATAAGAAGACTCAATATCGTCAAGATGTCAGTTCTTCCCAATTTGATTTATAGATTCAATGCAATGCTGACCAAAATCCAGTGAGTTGTTTTGTGGATATTGACAAACTGATTCTAAAGATTATATGGAGAGGCAAAAGACCCAGAATAGCCAACACAATACAGAAGGAACAGAAAAATCTTGGAGGACTGGCACTATTTGAGTTCAAGATTGTACTGTAAAATTACAGTAATCAATACTGTGTGGGATTGGCAAAAGTAGACGAATAGATTAATGGAACAGATAGAGAGCTCAGAAATAGACCTGCAGAAATATAGTCAACTGATATTTGACAAAGGAGCAAAGGCAATAAATAAAAATAGATCAAAGATAGTCTCTTCAACAAATGATGCTGGAACAACTGGACACCCACATGCAAATAAAAAAACGAATCTAGACATGAACCTTACCCCCTTCACAAAAAAATAACTCAAAATGGATCATAGACCTATATGTAAAATACTAATCTCTGAAACTCCTAGGAGGTAACATAGGAGAAAACCTATATGGCCCCCAATAAGGGGCTATCTTTTTAGATACACCAACAAAGACATGATCCATGAATGAAATGATTGAAAAGCTGGGCTTGATTAAAATTAAAAATTTCTGCCCTGTGAAAGAGAATTAGAGGACAAGCTACAGAGTGGGAGAAAATATTTGCAAAAGACCCATTTGATAAAGGACTGTTATCCAAAATATACGAAGAATTCCTTAAAGAAAAAATATATAAAGATTTCTTAAAACTCAACAATAAGAAAGCAACCCGATTTAAAAATGGGCCACAGACCTTAACAGACATCTTACCAAAGAAGATATACACATGGCAAATGAGTATATGAAAAGATGCTCCACATCATATATCATCAGGGAAATGCAAATTAAAACAATAATGATGGACGTACCACTATATACCCATTAGAATAGCCAAAATCCAAAACACTGATAACATGAAATGCTGGCGATAATGTGGAGCAACAGGAACTCTCATTCATTGCTGGTGGGTATACAAAATGGTACAGTCACTTTAGAAGACAGTTTGGTGGTTTCTGAGAAAACTACAATACTCTTACCATAGGATCTAGTAATCACACTCCTTGGTATTTACCCAAAGATGTTGAAAAGTTATGTCCATACAAAAACCTGCCCGTGGAGGTTCATAGCAGCTTTATCCATATTTGCCCAAACTTGGAAGCAAGCAAGATGTCCTTCAGTGGGTGAATGAATAAACTGTGATACATACAGGCAGTGGAATATTGTTTAGTGCAAAAAAGAAATGAGCTATCAAGTCATGAAAAGACATGAAGGAACTTTAAATACATATTAGTAAGTGAAAGAAGTCAATATGAGAAGTCAACCTATTTTATGATTTCAACTGCATGACATTTTGGTAAATGCAAAGTTATGAGACAATGAAAAGATCAGTAGTTGCCAGGGATTAGGGTAGGGGAGACATGAGTAGGTGGAGGCCAGAGGATTTTTAGGGCTGTGAAAATAGTCTGTATGACACTAGACTGATTTCATACATGTCATTAGACATTTGTCTAAATCCACTGAATGTACAACACCAAGAGTGAACCCTTAGGTAAACTATGGACTTTGGGTGATTATGATGTGTCAATGTAGGTTCATCCTTGGTAAAAATGTACCATAGTGGTGAGTGATGTTGACGATGGGGAGGCTAGTCCTGTGTGTGGGTAGAAGATATATGTTGGAAATCTCTGTCCTTGCCTCTCGATTTTACTGTAACCTTAAAATTGCTCTAAAATTTGTCTTTAAAAAACTCTCTATGCTCAGTAAATGTTTGTTGGTTTGAACTTAAAAAAAAATCTAGGTGGTGTTTTATCAGGATTCTATTCTTTTGTTCATCCACCAAATCTGTTGAGCCCCTTTTCTATATAAGGCGTTATCCTAGATGCTCAAGGACTTATTTAAAAAGGCCTGACACATGGCTTCAGGCCTTCAAGCTTACAATCTAGTGGAAGAGCTCAGATATGTGCATAAAGCTAACACGTTAGACAGTGTTTTATTTTTTATTTTTTTATTTTTTTAGTGTTTTATTTTTATTTATTTATTTTGCGGTACGCAGGCCTCTCACTGCTGCGGCCTCTCCCGTTGCGGAGCACAGGCTCCGGACGCGCAGGCGCAGCAGCCATGGCTCACGGGCCCAGCCGCTCCGCGGCATGCGGGATCCTGCCGGACCGGGGCACAAACCCGTGTCCCCTGCATCGGCAGGCGGACCCCCAACCACTGCACCACCAGGGAAGCTCTAGACAATGTTTTAAATGTTAAGTGAGTGATGTAGATATATGTGCCCTAAGAATTCAGGGGAAGAGGAGATCACTTGCACTTGGGGTGATCAGGAGAGCACTGTAAAGGGTTTAGCTTTTGAAAAGCTGGACCTTGAAAAATGAACTGGGTTAACTTTCTTAGTTATAAAATAATGAATCGTGTTAAAAATGAATAGCACAGCCCTGTATCCTTACATACTTATTATATATGCCATATATATATATACAGAGTTTTTACAGATTTACTATACATAATATTTTGCGACTTTATTTTTTAAAATTTGGATATATTCTCATGTAAATAAATGAATAAATAAAATCGTTTTAACAGCTCTGTAGAATTACACTGTATGGCCGTATGATAATTTATTGAACTATTCCTTCATTGGTGTCGATGGATATTTAGATTTTGGGGGAGTTTATTACTATTACAAACAGTGCTGCTAAAACATGCTCGTACATTTAATTTTGTACATTTATGTGGGGTTTTATGTAGAAAAGAATCCTTCGAAGTGGAATTTCCAACCAAAGTCCGTGTGATTTTAATTTTGGTAGTGTCACATTTACCTGCAAATAGATTATAACCATGTATATTCCCACCAACAGTTTATGCAAGTTACTTTTTATCCACGTTCTTCCCAACACATGGTATTCTAAGTGTTACTTTTTGCCAGTCTGATATATGAAATATAGTATCTTATTGTTTTAGGAGTGAGGTAGCATCTTTTAGGTTTATGGGCCATTTTTCTTTTCCAGTAAACTTTGTCTTCTTCTGGCCATTTTTCTGTTGCGTTGTTGGTTTTTATGAGCTCTTTGTGTCTTAGGAAGTTCTCCTATTTTCTATTATATGTGTTAATATGCATTTTCCAGTTTGTTTTTTTTAATCTGACTCTGATACTTTTTCGCCATATAGATGTCCTTAAGTTATATATAGTCAATCCTTGAACTGTCTACTCTATTAACTATTCCTCCCTTTTGGGCAGGGCTTTGAATGGAGGGCTCCTATCTAGGATATAGGAATTAGGAACTGTAGACTGGAGCTTTAATACGTGGCTAAGAAGTTTGACTTTATCATGTAGACAATGAGGGACCACTGCAGGGAAAGGGGAACTGTAGGGTTTCAAGAAGATGGGTTTTTTTTAAATTTATTTATTTTTTATATAGCAGGTTCTTATTAGTTATCTGTTTTATACATATTAGTGTATACATGTCAATCCCAGTTCATCCCACCCCACCGCCCACTTTCCCCCGCTTCGTGTCCATACGTTTGTTCTCTACATCTGTGTCTCTATTTCTGCCTTGCGATTTGCCGGTGTGGAAGGGTAGCTGATAGAAGGGAAGAAATGACAAAGTCAGGAGGATCGGATAGGAGACTGCTGCATTATTGGTCAAGTGTACTGGGACATAAGTCACTTAGGGGAGTTTTGGTGGGCTTGGAAATGTTTTAAGAGCTAGTCCAAAGGAAGCACTGAAAGAATGTGGTGATTTGTCTAGGTGATAGGAGGTACTGATTATTCTGAATTTTTGAAGGTCTGTGATTCCATTAAATTAAACGGGTGCTGTCACTCGATTTGAGATATAAGTGCATTTTCTTTCCTGCTTAGTCCAGTTCACCCAGCATTTACTGTGAGCTGCTGTATGCCTGCCCTTGTGCTTGGAGCTGGAGATAGAAAGGTACACGTGGACTCTGGAATTCACAGTGCGGTAGGGAAAACAGAAAGATGTGAAAGCCAGATATTATATTACATTGTGGACATGCAGCAATAGAAATACGCAGGAGATATGGAAATAATACAGAGGAGGGAGGGGAAACTTTGCCTGGGGAGGTCAGGTAGAGTATCACAGAGGATGGTATACATAGGAGCAAGATTTGAAAGGATGAACAGGAGTTTGCCAAGTGAAAAAGGGGGAAAGAATATTTCAGGAGGTCTGGATTACAGTGGTGCCTTTAAAGAGACTTGTGAATATTAATAGCTGGGTATCACAGCTTTAAGGAGGAATGATGGGAGATGTGGCTGAAGTGGCAAAGAAAGGCTCAGTTATGGAGGGCTTTGTATGCCCTACCAGGGATCTTGGAGCTTGAAACCCTGGAAAGGTTTTAAAGAGTCAGCGACTGACTAGGCTTAGAGTTTAGCATCCTCCTTGGAGGGGATGAGACTAAAGTTAATGAGACCAGTTAGGAGGCTACTGCAAGAAGTGTGATGAGGGCTTGACTTTGGGGCAGGAGAAGAGAGTGGAGTCAATTTGGGAAAGCGGAAAATTTAAACTATAGATAGTTTATAGAAGATGTGAATTTCAACTAATTGTTTTTTCCTGGGGCAGTTTTTAATAGGCTTGATAATGCTCTTTCCGCTGGGATTCCTAATGGAAGGGATGTGTAAAACTGGTGGGACAGGAGTGGGAAGCATTTGGTTGTTAATCTTGAGGTTAATTTAGTGGTTCTCAACTTGTTTTCTGCCTCCTTAACTGTGAAATTGACATCCATCAGTAACATTACTCATTACCCTGAGGTGATTTTAAACTTGGGGGTGGGGGCTGGTGTGAGGAAAGTTACGGAATCTCCCAGGGAACATGTATAGTTGGAAAAGCCGCCACTCTTCCTCCAAACACACACATGTCTGAGAATCCCTGGCATATTTTCAGCATCAGCATTGGTGGGAGAACACACACACACACACACACACACACACACAACTGGCAAATGAATTCACATTCACAGAGTGTGTATATATTTGCATTTACTAAAACAGCCCCTAGTTACTGATTAACAGGAAGCAGCATCATGACATTTGAGTTTTCTTCTCTGTGATACTGTGATTTTTAATGCATTTCTGATAAGTCAACTCATTGGGAGAAAGTTAACCCATGGGGAGAGAGTTAAGGGAAAAAGCATGGAACAAGTCCCCAATCTAGATAGAAGGGCATATAAGATGACTAATTATTTTCATGCAGATGTGATTTTTGAGCTGGCAGCCGTTGTAAAGCTTCCAGAGCGTGGCAAGTAAGATAGCAAGCGCACTATCTTGCGACGGAGTTGGAAGAGTGCTCGTTTAGGTTATGACCGGGCCATTCACTGAGGGGAGATGCACAGTGAACAACACAGACTGTCAGGGAGGAAGGATTTCAGGCACCTGGAGTAACTTCTATGCCTGGTCAGAGTTGGCTCAGCAAAATGGTGATTTTCTTTCCGGTCCTTCTCTCTCCCCGTCACGGCATCAGCTTCCTGACCCACCTGCCTAGTATCATTAGGTTCTACCTCGTCTCCACCCAGCCCCTTTCCACTCTAACTGGCCCTCAGTAGAAATGCGGTCCCACTTCAGCGAGAATAATAGAAGTGGAGGTTGCATCAGCCTTGTCAATGTGTAAAGAGCAAATATTGGAGGGAGTGTTTGATTTTTAACCGTGCCTTAAGCCAATGCAGTTCATAGATAAATATCAGTTGGCATAGCAGCCACCATCTCCATCCTCTCGGTGTTGAGTCTAGTAGGGGATATTTAGGTAGGAGCAAATATTGGAGATATTTTGAGTGGAGTTGTTATCATTTCTTTTCTGATACCCCTTAAAACACACCCCAAAATTAGGAGGGTACTTATGATCAACCTACTTATCAGGCTGAGTCTCTTGGAGGGACGTGGTCTCCATCACACCACAGCGGAGAGCTTTCTGCTCCCTGCTTGGGTTTTCTCGTTGAACTCTTTCCTTGGCTAGCATTTGAGACATCATCAACTTGGGGAAGAAAAACAATATGTATGAAATATGGATCGTATCTGTAATATCAAATTATATTTTTAATATATAAACTCATCACTGATTCTTTTTAAAGATTATCCATTAAGGAAGAGACTCACATCAAAGACAAAAATGCAGACATGGCTCAAACTGACTGCATTTATGCATGAATCTTCCCTACAGTCCCTCTTCAGGGAGTGGTTTCTTCCCCTCTATCCTGTCACTTTTTGTTTTTTTGAGCCATTTTAATTTACACATGCCATAGAGGCTTTTCACGTGAAGACTCTTCCTGCCTCTTGTGCTGAAGGGTCTATTATACACCTTCATCTTTGCTCATTTAAGTGCTTGGAAAACTCACATTCTCCAGAAACTGATTTGACAGAAACCTCAGAAGCTCAGGAGCTAATACCCCTGAGATGGGAGGTCATTTTGAGTTCCATTTCCTAGTCATCTTGTGGAAAATATCAGGTGCAGACTTTTGAAAGGTTAATTTTTTCCTCAGATTGTGAATTCTGGCCTCATTTTCTTCTGAAAGACTGTCACAGCGTCATGATACTTCCTGGTAACCCCATATTTATTTATTATTCACGATTAACCTGCTTACAGGAACACTGAGTTTCAGTGTGGGCTCACATTTAGCGTTGGTTTCCACATCTGAGACTATAATTTCCAACGCTGACAATCTTCTATGTGGCATGATATTTATTTAGTTTAAAAAGTGTGTTTTTGTGGTAGAAGTATTTGCAAGCCTGCTTTCTTGCAGGCATCAAGTGGGTTATAGAACATGGACAGTTGTGGAGTCACGCAAAGATGGTGAGGCTCGTGCAGCCACACGTGTTCTTTGCTCATGGATTTGATACCATTACTAGAGTGGACTGGCATCATCAGAAACTGGAAGTGATGGTCCCAATTGCTGCCACCAACTGGCTCCTTTAAGGTGAACAGAACATTCCCTTCAGTGTCATGACCCAGAGAGACAAGGCTGCCTAGGCACAGAATGATCAGGAATTCGATTCTGGATTGGCTATTGGAAGTTTCCCTGTGTTAGCGATGGCCAGAAGTGAGCCAGGACTTTGAAACCAAGAAAGCATGGCAAGGAAGAGTCTAGGGTTATACATGGTCAGAAGTAATCTAAGAGTCTGGAGTCCAGGCATATGGGCATGGGGCAGAGAAGAAATCACATCTCTGAGGTCAAGGCAGTGAGAAATCTAGAACTGTAGGTAGTTTCAGATCAAGAACCAGCTATTGAAGCACAGAGGTAAATCCTATTCTAGGTCAGGGATTGTTTAACTTCTGGGTCTTTTGGTAGTTCAGACCGAGGCTAGAACTTCTGACTGAGGTGGCCCTTGAATGGGCATGTAGCTAAAAATACATCTCACCCAGCTAGGGCAGGGCCAGAAGACCTAAGAACCATAAAGAATCATAAACCCAGGGAAAACTGGGTTATAATGATGATAATAGCAGCAAATATTTATTAAGGATTTAATGTGTTGACATGCTTCATCTCATTTCATCTTTACAGCATCCCCTGTGTCGGTACAATTACTATATCTATCTTTATAAATGGGAATCTTGGGGAAATTACTACAATTTTCATTGGATTGTAACTATATAGGCTGACACTGATGCTGAGAACTTGGCCTCTGTGCCCTCTGCCTAATTGAATCTTGGAGACAGAGCTTTGGGTGGGACACAGCAGGCTCCTGCCCTCAAAAACTGTGTCCTCCACCCAGGAGGATTTGGTGGGGAGTTTTCTAGCAGTAGTTCAAGGGTGGGGTTGTTGATAAGATTAGGGCGTGTGCAGGGCCTATACTCCTTTAATCTGGTCTCAGGTAATCTTTTTTGATGAGCTTCTCTGGTTGCTTTAATCTGGCCTCAGGTGGTCTTCTCTGGTACGAAGAATGGTGACATCTTCCATTTGTTGGGTTTTAGTTCTATAAAGAGCTCAAAGATACTGTCATGTGTATCCCTTGAGGAGGAACCAGGACCCTGCCCCAAGGCTGCACTGTTGTTTTTGCCTGCTCCTACTTTGTCTCTGCATCCCCTCCCTTCCCTGATTAGCAACTGTTTGAACCTGTCCTTTGGGACTCAGGGAAGATGTCATGGAGGCTGGAGTCTGTTGCCTACAAACAAGGAACAGGGGGCATGGAAAGGCTTCTATGCCCAGGAGCCCCACAGGGTCCTGCTTGGTTTCAACATTACCCTTATAGCACCACCCACCCACACAAGAAATGAAGATCATCATTTACTGAAAGGAGTAGAGAAAACATCGGTAACATGGCTTACTTAACTAATGCTTCTCACTCTTTTCTGATCTGTTCTCTTGATACCTGCTTGATAAACAGCCTTGCAGTAGTTTCAGTTGGTCAATTCAATAGTCTAGTCATATTCTGGGGACCTATTCTCTGCCTAGTGCTATACTGGGCTGTCTAGGGTTGTCTTTTTGACAAGTTCTCACTGAAAGGAAAATGGTTTAGAATAGTAATATTTAACTTCTTTACATTATATCCAACTCTGTGGTACGATTGCTTAATGTAATTAGTTCTTCCATCCTTGGACCATTATCTTTTGACTCTTTGTCCTTGGCTGATTACAGGCATGATTAAAAACAATACTCCAGGGCTTCCCTGGTGGCGCAGTGGTTGAGAGTCCTCCTGCCGATGCAGGGAACATGGGTTTGTGCCGCGGTCCGGGAAGATCCCACGTGCCGCGGAGCGGCTGCGCCCGTGAGCCATGGCCGCTGAGCCTGCGCTTCCGGAGCCTGTGCTCCGCAACGGGAGGGGCCACAGCGGTGAGAGGCCCGCTTACCGCAAAATAAAAAACAAACAAACAAAAAAAAACAATACTCGGGAGATGTTGCCTTCTAGGCCCTCTTACTTCTCTCTTCTAGGTAGAATCTTTGTTGCCCTTGTTTCAGACAAGCCCTCCTTTGTCCAGTTGCTGCTTTTCAGGTAGCCTGACTGGTTGCTATCATACCCCTTAGGTCTATAGAAAGGCTATCCTATGAAGCTGATCTCAAGCAATAATACTTCTACTTTGGCTGAAGAATCAGTTGCTTATTTTTCACTCTGTGCCTGGGCCTATGCAGATGTCTGTTTTGATACCATCGGCATTTTCTGATATTAGCCTGGGTAGTACATATAGGATTTGTGATAGGTTTTTGACTCATTTTGCCTCCAAATTAACTCCAGAGTCACAGATCTGTCAGGGTTATTTGTCTCCTGAACTTTTTTTTCTCTCTTACTTTCACTAAGCCTTACATCTTTGCCTCCAACTTTCTGTTTAGCATATCATTTACATCCTAGTTCCTCATTTTCTCAGACTGTAAAATGGGGGTAATCATTCTTGTGCGTTCCTTGCCCACAGGGGTAGCAGGAGGATGAATGTCTTCTGCCTGTGGGGTCCTTTGGGCCCTTGGGGAAGATGATACTCTATTAATTCAAGGCAGTAATATTGAGAAAGGATGATGGTTACGAACACGTATAAATTATTTAGAGTTTGATCCTCTCAATTTAAGTTTACCCAGAGTATTTTATAACGTTTTTACAGATTTCAGAGGCCGCGACAGATCTTTCTAAAGCCATGAAGAGTTTTCAGGCTTATGCTGATATTAATTTTAGTAAAATATGGGCTTTCCCTGTAAGTAAGATCATTAAAATAATTGATTATTGGAGCACATTACTTTATAAAAGTAATCCAGAGAGGGACACGAACTATCTCTCAGGCTAAAAGATCATAGACACTGTGATTGCAAGCCACAAAATACTTTAGGAAGATGTCATAAGGGAAAATAGAGTTGAGAGGGTGAGAAGAGGAGTCTGCTGTTGCTTTTCTTCACAATAAAGGGGAACGCAAAACTCCGGCCATCCATTTTTATTTTAAAATTGAGGTAAAAAGCTACTGACTAGGCCATGCCTGTGAACAAAAATGACATTGGAGGTTGAAACGGAGCTTAAAGGGACTACATATTCTCCGAAAGTTTTCTGCCATCCCCGTAGAATAGGCAGGAAAAAAATATCAAGCAAGGGATAAAGGATTCTGCGTGGAAGGGGAGGCTCTTCCTGACCCCTATGGTAATACTTTATTTAAAAAGTTCATTCTTCCTCTGCTTCCTCCTGTGGCAGAATGTGCATTTTGGGAGGGGTGGTCAGAGTGGAGGTGGTTAGGGCACTGTGGGGAGATGAACTTGTATGGTTCTGCACCCATCACCGGACCAGCTTGCATAGGACACTTTACCCGGTCCTGCTCACTGGACCAGCTTGCATAGGACACTTTACCCGGTCCTGCTCTCACCCTAAGAGGAGTAGTTATGAGCCCATAGAATCAGGCACAATCTCCACAACCCACATAGAGCTGGCAGGCAATCACTGCACTTAAAATCTCTGTCCCATTTCCTCTCTTGACTTCCCCTTGAACTTTCTGTGTCTTCCTCCATTCACTTTGGCTTTGTGGATTTACAATTCTTGTTCTTCTCATTTAGAGGTTTTTACTGAAATCAGTGTCCCTTCAAAATGATGAAAGGAAGAGATGAATTTTAACCGTACAAGTAAATAGCCAATCACTGATACATCAGACAACATCCCATCATCCACTCAGGAACCTCTGAAAGGGAAGATTACTGCTGTTGCATGGGATGGCTGACTTCATTAAACTATGTAGTGGGTTTTTTAAATACAAATATAGTACCATCATCAATGTTATCATGAATATTTACATACTCGTCAGGATAAAGAGGGGCTTTTCAGATTTTTCTGTTGGGTTTTGTTTGAGTCCTTTGATAACTGAAACAGAGCTCTTGACTATTCTGCTCTTCCTTTCTGGCACTTCACAGAATTGTGGCAGCAGGGATAGTTAAATTCTTTTGCAGAATGTAATGTACAAGTGCTATAGGTTCTATCGCATTTGTCATCCCTGAGTAGTGTAAGGGAGGGAAAATAAATTTTCCTCTACCCTTCTTGGTTCTGTTACCAAACACAAGTTCATGTGCCCGAGGCACAGTGAGGCCAAACAAGCCTGAACATTTGGAGCAGAGGAAGGTTTATTGCAGGGCCAAGCAAGGAGAATGGGTGGATCATGCTCAAAAAACCCAAACTCCTTGATGGTTTTCAGGGAAAAGTTTTTATAGGCAAAACTTGGGGTGAGGGCTGCAGGCTGGGTGGCTTTCTTCTGATTGGTTGGTGGTGAAGTAACACGGCGGTGCTCCAGGGATCTTGTGATCAGCCTGAAGTTACCATCCTCCACCTGTTTGGGGGCCTTAGTTCCTGCAGAAGAACTCAAAGATATATTTATGTATGTCCTTTGAGGAGGAACCAGGACCTTGCCCCATGCTGCACTATTGTTTTTTTTTTTTTTTTTTTTTTTTGCGGTACGCGGGCCTCTCACCGCTGTAGCCTCTCCCGCTGCGGAGCACAGGCTCCGGACGCGCAGGCTCAGCGGCCGTGGCCCACGGGCCCAGCCGCTCCGCGGCACGTGGGATCCTCCCGGACCGGGGCACGAACCCGTGTGCCCTGCATCGGCAGGCGGACTCCCAACCACTGCGCCACCAGGGAAGCCCTGCACTATTGTTTCTTGACTGCTCCTCCTTTGTTTTTGCATCCCCTCCCTTCCCTGATGAGCAACTGTTTTTGAGTCTGCCCTTTGGAACTCAGGGAAGGTCTAGGAGGCCAAATGAAGTCTATTTCCTAGAAACAGAAAACAGGGGACATGAGAAGGATTTGTACCCAGGAGGGCCCCATAGGGAACTGCTCTGATTCAGTTTTTGGCTGAGACACCCCGTATAATAAAAAGATTAACAGGAGAAAAACAAACAAAATTTTAATAACATGTATACTTCCTGTATACATGGGAGAGACCCAGGAAGACTAAATAACACTCCAAAATGGCACAAAGTGCCACCTTAAATATCATCTCCAGCTAAAGACAAAAGAAGATATGCTTGGGCATTGGGAAGGGGGCAGTTCCAGCAGGCTGTCAGGAATAGCACAGCAAAGGATGGTATGCTTGTTATGCAGATGTAAGTCCTTGCATTCTGCACTGATAAGAGTTTCTAGAGATTTAGTCACCCTCCTCTCCCTGGTACAGAGATGAAAACGCCTTACAAGTGGAGATTTTCCTCATAAATGTATAAGTCTCTTATAAAAGGGTAACTTCTACTCAGTTTTCTGAGTTTTGGTGTTTTTTTTTTTCTTTTCTTTTGTTTCTGAAAAATAACCAGTATGCCCAAGAGGCATATTTTGGGGTGGTGAATTCTGCTCCCCTTCAATAGTAAAGCTTTTAACAGTATTAGGCCTTAGAAGAAGACATGATTTAATTCTCAGCCCCGGAGTGCATATTTGTATAATTATTTAAAGATAGGTAGTGTCATGAAGTGGAAAGGGTATACAATGTGATGTCAGAATACCAGTCTAGTATGTATTAGTTAATCACCATGCCCAAAGCCACATAGGAAATAAGTGGCCAAACCGAAACTCAAACCTAGGTTTGACTGACTAGATGTCCTGTACGTCTAAACTCTAGCTGTGCAGGCCATCAGGTATACTAACTTATCCTATAATAATACCTGCCATACTGTATTGAGCATATACCATGTGCTAGACACAGCACTTTACGTGCATTATCACATTTAATATATCACAGCTGACGACATTGAAACCTCAGCTGTCTGTATGATTCTGAACAAGTCACTTGATTTCTCTGGACCTTGATTGCCTCCTCTTTTTCCAAGCTTTCTACTCTTAATTGCCGACAAGAGAACAATCAGGTGGTGCATATGATGATGACACTGAGATTCTGCCATCAGAACCCTAGGTCCACAAGTCCCCCCGCACTCAGTTCCTTTTTGCCTTCTGAAACTCTGTTATCTGACATTGGAAGCTGCTCCTGTTGCTTTCCCAAGAACTTCCTCTCCGTTCTTTCCCTCTCTCTTGTCTATGTCTCCTACCTTTTGTTGACTGAAAAAAAATGCAAATGTGAGAGTTGTGAATTAAGTATTATTTGGGGCAAAATGAGGACTAGAAGCCGGGAGACAGCATCTAGGGATAGCTCGGAGAAACTGCTCCAAAGAGGCAGGGAGGAGGTCGGTGTTCCATGTGACTTCAGTGAAGGGGGACATGCAGTCAGGCACACACTTTGGCAGAGCCTTGCAGCTAGTCACGAGGAGCAGATGTCACTGTCAGTGATTTTAGTGCTTTTCTAGATACGAGGAGATGTAAGAATTGGGCTCATAAAATCTTCTCCTAAAAATATCTGTCTGAAGACCTGTTCTGCCGGGTTTTCCCAGAGCACAGAGTGCCTCATTCCTGATCTCCACCCTGAACTCCTTTCGGGGGATGTTGAAGGTCAGCAGCTGCCGTGGCTCATGATTTAATCCTTATAGAGGTAGACGGCAAGTGCCAATTTGTAGTTGGCACTTTTTTTTTTCCTATGGGCACTTAAATGTACCTGTGCATCCACCCCGCCCTTTAAAACTATCACAGAACTCTTCCCTCAAAACCGTGTTCTTCCTGTTAATGCTCTCTTTCCATTTAAAAAGCAAAAAATTTTAAATGAGTTGTCTTCACTCATCATCTCTTGTTTTCTCATCTCCTGTCACTGTTAATTCCACTGTGATCTGGCTTCTGTCCTGACTACTGTCCCCTCCCTGCATATTAGTTTCCTATGGCTGCTGTAACAAAGTACCACGAATTTAGTGGCTGAAAATAACACCTATTTATTATGTTACGCTTCCACAGGAGTCTGACTAGGTCTCACTGGGTTCAAACTAAGGTGTGGACAGGGCTGCGTTCCTTTCTGGGGGACATTTTGGGGAGAATTCGTTTCCTTGACTTTTCTAGTTTCTGACAGCTGCCCACACTTCCTGGTTCATATTCCGTTTCCTCCATCTTCAAAACCAGCAATGTCGGTTGTATTTCTCTGGTTCCCTCTCGCATAGTAACATCTCCCTTTGACTACAGGAAAGACTTTTCACTCTTAAGGACTCATGTGATTAGATTGGACTCACTTGAATAATCCAGGGTAATCTCTCCATCTCAAATTACTTAATTAAAACACATCTGCAAAATTCCCCTTGTCATGTAACCTCATATATTCATAGGTCTAGGGATTAGGACATGGGGGAGATTATCCTGTCTACCCCCCACCCCCCCTGCCTTATATACTTCTCACTGAACTCACCCAAGACCTCATTGTTGAGAAGTCCAATGGGTACTTTTATTACTTGTCTTACTGTACTTCCTGTCTACATATGACAGTGTTGACAAAGTCTTCTTTTTTTGAAACTCTCTTAATTTCTCTTCTTTTATAATCAGTTCTTTTCTGTCTTTCTGGTCTTCCTTTACTTTCTCTTTTAAACATTGCTGTTCTCCAGAATCCAATCTTCAATTCAGTTCTCTTCTATCCGTACAAAAATCTCCTTCTGTTATCTCATCCATTTCCATGACTGAAAATGAAGTCACATTCACCGATGACCACATTTTATAGCCACCTCTAGAGTCTAGAACTATATGTCTGACTGTGTACAGTGAAATCTTTTCAGAACGTTAAGTCTTGAAGATTGACTAAAGACTAAAGATTTAAGTCTTTAAGGGATATAATTGAAAAATAGGAATGTATATATTTAAGATGTACAACTTGATGTTTTGATCTACATATAAATTGTGAAATATCACCACGCTCAAGCTAAATAACATATTCATCATCTCACAAAATCCCCACTTATTTTTTGGTGAACACTTAAAATCTACCTCCTTAGAGAATGTCAGGTACACAATACAGTATTAACTATAGTCATCATAACGTATCAATACATTAGATCTCCAGAACTCGTTCATCTTGCATTACTGAGACTTTGTACCCTTTAATCAATGTCTCATTTCTCCTTCATTCCTGCCCCTGGCAGCCACCATTCTGCTGTTTGATTCTGTGAATTTGACTATTTTAGATTCCACATATAAATGAGATCGTGCAGTATCTGTTTTTATGTCTGGTTTATTTCATTTAGCATAAGAGTAATCAAAACTGTATGATACTGGCATAAAAACAGGCATATAGATCAGCAGAATAGACAGCCCAGAAATTAATCCACACACCTAGTTAACAGATCTTCAACAAAGGTGCCAAGAGCATGCAATACGGAAAGGATAGTCTCTTCAATAAATGGTGATGGGAAAACTGGGTATCCATGTTCAGAAGAATGAAATTGGACCCTTATCTTACACCAAATACAAAAATAGACTCAAAATGTATTAAAGACTTAAATGTTAAGACCTGAAAGAAACTGTAAAACTACTAGAAGAAAACAAGGAAAAAAGTTCTTGACCTTCGTCTTGGCAATGATTTTTTTTTTTTTTTTTTTTGGATTAGAACAACAAAAAACAGGGAGG